>NW_024099557.1:2462500-2917515 GCF_016545835.1 Crotalus tigris
AAGAAAAGTGGTAGCGGGGGAGGGAAATGAGCTGAACCGGTGGCAGCACCGCACAAGCCTGAGCAAGAGATGGCTGGAGCTGCAGGGCTGTCAGGGCTCAGCGGAACCGCCAGGATCAGTGCCAGGCTCGAGCTGGAGCCTGGCGCTGATCCTGGTGCTTCTGCTGAGCCCTGAAGAAGCACCAATCAGCTGGAAAGCAGCACTGATCCTGGCACTTCTGCTGAGTCCAGAAGAAGTGCCGATCAGCTGCAATGTTGCAGCATCTCCAGGGTCTTGTGATTTACATTCAGATGCTTGGCAACTGATTCATATTTATGTCCCAGGGTCATGTGAAGTGACCAAAACCTGCTGCAACCACCCAGCAGATGGGGGGGGGATAAAAACCAAACACCCCCACTCCACCCCCGCTGCCAATCCTCAACAGAAATGCTCACAACAATGAAAACCTCGGACAGGAGGAAGAGCGCAGCCGGGTGGGCAGGCAGGTGTCTTGCTTGGCTGTGGCTTGGGGGGCACTTTTTTCAGTGCCATTGTAACTTCGAACAGTCACTAAGTGAACTGTTGTAAGTCGAGGACTACCTGTACTTTATCACTTTTTCTTTCTTTTCTTTTTTTTTTTTGTCATCAAGTTTTTGACACCTTGCTGGTGGTACTTGGATGTTGCCATATCCTAAAAGTGGTACAATGGGTGAAAAGATTGAAAAGCCCTGTTCCAGATCAGTATTTCTTAACCGTTTTGCTTTAAGGACCCCTTCCGATTTTTAAAAATTATGGGGGGTACAAAAAGTAGGGCTTCTACTTATCCACATTTACTGCATTAAGCATTGAAAATGATGCGTTGGTAGAATATTGATTGACTCTTGCAAAAATAACAATATTCAATTTATTAGATATTAGCACAAACATTTTTTCACGATTTTTTAAAATATTTGCTTGCAAATCAGAATAATAACAAGAAAAGGGACACTGTTTTAAATTTCTGTAAATTTCTTCACTATCTGACAAAATGATTTTGATTTTGTGGATCCCTTAGAGGATCCCCAGAGATCCTAGAATCGGTGTCAAGAAACACTGTTGTACATCACTCTTTCTGTAAAAGAATAGCCTGAATTCAAAATACACCAAGACCTCTGGAAATAATAAGCTTAATTAAGGTGGATAGTCCCAAAGAGGGTCGCCTTGGTTACTCTAGCTTTAACCCTTTGATGTGCATCACAGCAGCAGAACAGAGATGGAAAGTGGGACACCAGGTGATCCTTTATTCTACATCATTCCCAAAAGAATTTGTTGGCTGGGGATGATGTATTCAACAGTGCTGTGCTTCTTGTTATCCTTTCTAATACAGGTAGTCCTCGACTTATGACCACAATTGAGCCCAAAATTTATGTTCCTAAGTGAGACAGTTGTTAAGTGAGTTTTGTGCCATTTTACCACCTTTCCCTCCCTTGGTGGTTAAGTGAACAATTGCACTTAAGTCAGGGGTCTTTGAACTTGGCCTTTTTATGACTTGTGGACTTCAACTCCCAGAATTCCTCAGCCAGCATATGCTGGCTGAGGAATTCTGGGAGTTGAAGTCCACAAGTCATAAAAGGGCCAAGTTCGAAGACCCCTGTTCTTAAGTTAATAACCCAGTTGTTAAGGGAATCTGGTTGTCCCACTGACCTTGCTTCTCAGAAGATCACACAAGGTGATCACATAATTCCGGGACATTGCAACCCTCAGTTGCCAAACGTCTGAATTTTGATCACCTGACCACAGGGATGCTGCAATTGTTGTCGGTCTGAAAAATGGTCACAGGTCGCCATTTTCAGCACCGTCGTAACTTCGAACGGTCACCAAATGAACGGTTGTAAGTTGAGGATTAGATTTGTTGGGGGTGTGCAATTTTTATTTTTTATTTTTTTGTAGGGGAGCTGGAGAGTGAAGGGAGGTGATTCCTGGCAGTGCTGTGAAGGGGTTTGCAACTGACTTTGTCTGACTCAGGATAGCATCTTTTAGTTCTGAGAGGTCATCTTGAGAAGAAGCAAAGAGAGAAATACTAGCTCTGGCTTTATTGTAAAGTTACTGTCAACACTGCAAATACTGTATATTCTTGCTTTGACAATATGCAGAACTGTCTGGTATTTTTGGGGTTAATACAGAGCTTAGAGGGTGGAGGTAAAGCCCGGGAAAGAAAGAGGAAGGAAACCTTTGACCTCCACACTAATTGAATAATGTGATATATGACAGCTAATTTAGGGAGGGAACATGCTGATAATTTAACTGCTCAGAGGAAGAGAACTTAGATCTTAGCATAGACTTCGTTATGCCTGTGCCGACATTTTGAAGCAATAAAAGACTTTTAGGGAAATCAGTGCCTGGAAGTTCTTTGAATGTTTCATTAGCTGGAACCATAACAGTTACATTAACAGAATCTTGCAAGACCAAAAGTATTTCGCCCCCTGTTCCTTTTACTCTCCGGAAAATGAGGGAGAGTTTCTTTTGAGTTGCTTCCCACACCCCTTTTTTCCTTCTGCGGGCCAAAAGACTTTTTTACACACCGGTTGTCCGGCTTGCGGTCCTTCCCATAGACTATTACAGAACCTCACCGGTTAAGAAATTAGCATGCCGAGAGGCTTTGAGTCAAAAGTGGCCGTCCAGACAGGAAAATGAAGATAGGATATCAAATTGCAGGAACGAGAATTAAAATGGCAACTTTAACTTCTGCTTTACCTTCTCCGACCCTTTCAGGCGCTCAGCTCCTTTCCCTTATTGCTTAAATCAGTGGTTCTTAACCTTTTTGAATGAATCGCCCCCTTGAGCCAATGGGGAAGTTGTCATCACCCCCTCTCCCAACATAGGAAATAATTCTTCAATTTATGCAAACACTTTTTTTGTTTTCTTTAAAATTGTCATCAGGACACATCAATGCAAATAATTTATTTCCGGTCTTTTTTCTATATCTCCCATATTCTGGCCAATGGTGTGCCACTGTATGGGTAGAGGCTGCTGCGCAACGCGCATGAAGACGTGTATTCACATATGTACGGCGTTCTGTACTGAAGCTAGCTGGAGGAACATTTGAAAACACAATTCAATCCACTAATAGCGAGTGATCTGATGTTTTTGTACGACAGATATACAGCCATTCACTGTATGAAAAAGTCTCAAAGTGTCCCCAAAACTTCTCGCTCCATCGCCCCCATATCGCCCCCTTTTCGTTCCTTCGCCCCCCCTGAAAAATGAAATCGCCCCCTGGGGGGCAATATCGCCCAGGTTAAGAACCACTGGCTGAAATAACCCCTCATCTGGACAGGCCAAGCCGATCAAAATTTCCTCTGATCAGTTTTATGTATCGTTTAATCCGTGATCCCTGCTATTCTGTGACGGATGGGGCTCCTAATTTCCCAGCTATTTTCGAATCAAGGTTTTGGCTGGATTTGAAAATGTTCAAATCCAAATATCCTGGCTGGTGTCAGGGAGGAAGAGGCCTTGAATTGTATTTGCTGGTTTTGATTTGATTTATATTCAAATATGATCGTGAAACTGCTCAGCCAAGAAGGAGATCTCCTAGCCTTTCTGAATTTTCCAGATATTAGGAAACAGGATGATTGCAGTTTGTGTTTTTAGTCCCGGTAGGCCTTGTCCAGGCTGTAAGATGGGGGATTCGTCCGTAAGCACGGAGGTGAGATGACAGAAAGGTGAAAATGTGCTTTGAACCCCTTTGGCTCTGGGGTGCAAAGGTCTGGAATATTCTTTTCCTCCACTGGCAATATTGATTACCTGTGGGAAAAGGCGGTTGACCTTTCTCCATCCTAAGAGGTCTGAGGCACGGCCGACTTAAGCGAACGCTTGATTTGTAGATCAACCTGCCTTGTACAAAAGCCGAACCGCCTTGGATGTTAAGAGAAGGAAGAGACAGCGGTTTGATCTCCCCCTCGCTTTTGCCAATAGCATTTTAATGAAGGGAGAGATTTTGTCTGACATCAGCCTCATTCCGTGTTCGTGGCATTATTGCCAGGACCTCTGGGAGCCTCGTTCAGCTACCTTGTCTTGGTTTTCTTCCAAATCTCCTCGTTGAAACTTCAGGACTAAACCAACACCCGAGGACTCCGCTGAACTGGAAAAGTGTCGCAAATGGACACTTGGGAGTGTGCCAAAAAAAAAAAAAAAGCAACCCTTGAGTCAGACTTTCAGTATGAGTTATTTAGTGGGCAGGGCAGATTTGGGGTCCAAGAGCCAGGCGGGGGCTTGTGGACTACAATTCCCAGAGTTCTTTTGCAGAGCGTTGACTCAGAGGCATCAGCGGGACGGATGGGCGATCGGAAAAAAAGAGAGTGAAATTCGCCATCCATTGAGAGTGCCGCTTCAGAAAAGCGTAAACCATTTTTGGGAAAGCCAAACTATTTTTAAAATTATTATTATGGTTAGTTGCACAGCCGGCCAGATGTTCAGATTGGATTTGGCATTTTTATCCACCTATCAAGTCCTTCTCAAGGACCTGAGATAGGCAGATGTTGATCTTTGATGGTGTTTATAAGTACTGCTTGAGGATATAAGCTATTCCAAGTAAAGCTGCCTTTTGCAATTGACTCATGGTGATTTTGTCAGTGCTGATGGTATTATTATTATTATTATTATTATTATTATTATTATTATTATTAAGATTTATCGTAGCTGCCTACTCTGAAAAACTGTCTATTTCTCCTTTCTTTTGTACATCAAAAGGACCATAATCCTTTGCCACAGCGTCAAAATGCAAACCTTTTTTTTTTTTTTTCAGGGCATCTCTTTTGATGTTGCCCATTGTTGCACTTCCGTTTTGTGCCTTGTTTAAAACAAAAACAGCCCTCAAATTCTCTTCTGGCAGCGATTCCGGGATACCTCCAGCTCTTTGTAATTCTCAGCACTCTTCCAGCATTCCCATCATTTGAACAGCGTTTGCATCGTCCAACAATTTATTTAATTTTGAGCCAACTGGTTATTTTTTTTTTTAAAAAATTGAACAGGCGAGGAATTACGGTTGCACTCTTGGTGAGTTACATCACAAGTGTGTGCACGTCACCCAATTGCCGCAGTTGTGCTGAAGTGAGCGACAGAGATTCAGCCATGTCCTCTTTCAAAACTACTGAGGCTGCGCATTGGATAATCTTAATTTTACAACCAAGCAACCTTATCCATTACATAAACTAAAATTTAATTTAATCAAAGGAAATAATTCTACTTTGAATGTTAACGTTGCTAAAAACAAAGTGTTCTTCTTTTCAGTTTTTGGCTTCATCTTTTACTCTGGCGCTCTTGTAAACGTTATTTTTCGTTGTGAACATCCCAGTTGCGCACTGTGCATCGGCCCTAAAGTTCATACGCTTACCACTAAGGCTGTACTCCACAGACAGTGATTAAGACATTTTTATTTGCTCAGTACTTAAATTTGAGAGATGTCTTATCTTGCAGTATGTTTTTACTCTGCCTCATTTGGTTGGGTATATTCTTAATGTCGGGTGAGCCAAATTTATTATGTATTTCTGCTGACCTGTTTCCTTGAGTCTCTTGGACAATGGCTGGCGTACATATTCCTTAATAGGTGGATGTGTACAGGGGAGAGAAGGATCATATATATATTAACTCCGAATAATAGGCAAATAAAATAAATGGAAAGATGCAGCTATGGCAGTCTCACTGTTATCTGAAAGGGCATTTTTGATTACACCAAACGGGGCTTTCATGATCTAATTGTCAAGTCAGCTGGATATCTGTTTGCCTCTTCAAATTATTATGGGTATAAGGCTCCAGTTTTTCTTTTTGTGTCTGATCTGGGTTGGAAATGCATTAGATTGGAACAAAAGAACTAAGTAGGGTTTTTTTTTTTTTTTTTAAAAAAGTTTAAATCTCTCTTTAAAATGTGCATTTCACTGGAACATAGTACATTTGGTTCAGCTGCCTGTCCACTCTCTATTTTCGGGATTAATTTTTTATTGGGTTCAGCATGGAAATACACACAATGAGAATTTGGCAGCAAAAGCCAAGAGAGCAGATTCACAAATGTTTTCTCAATCTCTTTTAACATCCAGCCTTGTAAAATCTGCCTTTAAGATGACATATTTGGTTCACCTTTCCTTTCAGTTGGCAGAGCAGAGAGATCCCAGTCAGTGTTACACTCTACAGCATGTCTTGAACTCATGTAGGAGATTTTAACATGACTTCCAGGTCGAATCTGTCTGCCCCATTTCTTGGCTGTCTCCAACTGTGTAAGTCAAGGGAAAGAGATGATCAGATAATAATAATAAAACAAAATCCAAACGCTTTCGCTTTGGAAACCTAATCTTCATTTTGTTTTTAGAATTTAGGGCTCTTTGGATGCAATTTTGATTTTGTGTTGGTTTGAGAAGCAGGGAGGGCGGGAAGTCAGGAAGAAGAAGAAGAAGAAGGAAGGAAGGAAGGAAGGAAGGAAGGAAGGAAGGAAGGAAGGAAGGAAGGAAGGAAAAGGGTGGAGAGGTGAATGGGAGGGAAGGAAGGAAAGAAGGAAGGAAAGAAAGAAAAGAGTGGATAGGTGAATGGGAGGGAAGGAAGGAAGGAAAGAAAAGGGTAGAGAGGTGAATGGGAGGGAGGGAGGGAGGGAAGGAAGGAAAGAAAAAGAAAAGGGTGGAGACGTGAATGGGAGTGAAGGAAGGAAGGAAGGAAGGAAGGAAGGAAGGAAAATTGGAGAGGTGAATGGAAGGGAAGGAAAGAAGGAAGGAAGGAAGGAAAGAAAAGGGAAGAGAGGTGAATGGGAGGGAGGGAAGGAAGGAAAGAAAGAAAAAAGGGTGGAGACATGAATGGGAGGGAAGGAAGGAAGGAAGGAAAAGGATGGAGAGGTGAATGGGAAGGAAGGAAGGAAAGAAGGAATGAAAGAAAGAAAAGGATGGAGACGTGAATGGGAGGGAAGGAAGGAAGGAAGGAAGGAAGGAAGGAAAGAAAAGTGGAGACGTGAATGGGAGGGAAGGAAGGAAAGAAGGAAGGAAGGAAAGAAAAGTGGAGAGGTGAATGGGAGGGAAGGAAGGAAGGAAAAGGGTGAAGAGATGAATGGAAGGAAGGAAAGGGAAGGAAAACGGAGGCAAGGAGGAAGGAAATAAATTCCATGGAAAAGAAAGAACTAAAGTCCTATTCTATATTAAAAAAATGTTTCGCCAGTTCTGAACCTGGTCGTGTACCCCCTTTTTTTAAAAAAAAAAAAAATGTTTCATCATCGCTGTCTTAACAATTTCTGATGTTGAACCTGAGTTGAAAGAGCACCCGAAGCCAGCCCCCTTTCACTGCCACAATCACAGGAAATTCAAATTCTGAATATGATGGGGATCTTCTGGGTTTTCCCCGGGGTTGGCTGTGTTTGATCTTCTTTTGCCGCTTCCCGAGGGATCTGCCATCAAGAGTGCCGTCTAGAAACGCCAAGGTCTCAGACTCACAAAAGAGGTCTCTTCATATGCATATCAAATAGGAACGCAGAAGTGAGGAAGAGGAGAGGTAGAAGGGGAAAACAAGAGGATGGAAAAACGCCTCTCTTGATAGACGCCTTGTTTCCATCCCTCTTAACGAGTGGGGTGTCGCTTTCCTCCAAGTTGGCATGAAGAAATAGCCAGAGTTTCTTACAAACCAGCCTGCTACTTGCAGAACATGTTATGAATGTTAGTTTTTGCCCATTTGCCTGTATTTGTGTAACAAACCTCCCCCATATGATTTTAATTTATTTATTAAATTTATTTGCCGTCCTTCTTTCTGTCCTGCGACTCTTGCACAGCTTGCAAAAAAAAAAAAAAAAAAAGCCCACTATAAATGAACGTGCGTGATTTCTCCTGAATGAAATGAATGAATTTATTGAAGTTAGGCTTGAGCGTTTTTGTGTTTTTTGTTTTGTTTTGTTTTAAATGCACTGATTTCTTTGAATCAAGGTATTTTGATCTGGGCAGCACAGGATGTGTTGAATAAGACGAAGAAAATATGTAAAAAGAAAAGGAGACCACGTGAAGACTTGGCACTCGTCCTGACTAGGTCTTCAGTGGAAAAACATCTCAAACATGTGTTATCTGCATGCACAGAGTCATACCTAAGATCAGAGGTCCCCAACCTTTGGGGCACCAGGGACTGTTCTGTGGAGAGAGATTTTTCCACAGACTGGAAGGTGCGTGGTTTTGTGTGCTGCCTGCATCCCATGGATAGGGCTTTGCTTGTTTGTGCGGACTGGTTGCTGGCATGCCGTGGCCCGGTACCGGTCCCTGGACCTGGGATTGGAGACCCCTGCCTAAGACTGTCAGTGAAGGATGACCATATTCCATTGCAGTTGTCCATCTTTGATCGCTGTCACCAAACAAAGCAATTCGTCCATAAGTTGCAAGTTATATTAAATCTCCAATCCATTTAGTTGTTGGGGTTTACGGTTTCTCAATCTTTGTGACATCACAACAGTTGTCTGGGGCTGTTGTGAACAACATAAGCAGCAACCTCCAGAGCTGGTTTGATAAGTGCAAGAATAATATGTAATATTATATATATAATGGAGAAGGGAATAATCGCTGTGGTCTGCACCAAACGGCTTGTCAACTTCAAGGTTAATTTTATGTTCTTCACTTTTGGATTTGCTCTTTCTGTAACGGGTCAGTTGATCTGAAGGAGCAAAAGTCTAAGTTTGTCAATAATAAGAAGACGGCAGTGGCGTCTTTTGGGGTCATTGTGTCATCAGAATTGTTCTTGAAAAACATTTGCCAAACTTGATAATCAGCTTCCTTGTTAGATGGTTTTCTTATTCAATTTATTGCAGCGGTTCTCAACCTGTCATCTGTGGGTCCCTGGAGGGCCGCAATGCCATCACAGGGGGTCCGCAAAGACTTGAAGAAATGTTATGATTTAAATCTTGAGTTAGATCTTGGGGGTCCGTAGCCACAAAAGGTATTTGTTAAAAGGTGTACCGGTGAAAAGTTTAGGGTACATTTATCTATCATCATTTGGAAAAGGAAACTGTGTGTGTTGTGAGAGAGAGAGAGAGAGAGAGAGAGAGAGAGAGAGAGAGACAGAGAGAGACAGAGAGAAGGAGAGGGAGAGGAATGTGTGTTGAGCAATCGCAGTGAAACACAACAATATGAATTGTGCACTGCCCAGAGTTGCCTTTGGTGAGATGGGCGACTATACAGATTTGATAGATAAGCAAACAGACAAACGAATAAATGAATAAACAAACAAATAAATAAAAATTATTGGATGGTGGGGTGTGTGCACAGGTTTACGCAAAAGACTTGATTAGCAACTTCCGTTTGGCTGGTTAGTTGGTTTTCTCATTCAGTTTATGATGTTACGTTAGATCAAGTTTCCATATTAAAATGGATTCTCTTGCATTGGTGAGAAGTTTGGGATAGATTTATCTATCCTCATTTGGGGAAAGGGAGCTGCGCGCCTGTCTATAAAAAGAGAAGCAGAGCGCTCAGAAGGAATCTGTGGTGAGCAATCACAGCGAAACACGACAATAAAAACGATTGGAGGGCACGTGTGTGCTTCGGTGTGTGACACAGAAGACTGAAACGTTGGAATTAAAATTCCTAAAGATCGTCTGGAGTTTTTTTAAAAAAGCAGAGGGCTAATCTTGAAGTGTGGATGGTACAAGAAGAAATATCGGTATTTTATCCTCACCGGCTTTGAAAACACATCGTGGGGCGGGCATTTGATTTGACCATTTGGCACTTAAATATACCTTCTGCAGCCTAAGCAACACCCCTTGTCCAGTACTTTCATAGTAAAAGGGTCAACAGCTGCCTAAATCCCAGCCCTTCCTTAATTCCATCAGCTGAGAGACTGCTTTATTCATTGCCTTTGTGTAATGGCAGAAGTTCAGTCCCCTGTGTATATTTTCAAGGAACGGGCTGGACGTATACCCGCTCAGCATTGCAAATGTTCAGCCACAGAAGAAAAGTTAGAAAGCATGACATTTTAAGGACAAAATACAGGAAAAAACAGAAGCACCTTTTTTTTTCAAATGGAGAATTTTTTTTTTAAAAAAAATTAGTGCACAAGGCTTAATTGTCAGGACTTTAATAACAACAATAATAATAATAATAATAATAATAATAATAATAATAATAATAATAATAATAATAATAATAATAATAATAATAATAATAAAGTTGGAAGGCATCTTGGAGGTAATCTAGTCCAACCCCCTGCTTAGGCAGGAAACCCTATACCATTTCAGACAAATGACTGTCCAGTCTCTTCTTAAAAACATCCAGTGTTGGAGCATTCACTGCTTCTGGAGGCAGGTCGTTCCACTGGTTAATTGTTCTAACTATCAGGAAGTTTCTTCTTAGTTCCAGGTTGCTTCTCTCCTTGATTAGTTTCCACCCATTGCTTCTTGTCCTGCCTTCAGGTGCTTTGGAGAATAGCTTGACTCCCTCTTCTTTGGGGCAGCCCCTGAGATACTAGAACACTGCCATCATGTCCCCCCTCGTCCTTCTCTTCCTTAAACTAGACCTACCCAATTCCAGCAACCGTTCCTTACATGTTTTAGCTTCCAGTCCCCCAATCTTTGTTGCTCTTCTCTGTACTCTTTCCAGAGTCTCAACATCTTTTTTACATCGTGGTGACCAAAACTGGATGCAGTATTCCAAGTGTGGCCTTACCAAGGCCTTGTAAAGTGGTATTAACACTTCACGTGATCTTTATTCTATCCCTCTGTTAATGCAGCCTAGCACTGTGTTGGCCTTTTTGGCAGCTGCAGCACACGGCTGGCTCCTATTCAGGAGGTCATCACCTGAAAGTGTCTTTCGGTTCCTCCTCAGAGAGCTACAGGTGGTCCTTGACGTATGGCCACGATTGAACCCAAAATTTCTGTTGCTAAGTGAGATATTTCTTAAGTGAGTTTTGCCCCATTTTACGACCTTTTTT
This sequence comes from Crotalus tigris, assembly GCF_016545835.1. Lineage (NCBI taxonomy): Eukaryota > Metazoa > Chordata > Lepidosauria > Squamata > Viperidae > Crotalus > Crotalus tigris. The sequence continues at coordinate 2,473,385 of NW_024099557.1, forward strand.
GCCACAGTTGTTAAGTGAATCACCGCAGATGTTAAATCAATAACACGGTTATTAAGTGAACCTGGCTTCCCCTTTGTCTGTGCAAAGGGGAATCACATGACCCAGGGACATTGAATTGTCATAAATAAGAGTCAGTTGCCAAGGATCCAAATTTTAATTACGTGACCATGGGGATGTTGCGACGGTCGTAAGTCTGAAAATTGGTCATATGTTACTTTTTTCACTGCCGTTGTCACTTCGAACGGTCACTAAGAGAACGGTTGTAAGTTGAGAACTACCTGTACTTAGGTACAAGAAGAATTATTTGTATTTTTCGGTAGAAAAGAGGTAACAAATGATTTGCAGAAGCTGTCAAGGAATTCTACACATCCTGGGGGTATTTGTGGGTTTGATTTTCACCAAACTGGAACAGAACTTTCAGCCTTTCTCCCCTAATGGAGATCATCCTTCTCCACATTCTGGTTAGACGTTCGGGCAGACTAATTCCACCTCTTGGCGTAGGGCTAGCATTGTAATCTTAATTGCTTCAGTGACTATTTCTTATCTGATATTGCTGTCCTGGGAAGCAGTGGAAGGCTCTGACCCAAAAACTGCCTAACTTAAAGTCATGACACAGTTTTTTGAAATCTTATTTTGTAACTCCACCTTTTCCCACTCGGTACCCTTGGGATGGGTTAGCCTAAATTCCCTGCTAACTAGGCTAGGAATTATGGGAGTTGTAGTCCAGCATGTCTACAGCTACTAATTTAATTTCCTGAATCCTAAGAAGCATAGAGTTAGAAAGTAGCTTGAGGTTTTCTAGTCCAGCTGCTTGCCCACGGCAGGAAACACTTAGAACAGGGGTAGGCAACCTTGGCTCTTTTATGACTGGTGGACTTCAACTCCCAGAATTCCTGAGCCAGCATGGCTCAGCTTGGAAACCTCTCCCTTTCCCCTCAGCATGGCTGTCCCAGGAATTCTGGGAGTTGAAGTCCATGAGTCATAAAAGAGCCAAGGTTGCCTACCCCTGCCTTAGACCACTCTAAACAAATGGTGGTCCAATCATGGCTTGGAAAATTCCAGTGATGAAGGCCCCACGACTCCACAAGGCTAAATAACTCTCACAGCCAGGAAATTCCTTCTTATTTCAAGGTTGGATCTCCATCTGTAGAGTGCAATCAACAGGTTCTTGTCCTGTTCTTAGGCACTCTGGCTGATCAATCAATCAATTGTGTCTCCCCTTCACCTTCTCTTCTTTAGGCTAGACTAGTGTTTCTCAGTCTTGGTGACTTTAAAACATGTGGACTTCTACTCCCAGAATGACAAGGAGGGGAATTCTGGGAGTGGAAGTCCACACATCTTTAGAATGGAATGGAATAGAATAGAATAGAATAGAATAGAATAGAATAGAATAGAATAGAATAGTTGGAAGGGACCTTGGAGGTCATCTAGTCCAACTTCCTACTCAGGCAGGAAACCCTATACCAGTGGTGGCAAAACTATGGTATGCATGCCAGAGGCGGCACTCAGAGCTCTCTCTGTAGGCACATGCGCCGTTGCCCCAGTCCTGCCTCCCCGCACAGCTCCCTCCTCACCAGTCGCCCCCAGACGCGGCCCACACAAAGCAGCACAGCCAAAAGACATGGCAGCCAGGCAGCAGGGACAAGACTCCACCCTTGCATCCCATTGCACACAGTTGATGCTGCGGGGCACGGGCGGAGGGCATTGCCGCCATAGTGCTGCTGGGCCGACTGTTGTGATTTGTGGCGAGCCGTGGAGGCGGTGAGTAGCCCTGTGGGCAGGTGGGGCAGTTTTGGGGCACTTGGTCTCTAAAAGTTTCACCATCACTGCCCTATACCATTTCAGACAAATGGCTATCCAGTCTCTTCTTAAAAACTTCCAGTATTGGATCATTCACAACTTCTGGAGACAGGTTGTTCCACTGATGAATTGTTCTCACTGTCAGGAAATTCCTCCTTAGTTCTAGGTTGCTTCTCTCTTTGATTAGTTTCCATCCGTTGCTTCTTGTCCTGCCTTCAGGCGCTTTGGAAAATAGCTTGACCCTCTCTTCTTTGGGGCAGCCCCTGAGAGGGACTCAGGCTATTCTCCAAAGCACCTGAAGGCAGGAGACTAGATGACCTCTAAGGTCCCAATCTTCTTCTTCTTCTTCTTCTTCTTCTTCTTCTTCTTCTTCTTCTTCTTCTTCTTCTTCTTCTTCTTCTTCTTCTTCTTCTTCTTCTTCTTCTTCTTCTTCTTCTTCTTCTTCTTCTTCTTCTTCTTCTTCTTCTTCTTCTTCTTCTTCTTCTTCTTCTTCTTCTTCTTCTTCTTCTTATTATTATTATTATTATTATTATTATTATGTCATAAAAGGGCCACATTTGAAGACCCCTGCAGTAATGTATGAGTACAGGTAAATCGTAGACTTAGAACAGTTCGTTTAGTGACCGTTCAAAGTTACAACAGCAGTGAAAAAACTGCCTTATGACCATTTTTCACAGCTACGACCTTTGCAGCATCCCCATGATCACGAGATCAAAATTCAGATGCTTGGCACCTGGTTCATACCTATGACTTTTGCAGTGTTCTGGGGATCATGGGGATCCCCTTTTGCGACCTTCTGATAAGCAAAGTCAATGGGGGAAGCCAGATTCACTTAACAACCAGGTTACTAACTTATCAGCTCCAGTGATTCACTTAACAACTGTGGCGAGAAAGGTCGTAAAATGGGGCAAAACTCACTTAGCAACTGCCTCGCTTAGCAACAGGAATTTTGGGCTCAATTGTGGTCGTAAGTCAAGCACTACCTGTGTATTATAATTTGCGTTTATTGACAGAATATATATAGCCACTTATTTATCAAGTTTAATAAGACTGTCCGCTGTTAGAAGACCAGGTTAGGGACAGGTCACCTGGGAGCAAACAACAGCATTGTTGTGTCCCACAACATTTTTATTATGGTTCTTCGCACAGTCAGCCAGAGGTTCAGACTAGATTTGGCATTTTTGTCCACCTATCAAGTCCTTCCCAAGGACCTCGGATAGCCAGATGTTGATGTTTCATGGTGTTGAAGGTATCTGCACAGGATGTCAGCTCTTCTAAGGAGCGCTGCCTTTTGCAACTGACTAATGGAGAATTTGTCAATGCCAATGGGATTCAAGTGGGGCACCAGATGTTTTGGGATTTCACCCAAAATGTCTAGTATTATCGGTACTAACTTTGCTTTCTTTGGCCAATAGTTCTATTCCTATTTGCAAATCATTATTATTATTGAGTCACTGAAGCAGGAGGCGTGAGCTTAAATGGACTCCAGGAGATAGTACAGGAAGGCCTGGAGGAACGTTGTCCATGGGGTCGCCATGGGTTGGACACGACTTCGCAACTAACAACAACAAATTATTATCATTAAATGTATATGCATCACTTCAAATCTATCAAGCGAGGTAATCGAGGATAGTGCTCTACAAAGGATCTGAAGCGATCTTAAGAAAAAGCAGCTGGAACCTTTTTGCAGGACATGGAGTGACTGGTTGAAAGTTAGGAAAAACCACCTAAGGCAGTGGTTCTCAACCTTTCTAATGCCGTGACCCCATAATACAGTTCCCCATGTTGTGGTGACCCCCAAGTGGGTGTGGCCACCAATAAGAGGGAGTAGGACAGCTAGGGAAAAGGGAAAAAAATGGCGGATAGCGTGGTTTGGCGACCCCCGTGAAATGGTCATTCGACCCCAAATGGGGTCTCGACCCACAGGTTGAGAACCACTGACCTAAGGGAAGACATTGAAACTGGATGCTTCACAGTAAGCAGCTGGTCTTTCTTTAGCCTGATAGGCTCAAGAGAGACTAAACTTCCATCAAACGGGGATGGTTTAATTTTGGCTCCCATCATTATGACTTCAAGGACCCCTTCCAACTTGAATGTTCTGGGCTATAGCAATAAGTGGAGTTATTTAATCTATTTTTCTGAGTCTTATCTTAAAAGTGCCAATTGCTCAGTGGGATTTCTTGGAGAGAACTCGTTACTTTCTATCAACATGCAAGAATCCTTTCTGTTCCTCTTTCTCTTTCCCTTTCCTCTCTCCCTCCCCCTTCCCTTCCCTTTCCTTCCCTTCCCTTCCTCCTTCCCTTTCCTTCCCTTCCTCCTTTCCTTTCCTTTCCTTCCTCCTTTCCTTCCTTTCCTTCCCTTTCCTTTCCTTTCCTTCCTCCTTTCCTTTCCTTTCCTTTCCTTCCTCCTTTCCTCCCCTTTCCTTCCCTTTGCTTTCCTTCCCTTCCTCCTTTCCTCCCCTTTCCTTCCCTTTCCTTTCCTTTCCTTCCCTTCCCTTCCTCCTTTCCTTCCTTTCCTTCCCTTTCCTTTCCTTTCCTTTCCTTTCCTTTCCTTTCCTTCCCTTCCTCCTTTCCTCCCCTTTCCTTCCCTTTCCTTTCCTTCCTCCTTTCCTTCCTTTCCTTTCCTTCCTCCTTTCCTTCCTTTCCTTTCCTTTCCTTCCCTTCCTCCTTTCCTTCCTTTCCTTCCTTTCCTTCCTTTCCTTTCCTTTCCTTTCCTTCCTCCTTTCCTTCCTTTCCTTCCTTTCCTTTCCTTTCCCTTCCCTTCCTCCTTTCCTTCCTTTCCTTCCTTTCCTTCCTTTCCTTTCCTTTCCTTTCCTTCCTCCTTTCCTTCCTTTCCTTCCTTTCCTTTCCTTTCCTTCCCTTCCCTTCCTCCTTTCCTCCCCTTCCTCCTTTCCTTCCTTTCCTTCCTTTCCTTCCTTTCCTTTCCTTTCCTTTCCTTCCTCCTTTCCTTCCTTTCCTTCCTTTCCTTTCCTTTCCTTCCCTTCCCTTCCTCCTTTCCTCCCCTTTCCTTTCCTTCCTCCTTTCCTTTCCTTCCCTTTCCTTTGCTTCCCTTCCCTTCCTCCTTTCCTCCCCTTTCCTTTCCTTCCTCCTTTCCTTCCTTTCCTTCCTTTCCTTTCCTTCCCTTTCCTTTCCTTCCCTTCCTCCTTTCCTCCCCTTTCCTCCTCCTTTCCTTCCTCCTTTCCTTCCTTTCCTTCCTTTCCTTTCCTTCCCTTCCCTTCCTCCTTCCCTTTCCTTCCCTTCCTCCTTTCCTTTCCTTTCCTTTCCTTCCTCCTTTCCTTCCTTTCCTTCCCTTTCCTTTCCTTCCCTTCCCTTCCTCCTTTCCTTCCTTTCCTTCCTTTCCTTTCCTTTCCTTTCCTTCCCTTCCTCCTTTCCTCCCCTTTCCTCCCCTTTCCTTTCCTTCCTCCTTTCCTTCCTTTCCTTCCTTTCCTTTCCTTTCCTTCCCTTCCTCCTTTCCTCCCCTTTCCTTTCCTTCCTCCTTTCCTTCCTCCTTTCCTTCCTTTCCTTCCTTTCCTTTCCTTCCCTTCCCTTCCTCCTTCCCTTTCCTTCCCTTCCTCCTTTCCTTTCCTTTCCTTTCCTTCCTCCTTTCCTTCCTTTCCTTCCCTTTCCTTTCCTTCCCTTCCCTTCCTCCTTTCCTTCCTTTCCTTCCTTTCCTTTCCTTTCCTTTCCTTCCCTTCCTCCTTTCCTCCCCTTTCCTTCCCTTTCCTTTCCTTCCTCCTTTCCTTCCTTTCCTTCCTTTCCTTCCCTTTCCTTTCCTTTCCTCCCCTTTCCTTCCTTTCCTTTCCTTCCCTTCCCTTCCTCCTTCCCTTTCCTTCCCTTCCTCCTTTCCTTTCCTTCCCTTTCCTTTCCTTCCCTTCCCTTCCTCCTTTCCTCCCCTTTCCTTCCTTTCCTTTCCTTCCCTTCCCTTCCTCCTTCCCTTTCCTTCCCTTCCTCCTTTCCTTTCCTTCCTTTCCTTTCCTTTCCTTCCCTTTCCTTTCCTTCCCTTCCTCCTTTCCTCCCCTTTCCTTCCCTTTCCTTTCCTTCCCTTCCTCCTTTCCTCCCCTTTCCTCCCCTTTCCTTTCCTTTCCTTCCCTTCCTCCTTTCCTTTCCTTTCCTTTCCTTCCTCCTTTCCTTCCTTTCCTTCCCTTTCCTTTCCTTCCCTTCCTCCTTTCCTCCCCTTTCCTTTCCTTCCTCCTTTCCTTTCCTTCCCTTTCCTTTGCTTCCCTTCCCTTCCTCCTTTCCTCCCCTTTCCTTTCCTTCCTCCTTTCCTTCCTTTCCTTCCTTTCCTTTCCTTCCCTTTCCTTTCCTTCCCTTCCTCCTTTCCTCCCCTTTCCTTTCCTTCCTCCTTTCCTTCCTCCTTTCCTTCCTTTCCTTCCTTTCCTTTCCTTCCCTTCCCTTCCTCCTTCCCTTTCCTTCCCTTCCTCCTTTCCTTTCCTTTCCTTTCCTTCCTCCTTTCCTTCCTTTCCTTCCCTTTTCCTTGCCTCCCTTCCCTTCCCCTTCCTCCCTTTCCTCCTTGCAGTCCGTTCCTTTCCTACCCCCCCTTCCTTTCCTTCTCCTCCTTCCCTCCCCTTCCTTTCCCTTTCCTTTCCTTCCTCCTTTCCTTCCTTTCCTTCCTTTCCTTCCCTTTCCTTTCCTTTCCTCCCCTTTCCTTCCTTTCCTTTCCTTCCCTTCCCTTCCTCCTTCCCTTTCCTTCCCTTCCTCCTTTCCTTTCCTTCCCTTTCCTTTCCTTCCCTTCCCTTCCTCCTTTCCTCCCCTTTCCTTCCTTTCCTTTCCTTCCCTTCCCTTCCTCCTTCCCTTTCCTTCCCTTCCTCCTTTCCTTTCCTTTCCTTTCCTTCCTCCTTTCCTTCCTTTCCTTCCCTTTCCTTTCCTTCCCTTCCCTTCCTCCTTTCCTTCCTTTCCTTCCTTTCCTTTCCTTTCCTTTCCTTCCCTTCCTCCTTTCCTCCCCTTTCCTCCCCTTTCCTTTCCTTCCTCCTTTCCTTCCTTTCCTTCCTTTCCTTTCCTTTCCTTCCCTTCCTCCTTTCCTCCCCTTTCCTTTCCTTCCTCCTTTCCTTCCTCCTTTCCTTCCTTTCCTTCCTTTCCTTTCCTTCCCTTCCCTTCCTCCTTCCCTTTCCTTCCCTTCCTCCTTTCCTTTCCTTTCCTTTCCTTCCTCCTTTCCTTCCTTTCCTTCCATTTTCCTTTCCTTCCCTTTCCTTCTTCCTCCTTTCCTTCCTTTCTTCATTTCCTTTCCTTCCCTTACCTCCTCCTTTCCTTACCAGTTCTTTCCTTCCCTTCCTTTCCTTCCTTTCCTTCCTTTCCTTTCCTCCCTTCCCTTCCTCCTTTCCTTCCTTTCCTTGCCTTTCCTTTCCTTCCCTTCTCCTTTCCTTCCTTTCCTTCCTTTCCTTTCCTGTCCTTCTCCTTCCTTCTTTCCGTCCCTTCCTACCTTCCTTTCCTTTCCTTCCTTCCTTCCTTCCTTTCCTTTCCTTCCCTTCCTCCTTTCCTTCCTTTCCTTCCTTTCCTTCCCTTCCCTTTCCTTCCCTTCCTCCTTTCCTTTCCTTCCCTTTCCTTTCCTTCCCTTCCCTTCCTCCTTTCCTCCCCTTTCCTTCCTTTCCTTTCCTTTCCTTCCATTCCTTTCCTTCCCTTTCCTTTCCTTCCTCCTTTCCTTCCTTTCCTTCCTTTCCTTCCCTTCCCTTCCTCCTTTCCTTCCTTTCCTTTCCTTTCCTTTCCTTCCCTTCCTCCTTTCCTTCCTTTCCTTCCTTTCCTTTCCTTCCCTTTCCTTTCCTTCCTCCTTTCCTTCCTTTCCTTCCCTTCCTCCTTTCCTTTCCTTTCCTTTCCTTTCCTTCCTCCTTTCCTTCCTTTCCTTCCCTTTCCTTTCCTTCCCTTCCTCCTTTCCTTCCTTTCCTTCCTTTCCTTTCCTTTCCTTTCCTTCCCTTCCTCCTTTCCTCCCCTTTCCTTCCCTTTCCTTTCCTTCCTCCTTTCCTTCCTTTCCTTCCTTTCCTTCCCTTTCCTTCCTTTCCTTTCCTTTCCTCCTTTCCTTTCCTTTCCTTCCTCCTTCCCTTTCCTTCCCTTCCTCCTTTCCTTTCCTTCCCTTTCCTTTCCTTCCTTCCCTTCCTCCTTTCCTCCCCTTTCCTTCCTTTCCTTTCCTTTCCTTCCATTCCTTTCCTTCCCTTTCCTTTCCTTCCTCCTTTCCTTCCTTTCCTTCCTTTCCTTCCCTTCCCTTCCTCCTTTCCTTCCTTTCCTTTCCTTTCCTTTCCTTCCCTTCCTCCTTTCCTTCCTTTCCTTCCTTTCCTTTCCTTCCCTTTCCTTTCCTTTCCTTTCCTTTCCTTCCCTTCCTCCTTTCCTTCCTTTCCTTTCCTTTCCTTTCCTTTCCTTCCTCCTTTCCTTCCTTTCCTTCCCTTTCCTTTCCTTCCCTTCCTCCTTTCCTTCCTTTCCTTCCTTTCCTTTCCTTTCCTTTCCTTCCCTTCCTCCTTTCCTTCCTTTCCTCCCCTTTCCTTCCCTTTCCTTTCCTTCCCTTCCTCCTTTCCTTCCTTTCCTTTCCTTTCCTTCCCTTCCCTTTCCTTCCCTTCCTCCTTTCCTTTCCTTCCCTTTCCTTTCCTTCCCTTCCCTTCCTCCTTTCCTCCCCTTTCCTTCCTTTCCTTTCCTTTCCTTCCATTCCTTTCCTTCCCTTTCCTTTCCTTTCCTTTCCTTCCTTTCCTTTCCTTCCCTTCCCTTCCTCCTTTCCTTCCTTTCCTTTCCTTTCCTTTCCTTCCCTTCCTCCTTTCCTTCCTTTCCTTTCCTTTCCTTCCCTTTCCTTTCCTTCCTCCTTTCCTTCCTTTCCTTCCTTCCCCTTTCCTTTCCTTTCCTTTCCTTCCTCCTTTCCTTCCTTTCCTTCCCTTTCCTTTCCTTCCCTTCCTCCCTTCCTTTCCTTCCTTTCCTTCCTTCCCTTCCCCTTCCTCCTTTCCTTCCTTTCCTTCTTCCTTCCTCCTTTCCTCCTTTCCTTCCTTTCCTTTCCTTCCTTCCTTCCTTCCTTCCCTTTCCTTTCCTTCCTCCTTTCCTTCCTTTCCTTCCTTTCCTTCCCTTCCCTTCCTCCTTTCCTCCCTTTCCTTTCCTTTCCTTCCCTTCCTCCTTTCCCTTTCCTTTCCTTTCCTTCCCTTTCCTTCCTTTCCCTTTCCCTTCCTCCTTTCCTTCCTTTCCTTTCCCTTTCCTTCCTCCTTTCCTTCCTTTCCTTCCCCTTTCCTTCCTCCTCCTTTCCTTCCTTTCCTTTCCTTTCCTTTCCTTCCCTTCCTCCTTTCCTTCCTTTCCTCCCCTTTCCTTCCCTTTCCTTTCCTTCCCTTCCTCCTTTCCTTCCTTTCCTTTCCTTTCCTTCCCTTCCCTTCCTCCTTCCCTTTCCTTCCCTTCCTCCTTTCCTTTCCTTTCCTTCCTTTCCTTTCCTTTCCTTCCCTTTCCTTTCCTTCCCTTCCTCCTTTCCTCCCCTTTCCTTCCCTTTCCTTTCCTTCCCTTCCTCCTTTCCTTCCTTTCCTTCCTTCCCTTTCCTTCCCTTCCTCCTTTCCTTCCTTTCCTTTCCTTTCCTTCCCTTTCCTTTCCTTCCCTTCCTCCTTTCCTCCCCTTTCCTTCCCTTTCCTTTCCTTCCCTTCCTCCTTTCCTTCCTTTCCTTTCCTTTCCTTTCCTTCCCTTCCCTTCCTCCTTCCCTTTCCTTCCCTTCCTCCTTTCCTTTCCTTTCCTTTCCTTTCCTCCCCTTCCCTTCCTCCTTCCCTTTCCTTCCCTTCCTCCTTTCCTTTCCTTTCCTCCCCTTTCCTTCCCTTTCCTTTCCTTCCCTTCCTCCTTTCCTTCCTTTCCTTCCTTTCCTTCCTTTCCTTCCTTTCCTTCCCTTTCCTTTCCTTCCCTTCCTCCTTTCCTTCCTTTCCTTCCTTTCCTTTCCTTCCCTTCCCTTCCTCCTTTCCTTTCCTTTCCTTTCCTTTCCTTTCCTTCCTCCTTTCCTTCCTTTCCTTTCCTTTCCTTTCCTTTCCTTTCCTCCCTTTCCTTCCATTCCTTTCCTTCCTTTCCTTTCCTTCCCTTCCCTTCCCTTCCTCCTTTCCTTTCTTTTCCTTCCCTTCCCTTCCTCCTTTCCTTCCTTTCCTTTCCTTTCCTTTCCTTTCATTCCTTCCCTTCCTCCTCTCCTCCTCCTCCTCCCCTCCCCTATTCTACTCTACTCTACTCTACTCTACTCTTCTTCCTCTCCTCTCCTTTCCTCCATTTAATGTAGCATTTTTTTTGCTTTTTTCTTCAAAACTGATCCTTCCCTCCAAATCTCCTTGGCCTTTTAAACTTTGATTAAAGATTTTGTATTCTGTAGTGCATTATTTTTCTGGCTTGCTTGAATGTTCTCATTTGAAGGGACGGTGGGGTAGAAAGATTTGAGCTAAAATAAAACACACTTAACATTTTATGAATAAAGCAAAGGGGGATGTAATTTAGGAACTGGATCTATATCTCCCACGTTGGCTGGAGTGGAATGGCAAAGAAATACAGAAATTTCCCCGTAATAAGATTGCCCTGTTCTAAGGAGGATTACTTGAGTTCAATGCACACTTGATTCAAATTAATGGTTCAAGTTTACTACACAATACTACTTAAACATTATAATGTAATATTAGTATACAATAATATAGTTTCGGCTTGCATACAAATTTGACCTAAGCACAGACCTTTGGAATAGAACTCACTCTTAAAAGTGGAGACTAACTGTAGTAATAACCAGTAAAAACATTGAGAAACATCAGCAGTATGTTAGAAAAAAGGTGTGCAAAAGTCTTGCAGAAAATGTTTGCTCTCCCCCGATTGACACGAAGGCAATACAGGTCATCCTTGACTTACAACCACAATGGAGCCCCAAATTTTTGTTGCTAAGTGAGACATTTGTTAAATGAATTTTGCCCCACTTTATGACCTTCCTCACCACAGTTGCTAAGTGAATCGCTGCAGTTGTTAAATTAGTAACACAGTTGTTAAGTGAATCTGGCTTCCCCATTGACTTTGCTTGTCAGAAGAACGCAAAAGGGGATCACGTGATCCTGGGACGCTGCAACCGTCATAAATATGAGTCAGTTGCCAAGCATTTGAATTTTAAACATCACATGTTTGTGGGGATGCCACAACAGTTATGAAGTGTGAAAAATGGTCTTAAGTCACTTTTTTCAGTGCCGTTATAACTTGGAACAGTCAGTAAATGAACTGTTGTAAGTCAAGGACTACCTGTACAGTAATGACTTTCCAGGAACCGGGACTAAAAGTGGTAACTAGGGTCAAGTTGAGCCTGCTTAAATATTTACCCCAAAAAGATTTTTCTTGAAAAAACAAGTTTTAAATTTCACATGGAACTATTTCTGTGGCCATTGTGTTTGATAGACGTATTTCAGTTCATAAGGGTGAAGCTTTGATGTTGATAGCGTATCTTTTACCCCAGGTATGTCTTTGAAGTGATTATAATCCGAATATGGGACAGTCAAGCTATCCCTTGATAAAGGTCTTCTCTCTGTAATGTGTTGGGTACTGATGTACCAGTAGCAATAGCTTGGCTTCGGGTCTGTTCCCATTTATTATCTGCTCCAAAATAATTCATCTTGAGTTTTGATCTTCAAATTTCTGTCTCCGTTTTACAAATTTAAATTATATATATATATATATATATATATATATATATATATATATATATATATATATATACACACATACATACATACATATATACATACACATACATATATATATATATATATGTATATATATAAAAACAAAAATCCACTGATCCTTATTAATAGGATCCAGCTTTGCACCACAAAAATCCACTGATCCTTATTAATAGGATCCAGCTTTGCACCACATTGAATATCTGTGTTTAGGATAAGAGGCAGAGGCAATTCTTTTCTACCAACTAGAATAGAATAGAGTAGAGTAGGGTAGGGTAGGGCAGGAATAGGGTAGAATAGAATAGAATAGGAATAGAATAGAAGAGAATAGAACAGAACAGAACAGAGTTGGAAGGGATCTTGGAGGTCTTCTAGTCCAGCCCCCTGCTCAAGCAGGAGAATTTATATCGTCTCAGACAGGTGTATGTCCAGTCTCCTCTTAAAAATCTCCAGTGATGGAGTGCCCACAATCTCTGGGAGCATTCCTCAACTTATGACTGTTATTGAGCCCAGAATTACGGTTGTAATTTGTGTCGGTTGTTAAGTAGGTCACTGTGTCACTATGTCCAACTTTTTTGTGGGGGTTGTTAAGTGAATTACTATGATCACTAAGTGAACACAGCAACGGTTACGTGAATCCATTAAGTGAGTGCTGTGTCCAGTCCTGGTTGCCATGATGGAAAAAGAACGCCAAGATCTTAGAAAGAGTGCAGAGAAGAGCCACAAAAACAACCGGGTCTGGAGGCCGAATCGTATGACGAACAGCTAAAGGAACTAGATGTGTTTAGTCTCACAAAGAGAAGAATTAGGGGATTGACTTGTTCTCTAAGACAGTGTTTCCCAAACTTGACAATTTTAAGGCATGTGGACTTCAACTCCCAGAATTCCACAGCCAGCGTTGCTGGCTGTGGAATTCTGAGAGTTGAAGTCCTCATGCCTTAAAATTGTCAAGTTTGGGAAACACTGCTCTAAGACAACAGAGGGCAGGACAGGAAGCAATGGGTGGAAGCTCCGTAAAGAGAGAACCCCGTAGAAGTAAGGAGAAATTTCCTGCCAATGAGAGCAATTAACCAATGGCACAGCTGGCCTCCTGGAGTTGTGGGTGCTCCATCATTGGACATTTTCAATAAGAGATTGGACATTCATTTGTCTGGGATGGAGTAGGGTCATCTGTTTGGGCAGGGGATTGGTCTAGACCAGGGGTCCTCAACCTTGGCAACTTTAAGACTTGGGGACTTCAACTCCCAGAATTCCTCAGCCAGCTTAAGTCCACAAGTCTTAAAGTTGCCAGAGTTGAGGACCCCTGGTCTAGAAGACCTCCAAGGTCCCTTCCAGTTCTATGATTCTGTGATTCTGATTGTGCACAATGGGCACTTTTTTGGCCAGAAACTAGAAGTACAGTAAATGCCGGCTTCCAGCAAAAAGCATTATAAATGTAAGCCAGTTGCCGAGCACCCAAAATATGTTCATGTGACTGGAGGAGTGGTGACTAGCGACCGGTTATAAGTTAAGAACTACCTATAACCTATAATTCTGTTGTTGTATGTGTGTACACTGAGAGCTTATGCACCGGAGACAAATTCCTTGTGTATCCAACCACTCTCGGCCAATATAATATTCTACTCCAGTGGTTCTCAACCTTTTTAATGCCGCGACCCCCAACCGGTCGTAAGTCGAGGACTACTCAACCGATCATAAGTCGAGGACTACTCAACTGGTGCAGCACTGTTTGCAGAATGGGACTTTTGGCGGGCTCAGCAGGGCAGAGACAGCCTGGACAATTCCTATTGGCTTTTGAAAGCCAATAGAATTAGACTCTATTCAAGAGAGTCCCTTCTATTGGCTTTCAAAAGCCAATAGAATAAAAGGGAGTAGCACAGCTAAAGAAAAGGGGAAAAAAATGGCGGACTGCGTTGTTTGGCGACCCCCGTGAAATGGTCATTCGACCCCAAATGGGGTCCCGACCCACAGGTTGAGAACCACTGTTCTACTCTACTCTACTCTACTCTACTCTACTCTACTCTACTCTACTCTACTCTACTCTACTCTACTCTACTCTACTCTACTCCACTCCACTCCACTCCACTCCACTCCACTCCACTCCATTCCATTCCATTCCATTCCATTCCATTCTATTCTATTCTATTCTATTCTATTCTATTCTATTCTATTCTATTCTATTCTATTCTTCCAGGGGTGTCCAATGTTGGCGACTTTAAGACTTGTGTGTTATGACCCAGGTGGTCAAGGCAGGACAGGCCTCTAAAGCAGAGGTCCCCATCCTTTTGGACACCAGGGACCAGTTCTGTGGAGAGAGGTTTTTCCATGGACCGGAGGGTGTGTGGTTTTGTGTGCTGCCTGCATCTTGTGGCTTTGCTTGTTTGTGCAGACCGGTTGCTGGCATGCCACGGAAGGGGGTTGGGGACCCCTGCGTTGAAGAGTTCTTTATTTCTCTTCAACAGAGTTCCAGCCAACGGCCCTCCAACTACCGGTAAGGCACCACCCTCACGCTACCCTGAAGGCAGCCACCCTCAGACTCCCACACGCGGCCCTGGCAGTACAAAGAAAGCCCACCGAGTAGGAGCACGCTCACAGGGCAAAGTCCCATCCACCAGGGAGGGTCCAGGCACAAAATAAGGAACAGGTCCCAGAAAAGAAGCCGTTCCAAAGCCCCAGTGAAGCCAAGACCAAGCGTAGGCCACAAGGGAAAGGCGAGGTCCAAAATAAAACGCGAAGAGCCATCTTCCACGCGAGGCAAGGCAAACAGGAACAGGCACCAGTGAAAGCCAGGGGAGTGTAATCCAAGGCAAACAATTGCTCCTGGCAAAGACTTACTCCCTACAATGCCTGAGGGGTCTGGTATGTTTTCCTTGCCCGATCGTCCCAGCTCCAATTCTTCCTCCTCCTCCTCCTCCTCCTCCTCCTCTGAACCGGACTCTGAGGAGGTCGTGATATTGTGGACTTTGACTTCCAGAATTCCCCAGCCATGCTGGAATTCTTGAAGTTGGTCTACACGTCTTAAAAGTTGCCAATGTTGGACATCCCTGACTTAATCCTTGCTAAACGGCAGTGGTAGAGACTGAACGCCAGGCCATCTGCTACCATCCTATCATAATTATACCACTGGTACAGCAGCCGCATAATCTACCTACCTACAGAGCCTTTGGATCCTGTCTCTTTTTTTAAAAAAAGCTCAAGGATTTCCTGCACTTTGCAAGGGGTTGGACTAGATCAGTGGTGGCGTGCCAGAGGCGGCAGTCAGAGCCCTCTCTGTTGGCACGTGCACCGCGGCCGCCAGCAGCAGGTCCATCAGGCCGCCACCACCGCCCAGAGCAGAAGCCCCGCTCAGCACAAAGGAGGCAAAGCGACTGACTAGCAAGCTCGAATAGAGGTGGTAGAGCAGAGGTCACCAACCATTGTCGATTGGCAGACTGGAAGAAAAGGGAGGGGGAAGCATTTTACATGCGCGTGTGCGCGCATGGGGCACAAGCATACACGCGCTGCAAATGAGGCGGGGCTAGTACCTGCGTGATACTCACTAGCCCTGCCCCATTCTTGTGTGGTGCAGCGCCTTGTATCTGCACCCCGCAGCACGACGGCGGCCGTTTTTGCGCCTTGTAGCACGGTGGCCTATTTTTGCGCTCCTGGTTTTTGCATGCCAGAGGCAGCACTCAGAGGTCTCTCCCTGCCCCCCCTGAGGGCACCACAATGCTGATGGGCCCCTGGCCCTTTGCGATAGATAAGTGGGTTGCAGTTTGGGCACTCAGTCTCTAAAAGGTTCGCCATCTCTGGACTAGATGATCCTCAGGGTCCCCTCTTAACTGCACGTTTCTACGATTCCACCCGCCCAGAAGTGCCTCATTAAATTCAGCAGAAGCCGTGTCCTTCGGAAAGGATGCATACCTGGAATGGATTTTATTCGACGTGGCCTCCTTGTTGTACTTTTTCATTTATAAAGTGCAGAAATTACTGGGTACGGTACACTGACTTTTTCTTTTTTTTAAAAAAAAAAAATGCAATTCTCAGCCCAAGACAATGGGGGGGGGGGTTGTTATTATCGCCGCCTTTTTCTGGGTCAAATTTGTGAATCGTAAATTGGGGAAATGACAGGGTGGCCGAGATTTGCAAGAGGTTTGGGAGAGAATTTCTCCCCTTGTCAATCTGGAAGGCAAAAATTGCTCCCTGCCGAATCGGCAGTTGTCTAAACGGGGCACAGACTGTAGGGAGCCGGGGTGAGGGAAAAAGACTCAAGTGAGCCTTCTTGAGCTGTTATAAATTTTATTAAAGCTCACATCTGCTCTCTCTTTCAAAAGCCCTAAGCAACCGAGGCTCTCTCGGGCCTCCTAACTTTCGCTCCGGCACCGAACGGTGGCATGGCTCTTTTGTCCAAAGAGAAAGCAATGTAGGCGAGGAATAAAAAACGTCCCGTTTTTTCCTAGAGAAACTTCAGTTGAACCCAGTCTTCCTCCGCCTAGGGATAAATGGTGACCTGTGTGTGAAAATGCCATTGTGCAAAAGCGGCAGCTTAGATATAAGCATCAGATGTCAGGATGGATGGGAAGAGACTGCATACAGAGTTGGAAGGGACCTTGGAGATCTTCTAGTCCAACCCCCCGCACAGGCAGGAAACCCTATATCATTTCAGGCAAATGGCTATCTAGTCTTTTCTTAAAAACCTCCAGCGTTGGAGCACTTACAACTCTTCAGGAGACAAGTTGCACTGATTAATTGTCCTCACTATTAGGAATCTTCTCCTTAATTCCAGGTTGCTTCTCCTTGGTTAGTTTCCATCCGTTGCTTCTTGTCCTGGCTTCAGGTGCTTTGGAGAATAGCTTGACTCCCTCTTCTTTGGGGCAGCCCCTGAGATATTGGAAGGCTGCTATCATGTCACCCCTCGTCCTTCTCTTCATTAGACTAGACATACCCAATTCCAGCAACCGTTCTTTGTATGTTTTAGCCTCCAGTCTCCTAACCATCTCTTCACTCTTTCTAGAGTCTCAACATCTTTTTTACATTGTGGTGACCAAAACTGGATGCAGGATTCCAAGTGTGGCCTTACCAAGGCCTTGTAAAGTGGTATTAACTAATGATGATGCTGATGATGGAAGGGACCTTGGAAGTCATCTAGTCCAACCCCCTGCTCGGGCAGGAAACCCTAGACCATTTCAGACAAATGGCTATCCAGTCTCTTCTTAGAAACTTCCAGTGTTGGAGCATTCTTAGCTTCTGGAGGCAGGTTGTTCCACTGATTAATTGTTCTAACTGTCAGGAAGTTTCTCCTTAGTTCCAGGTTGCTTCTCTCCTTGATTAGTTTCCATCCATTGCTTCTTGTCCTGTCTTCAGGTGCTTTGGAGAATAGCTTGACTCCCTCTTTTTTGTGGCAGCCCCTGAGATATTGTAACATTTCATGTGGTCTTGATCAGATTGGAGTGTAACTTGGTTGATAATGAATTTTGGGTGGTGTGTGTATATGTGTGTGTATTGTGTAGATTGCTGCAGATGCCGCTGAACCCCTGGACTGAATAATAATAATGATGATGATATGATGATGTTGTTGGTTGTTGTTGTTGTTGTTGTTGGAAGGGACCTTGGAAGTCATCTAGTCCAACCCCCTGCTCAGGCAGGAAACCCTGGCCTATACCATTTCAGACAAATGGATTCTCAAACCTACTTTACTGTGCCATTATGAAAAGAGAATAGGGCCTGTTCGGTCAGAAATACATTCACTCCTCAACTGACCACAATCCTTTTAGCAACTGTTCGAAGTTACAAGAGCACGGAAACAAATGACTTATGCCTGGTCCTCACACTTACGACCGTTGCAGTACCCCCACCGTCACATGAACAAAATTCGGGGGTTGGCAACTGACATGTATTTACGATGGTTGTAGGGTCCCAGGGTCCTGTGATCGCAACCAGCTTCCCACAAACCAAATCAATGGTGGGGGGGAGCCAAATTGCTTAACGACCAACATGATTCACTGTAATGTTTCACTTAACAACCCAGGGCAAAAAGATTGTAAAATCGGGCACAGCTCCCTTAACAATTACATTTCTTAGCCACAGGAATTCGGGCCCAAATTGGGGTTGCAAGTCAAGGACTTTCTGAACTTCCTCTGAGTGGCCTCATCTTCCAGCACTCTTCTCCTCTTGGCCCCATTCCCACAAAGCTCTGATCCCATTTCTGAACTCCTGCGCCTTCTTAAATGCCAGCCTGGATATGTTATATTCTAATCTAAAATAACGTTTGATCCCACATTTCTGTCTGAAGCAAACACCTTCCAGCGGCGGATGGCTGTCTCCTTTGGGAAGGGAAGTGAGAAATAAATACGGAAAAATATCCTCCCAGTGTGTCTGTGTGTTATTTTATTGGGCCTGCGAACCATCCAGCGTAGCAAACTTGGTGGTACAATAATATAATTGCAAGAGCATGCAAAACTAATTCACTCCAGGTTATGTCAAAACGTACATGCATATTTGGCGAGTTCCCATCCGAACGCGAGTCGGGATTCACCTCCTTTACTCCCCAAAATCAACCAAATGCCATCATTTTTTGTCTTTTTTTTATTATTATTATCACGGATTCCGGCTTGTTTCTCTCATTTTGGCTGGAGTTGGGAACGGGATGCCCCAAATTCCCACTTGCATTTAGAAGGGAAACAGCTCTTGGAGAAAGAGATGCTTTGCCTGCTTTGAAAAACGGAAAGCCAAAGACTGCATTGCAGTGAGCTAATGATCTTTTATTAAAGCAGAGTGGCTTTTTCAGATTCAGTTTCACTCCCAGGGACTGGATTAGGAGGGCTTCCTCAATGATCCCAGCGCGTTTTGGCTCTGAATTGTGGGTCTTGCTAAGCCAGAGAGGCAATAAAGTCAGGCTTAATTTAAATTAACCCGGTCTAGATTCAGCTCTGGGTATTTGTAGAGGGATCGGCTTTCTCCAGGGGTTCTCCAACATGGCTTTCTTGGTGGGAAGTAAAGAGAATTGTAGCCCTCAACCTGGGTGATAACTTGGAGAAATTAGAAATTAGCTATTAGCTGGTTTTGTTTGGATCAGGTGTCACTAAAAGACAGGGTTCTGACAACCCATTGGTTCCTGCATTAAACCACATTCTGAATTGGCCGGTAGTCCTCGATTTATGACTACAGTTGGGGCCCGAATCTCCCTGGCTAAGCAAGGCCGTTGCTAAATGAGTCATGCCCAATTTTAGGACCCTTTGTGTACAGTTGTTAAGTGAATCACTGCAGATTTTAAGCGAATCACGTAATCATTAAGAAAAACTAGACTTTGCTTCTTGAAAGCCTGCAAATGGTGATCATCTGTCCTCTGGATGCTGCAACCATCATAACCACATGCCGGTTGCCCAGCGCCTGAATTTTGATCACATGATTGTGAGGAAGCTGCGACGGTCGTAAGTGCGAGGACCAGTCGCGTGTCACTTTTTTCAGTGCCCTGACTTTGGTCATTAAAGAAATGATGGTAATCTAAATTAAAAGGAGAGGCAGGGTTGATGCAATCTCCTTCCTCCCCCCCAACCCCCTTCCCCCCTCCCCCCACAATCCAGCTAAGGTTAAAGCTCACCAAGCTTAGCCTATTGTGTGAATGCCGCTGCTCGGTCTCTGACTGACCTGGTGGAGCGTATTGTGCGAACCCAGTCAAAGGAGGCGAGCAACGCAGAGCCCCTGTCGCTTTTAATAGAAAATGGAATTATGGCAGAGACGAAATTGGGAATCTCTGAGGGAAAATCTCTAGGTGACACCATCCTTAACACACAGCTCTCGCTCTGTGTGTGTGTGTGTGTGTGTGTGTGTGTGTGTGTGTGTGTGTCCTGTTCTCCTTGGCTTCCAATCTGTATTGCGTTCTGTTAAATTAAGTAATAAATAGACTCCCGCTGCTGTCCCTAGACTTGGCTGTTAAATGAACACTGTTGTACGGAAGCTGCTTTGGGATGTTAATTCATTCTTTCTCAAACCCAAGAAGTGAAAAATTTCCCAACGGATTTCTCCCTCTGGGTTGAGAAGGAAGCTAATTTTGCAAATATTTGGGGGGGGAGGGCTACTTAAGAAATGATTGGGCTGGTGTTTGAGGAAACACAACCAATATGGGACTCCCCCCCCCTTTGGCTGGCCCTGGCCTCCACTTTTGCTCCCATCTGATTTTTTTTAAGAAGCCCACCATTTTTGTCCCTTTTGGACGTTGTACAAAATGACCCGCGGCGGGTTGGGCCTCCTGTAGGGTGTCATCCAAAACGTCAAGGGGGGAACCCAAAGGATGCAATTGAATCTCTGTGTGGGTTGATCACTTTGATCACATTATGACGACTGCCATTTTGACTTTTTTGACCATACTTTGTGTGCATCTGAATGGTAGGGTATGAAAGAGCCCCTTTCCCTCCTTCTGAGTGGACATCTGGTTGATATTGGTAGTAGATTTTTTTTAAAAAAAACCAAACCAAACCGAGGCTTTGATTTACGGCTGTGTTCAGACAACCACATCTCAGCTTCCTAAACCCGGGTCTGCACAAGCCTTTTGTCTGAACAGTTGCTTTGCTCCTTCCAAGCTGGCAGAAATACAGGATATTTTTCTGTTTGTTCTATTTTTCCATTTCATTCAAGTCACATGAGGAGACATTGCGCTCATGAAACCCACTTTAGAGCATAGAGTAATATTCTGATTTCTCCCAAAGCTGTTAATTATAGTTTCTAGATTTAGACAAAACTGACTTGTTAAGAACCCTCTAAAAATGACCTCCATGGTATTTTTGACTGAATTAGAGGTAGGCCTCGAGTTACGATTGAGCCCTGCAGTTGTGCTGTGTAAACCATGATGGTTGTAAGCTATGATGGTCATAAAATGAGTCACGGTGTGACCAGAGTCAGTTTTATGATATTTTTTTTGCATTGCTCATTTTGTGAACACAGTGCTCCTAAATGAACGACACAGTCATTAAGCGACTCATTGTTTACTATGGGGTGTTTTTTGCTGAAGTTAGCACCGGTCTCCAGCAGAACCGTTGTAAACTATGGTCATACGACATGGGATGCTGCAAACAGCCGTAAGTGTGGGCCAATTGTGAGCGCCCACCCAAAAGGCAGTCACACAACCATGGGGGAGGGGGCCAACACCAGATCTTTGAAATAGGATTGTAAGTAGCTTTTGGGGGGGAGGGTGTCCATTGTAATGTTGAATGGTTGCTATGCGACTGCTTGTAAGTTGAGGACTAGTAGCAGATTTGGAACTGAAATTGAATTTATAGGATCTCTCCCAGGTATAACCATTTTATAAATGATGCAGTTGTATGGTAATACCCAACTAGGGTATGCAGTTGGGCTGTGGATCTGTATACAAAAGGTACATCTAGGGGCACAGGTGTGTGATGTCTATCTGAAAGTCTTTAAAGCAGCCATGTCCTTTTTCAAATTTGTGTGGCAGTTGCAAGGGGCAGCTGCGTGGTCCTGAGCAAAAGATGCAGCTGCTTAAAAGAGCTATGGAAAGATAAACAGGCCTCCCATGTTTTCCAAGCCACCATTTTACATTGGATTTTAAACGTTGTAGTATTCAATATTTAGAAATTGGGGTTCACATTATTCTTAAACGTATCAGGAGAAGTCTTAAAGAAGTCTTAAAAACGTATCAGTAGACTCATTAAAAATCACCAGGATTTGTGATAAGTTGTGATTAATAGAAAGGCCTGGTGAATTACTATTATTTCATAAGCATTCTCGATTAGCAGGTAAATACACAAAAATGAATTTTTCAGGGGAATTAGGAAAAATACTTGGTACTTGCAAAGAGGCATTAAACTTGCTTTCATTTTATAAGAGATTGATGAGATGCTGGTGGAGGAAATTTGTTATTGTTCCATTAATCTATTTGCATTTGTTTTTAAACGGATTCTTTTTCTACTCTGTTAAAGTGACATTTATTCAGTCGCTTCCTTCATTTGTTGCGTTCCTTGTGGGAATAAGGTATTGGGACTTTTGGTCATCTTTATTTTGTCAGAATAACATCCAAAGAGTTTAAGTCAGCGGTAGGCAACCTTGGCTCTTTTATGACTCGTGGACTTCAACTCCCAGAATTCCTGAGCCAGCCATGCTGAGGGAAAAGGGAGAGGTTTCCAAGCTGACCCATGCTGGCTCAGGAATTCTGGGAGTTGAAGTCCACAAGTCATAAAAGAGCCAAGGTTGCCTACCCCTGGTTTAAGCAATGCTATAAGGATCAAAATAGCAGTAGATCTGATTTTGGGTTTTAATGATGAGAATGATTTTGCTATGGTTTGAAATGTGGTGAAATGTAAAGCAAAGTTGTTATTATTGCTATTGTTATCGTAATTTAATTAATAGTACAACTTCGCTTTACATTTGCAATTAGTATTATTATTACTGTTTTTGTATTTTACTGCACAGGAAAAAAGTTGGAAGTCACCACTTTTTTCTCTTTCTCAGTGTTTTCTAACTTACATTTTTATGTATTTTTATTTCATAATGATACTGAAGGCAAAATGGCTGCAGGCCTTGGAGGCTGCCCCATGTTTTTTCCCCAGAATGCCTCAAAGTACCATGATTTGGGGCATTCTGGGATAAATAAACCAGGGCGGCGATAAATAACAGAGGCATAGAATCAAGATCACGTGAAGTGTTAATACCACTCTACAATGCCTTGGGAAGGCCACATTTGGAATCCTGCATCCAGTTTTGGTCACCACGATGTAACAAAGATGTTGAGACTCTAGAAAGAGTGCAGAGAAGAGCAACAAAGATGATCAGGGGACTGGAGGCTAAAACATATAAGGAACAGTTGCTAGAATTGGGTGTGTCTAGTTTAATGAAAAGAAGGATGAGGTGGGACATGATAGCAGTCTTCCAGTATCTCAGGGGCTGCCCCAAAGAAGAGGGAGTCAAGCTATACTCCAAAGCACCTGAACAAGAAGCAACAGATGGAAATTAAACAAGGGGAGAAGCAACCTGGAACTAAGGAGAACTTTTCTGAGAGCGAGAACAATTAATCAGCGGAACAGCTTGCCTCCAAAAGTTGTGAATGCTCCAACACTGGAAGTTTTAAAGAAAAGATTGGACAATGATTTGTCTGAAATGGTATAGGGTTTCCTGCCTGAGCAGGGGGTTGGACTAGAAGACCTCCAAGGTCCTTCCAACCCTGTTATTCTATTCTATTCTAACATAACATTGGATCCACAAATCAGAGAGAGAATGAATGAGGATTGAATTGCAAAATGAACATAGAAAGGAACATGGAATCTTACGGAGCTCAGAGGTTTTCTAGATCAACCCCTTGTTCAAGGCACAAGATCTTATACCATCCCAGACAAATGGTGTCCAGTCTATTTCTGAAAAACTCCAGAGGCAAAGTACCCACAACTCGGGGAGGCAAGCTCTTTCATTGATTGTTCTCACTGTCATGAAATTTCTTCCTATTTCTAGGTTGTTTCTCTATTTAATAAGCTTCCACCCGTTGCTTCTTTTCATGCCCTCTGGTGCTTTGGAGAATAAGTCAATCCCCTCTTCTCTGTGACACCCCCTCAAGTACTGATAGACAGTTATCATGTTCCCCACCCCGCCCCTTAATCCTTCTCTTAGATAGGCAAGATAAGCCGGGCTCCTTCCACCCTCATACGATTTCGCCTCCAGACTCGTTTATCATCTTTGCTGCTCTTTTCTGCACACTTCCTAGGGTCTCAGTGGATTGAGAGGAAGCAGAAAACCAGAAAGTTGTGTGCCCTCACAAAAAGGGTGGGAAAAAGTTGAAAGAGAGGGAGAGAGAGAGAAAAAAAGAGACAACCTTATGAAGTGGTGGGATGGTTTATATCTTTTCCTTTTCTCTTTGTCTCTAGTGGCTTTTTTTTTCTTTGGTACGTAATGTTATTTATCCTGAATAGTATGATGGCTAGGTATGCACGCATACATGGGTTACGAACAAAATTGCACAGAGGGGGCTGCTTTTCTTGTGAAACAGAAGGAGCATTATTTCCACAGCCTGCTGATCAAAACTAAAAAAAGGACTCCGAGTGGTTTTTGACCTTGGGAATCTCTCTGAATTAATTTCTCTGTCCTCCTGCTTCCTGCCTGTCACCAATCTGTCTCTGAACGGGGAGACCCTGATGTTCCCATGGAAGGCATCAAACTTTCCATAGGCTGTTTAGCATCTGTTTCCCAGATGTCTGTGCCTTGCAACCATGGATATCAACCCGGTTACTTCCAACAGGCTTGCCTTCGCTGCCTCTTTTGGCTCAGTGGAAGGGCAGAGAGAGGGAAGTTGGGCTAATGGTGGGGGGAGGAATATGCCCCATGGCCCATGGAGGGGGGGGAATTTTGGAGAGAGGCCTCTCTCAGGGCATGTAAAACAACAAGAGCAGATAGGATCAAGCCCTCAAATCATCCACTTTGGTGGATTGTTTCTCTAGGCTGGGAAAGTGAGGAAAACAAAGAGGTCTTGTTTTGCGGGCATTGCAAAAAGCACAAGTTTTAAAATGGAGCTGGGATCAATTTGACGTCCATTTCAACCTTTCTGCGCAGTGGAATGCAGGTAAATCTGGAAAGGAAGCGTGATCAGATTTAATTCTTCCTGCTGGGAACCAGTTGGAAATGCTTGAATTAGCCCTGAATTGTAGCCTTGAATATATAAGTAATCCTTGGCTTACGACCGGTAAGTAAGAGAACATTCAAAGTTATGACGGACCTACCTTGGGATTACTTATGAGTCAGATCCAAAATTCCTGTGGTCAGGCCCCCTCAGCGATCATGTGGCTTCATTTTGGGTGCTTGGCAACATGGCTGCATTTACAGGCCATTTCCAGCATGCCAAGGTCATGTGATTGTATATAGTAGTAGTAGTAGTAGTAGTAGTAGTAGTAGTAGTAGTAGTAGTAGTAGTAGTTGGAAGGGACCTTGGAGGTCATATAATCCAACCCCCTGCTCAGGCAGGAAATCCTATACCAGGGGTAGGCAACCTTGGCTCTTTTATGACTCATGGACTTCAACTCCCAGAATTCCTGAGCCAGCCATGCTGAGGGAAAAGGGAGAGGTTTCCATGCTGAGCCATGCTGGCTGAGGAATTCTGGGAGTTGAAGTCCACGAGTCATAAAAGAGCCAAGGTTGCCTACCCCTGCCCTATACCATTTCAGACAAATGGCTGTCCAGTCTCTTCTTAAAAACTTTCATTGTTGGAGCACCCACAGCTTCTGGAAGCAGGTAGTTCCACTGATTAATTGTTCTAACTGTCAGGAAATTTCTCTTTAGTTCTAGGTTGCTTCTCTCTTTGATTAGTTTCCATCCATTGCTTCTTTATGACGGTTTTACCAAAACCCCGCAGTTACTTCTTGGTTTTGGCAAAAACACTCCCATAGTGACCATGGGTTTGCTTAACAACAGTGGGGTTTGCTTAATGATCATGTTGGCTACTTTATGACCACTGTGTTCAGTTAATGACTGCCACGAAAATGGTTGTAAAATGTAAGTTACGACTATAATAGGCAGATTTCACTACGATTGTAAGTGGAGGATTACCTGTGTGCAGTTTAGGAGCCTTATATTATTATAAGATCTTTACTGTTGCCTGCCTAATATTTAATCTTAACTAGCAAATTCTTCTCATCTTAATGAACCTATCTGCAACTTAACTTTTTGTATTATCAGTCCAGGAACTTTACCAGCAAATAAGTTATGGTTCCTTCTTCCTTAGAAAATATGCAAACTACTGCTATCCTTTATTTTTTTTCTTCTGAACATTTTTCCTGAAAATACAGGGTCTGCTTTTGTTTCGATCGGGAGTGTTGATCCGTTGCCTGGGACAGGAATTGATTAACTAGTTCATCTTCCAAGCTTGACATTGTGAGTTGAGAGAGAGGGATTGGCCCAAAGACACCCAGCAGCTTCCATCACTAAGGCAGGACTAGAATTCCCAGTCTCCTGGTGATTGGCCCAAAGTCACCCAGCAGCTTCCATGACTAAGGCAGGACTAGAACTCCCAGTCTCCTGGTGATTGGCCCAAAGTCACCCAGCAGCTTCCATGACTAAGGCAGGACTAGAACTCCCAGTCTCCTGGTGATTGGCCCAAAGTCACTCAGCCAGCTTTCATGCCTAAGGTGGGACTAGAACTCCCAGTCTCCTGGTGATTGGCCCAAAGTCACCCAGCAGCTTCCATCACTAAGGCAGGACTAGAACTCCCAGTCTCCTGGTGATTCGCCCAAAGTCACCCAGCAGCTTCTATCACTAAGGCAGGACTAGAACTCCCAGTCTCCTGGTGATTGGCCCAAAGTCACCCAGCAGTTTCCATCACTAAGGCAGGACTAGAACTCCCAGTCTCCTGATGATTGGCCCAAAGTCACTCAGCCAGCTTTCACGCCTAAGGTGGGACTAGAACTCCCAGTTTCCTGGTTTCTAGCCTGCTGTTTTTCCTAGACCAAATTGGCCCTGTTATCGCTATCCTCCTTATTCACTTACAAATGTTGTGGAGTTCAAGGGGTTACATATTCCTGGTTAAGCAAATATAGGTCTCCCCTAGGCTATAGTCTTTTGCACACCTCTCTAGAATTGCACCGAATCTGGAATTGAACTTCTTAGCATTTCAGGATTAACATTTATCGACCAAACTTGATAAGCCTTTAAAAATAAAATCCTTTTCTTCTCACCAGTTTATCAGGCATTAGCATATTTCTATTCTACCTTTTTGTTCTGCCAATAGCTGATAGCTGTAATTTGCAAATTAAAGGTGGGTTGGAAGTTTAAACTTCTGGCTTATTAGGGGGCATCACTTGGTTTGCAACGAGAATGTGCACTGGAATCTTGTTTCAGGAGATCTTTGGAGATAGAGACGATGAACACGTATCTGAGCTGAAAGGAAACAGACAGCACCTTTCAGCCTTACTAGGTGGACTAAACAGGAAGCAGAAACAAATAAGCTAATTCTACATTACTGTAGGGAGCGCAATGGCCCAGCGGTTAAAGATGTTGAGCTTGTCAGCTGGAAAACTGATAGCCCAGGTTTGAGACCCAAGCGCTGCACAACAGGGTGAG
Source organism: Crotalus tigris (assembly GCF_016545835.1). Taxonomy (NCBI): domain Eukaryota; kingdom Metazoa; phylum Chordata; class Lepidosauria; order Squamata; family Viperidae; genus Crotalus; species Crotalus tigris. The sequence goes on from NW_024099557.1 coordinate 2,499,807, forward strand.
CTCCCGTTCTTTGCTTCAGCTCGTGCCCACCGAGCAGTTTGAAAGCATGAAAATGTGAATAGATAAATAGGTACCACTTCGGTGGGAAGGTAACAGCATTCCTTTGGTACCTAGATCAGTGATGGCAAACCTTTTACAGACCGAGTGCCCAAAAACTGCCTTGCCCCACCCGGTCCGTCCCCGCCCCCAGCTGTCCCGCTTCGCAGAGCCACCCGCTGCCTCCATGGCCCGCCGCAGATCACCCAATGGTCCTGCAGCACCATGGCGGCCACACCTTCCGCCCACGCCCTGCAGCATCATCTGCATGCGACAGGGCACGAGGGCAGAGTCTTGTCCCTGTGCCCCGCTACCATGTGCTTGGCTGCGCTGCTTTGTGCGGGCCGTGCCTGGGGCGACTCTCCTCCAGGGGGGCTGCTGGTGAGGAGGGGGCCATGGGAGGAGACGTGGCTGAGGCGATGGCGATGCCCACAGAGAGGGCTCTGAGTGCCGCCATAGGTTCGCCACCACTGACCTAGATTGCTGGCCACATGATCACAGAAAATGTCTTTGGACAACGCTGGGTCTCTTGGCCACACCCTAGAGTCAGATAGGACTGGAGAAATCTTTTACTTTTACCTAGTTTACTGTAAGGTTACATTAACACAGTGGTTCTCAACCTTTTTAATGCCGCGACCCCTAACCGGTCGTAAGTCAAGGACTACTCAACCGGTCGTAAGTCGAGGACTACTCAACTGGTGCAGCACCGTTTGCAGAATGGGACTTTTGGCGGGCTCAGCAGGCAGAGACAGCCTGGACAATTCCTATTGGCTTTTGAAAGCCAATAGAATTAGACTCTATTCAAGAGAGTCTATTCTATTGGCTTTCAAAAGCCAATAGAATAAAAGGGAGTAGCACAGCTAAGGAAAAGGGGGAAAAAATGGAGGACTGCGTTGTTTGGCGACCCTCGTGAAATGGTCGTTCGACCCCAAATGGGGTCCCGACCCACAGGTTGAGAACCACTGCATTAACAGAATCTTGCAAGTCTGAAAGTACAGTTCTTCCCCTGTCTCTTTTATAGCCAGATCACTTTGGGAAAATTCTTCCTGAGCATTGCCTCACCCATTGTACAGCTGTGGGCTATGCTATCTCTTATCTCATCTTTTCCTAGGCGAGATCTGTTTGTCTCATCTTCCAACGTCTTCTTCACAGCCTGAGAAAGTAGGGAGGATTCTTCTGAGACTCTTGCCCGTCCATTTTGTGGCTGTGGGCTATGCTATCTCTTATCAGACAACATCCTGTTTCAATTGAGGCAATCTGCCTCAGTTACAGCAGCCTTCATTTCAATTGTCACTTCCCATTGGAGATAATGGAAAGTGACAATTCTGTCCCAAATCCCAGTTAGTTTGCAGCAGTCCCACCAATGTCAAGGTGGATCCACAGTCTGACCTTTCTTAAGACACTATTTCCTGTGCATTTAAGCTAGCTCTCTTTCCAGAAAAAACAGACTCCTCCTTTGGGGAGAAAAAAAGATCCCTGAGTTATAAATTTGGACTTACTCTGTTCCAGTTTCTGATGTCTCTAGTTAAAAAGCCAGCCAGAGAATAAAGCCTATTTTTGCATGATATCCAGGGACACCTTTTACCCCAGCGGTGTCCAACCTTGGCATCTTTAAGACTTATGGACTTCAGTTGAAGTCCACTAGTGTTAAAGTTTCCAAGATTGGACACCCCTGCTTTACGTATTATTCTTTTATACCTCACAGGGACAAATTGCTTTGTTGTGTACTAGGTTTGCCTGCCTTGGCAAATCATGTCTCTATTGAAAAAAAAAAAATCATCTTCCTGCCTGTAGGATTCCAGTCTCCAGGCCTAACGAAGTCTTGTATACTTTAAAGCAGGGCTTTTCAACCAGTGGTATGGGTACCACTTGTAGTACATTGGCACCTGGCAGGTGGTACGCGACCATCCTAGAAAAGTGGTAGCGGGGGAGGGGAATGAGCTGAACCGATGGCAGCACCGCACAAGCCTGAGCGAGAGATGGCTGGAGCTGCAGGGCTGTCGGGTCAGCGGAAGCGCCAGGATCAGTGCCACTTTCCAGTTGATTGGCGCTTCTTTGGGGCTGTCAGGGCTTAGTGGAAGCGCCAGGATCAATGCCAGGCTCCAGCTGGAGCTCAGCGCTGACCCTGGCGCTTCTGCTGAGCCCAGAAGAAGCGCCGATCAGCTGGAATGTTGCAGCATCTCCAGCGTCTTGTGATTTACAATCAGATGCTTGGCAACTGATTCATACTTATGACGGTCACAGTGTCCCAGGGTCATGCAAAGTAACCAAAACCTGCTGCAACCACCCATCCAATGGGGGGAATAAAAACCAAACTCCCCCCCACCCCCGGTGCCAATCCTCAACAGAAATGCTCACAACAATGAAAACCTCGGATAGGAGGAAGAGCATTGCCGGGTGGGCAGGCAGGTGTCTTGCTCGGCTGTGACTTGGGGGGCACTTTTTTCAGTGCCATTGTAACTTCGAACAGTCATTAAGCGAACTGTTGTAAGTCGAGGACTACCTGTACTTTATCACTTTTTTCCTTTTTTTTTTGATCATCAAGTTTTTGACCCCTTGCTAGGCGACTGGTGGTACTCAGATGTTGCTATATCCTAAAGTGGTACAATGGGTGAAAAGGTTGAAAAGCCCTGCTTTAAAGGCTGAACGGATAAATTCTCAACTTATGCCCAGAAATCAGTTGTTAAGTCTAAGTACCCAAATGACTGGAAATAATTTTCCTAGCCTTTTTCACAGTGTTCATTTCGAAACTTTAAATAGTTGTAAAAAGACTGATCATTAAGCAAGGACTACCTGTAATTTTTAAAACTACGATTTGGTCCACTTGACCAATTAATTATATTTTATACCAGCCCTGCGTCCAATAAATTCTGGACCCTGTAAATGTCCAGATGTGACGTATAAAGGAGATGGGAAAATGGTTGCATCAAATCTGCCTATGTGTTTCCATGTCCACCCCCCCATTTCTTGAAGCGATTTAATATTTGTTTCGCCTTATAAATCAACCCACCTCTGGCCTGCTTGTGAAAAAGCAGGATTTATGAGGCCAGGTGTAATAACAACAAAATGATCTTGGCTCCTGGTGACCAGCACTGTTTTTAATGTTTTCCTAATGATGGCATCACCAGAGAGATTTGGTTTAAAAGCATCTCTTCTAGTTATAAATTTTTGCTTGACGCAGGCAAGGCTGATTTGAGTACATGTGGAAAGAATAGGAATAAAATCTCCAGAGGCAAGTGGAGAAAGATGGATCCAAACCAAAAGGGTTCGAAGTCAGGGAAAACAAAACAAAACAAAACAAAAAAGGCCTAAATTCTGAATAAGCTTTAGCTCCCCTGAAAAATTGACACTTTTCTCTCTGTGTGAGACAGATAATGGAGTTCCAAGCTTTCTTTCCCAGCCAGGTTTGGTATCGCTGGCTTAAGTTTCTCCTAAGCTCTTGAATAAAATTCTTTAAGGGAGGGAAAAGGATCTGCAGAATTCCCTTTGGAAAAGTGGCTTCCCGTGGCTTTGAAAAACAATCTCTCACCAGCATGATCTATAGATACGTAGAATAATTCCACCCAGGTCCAATTCCCTTCTCTTGGCAGATTTTTTTTTTTTTTTTTTGGAGTAAAAGAGCTTGCCTGTTCTGCCGAAATCGTAAAAAAAAAAAATCAGGAAAAAAAATCTGTAAAAAATCAGAACGTTTGGAGAGCTCACATATAAGATCGAAGGGCATACATGTGTTTTTGTTGGCTGAGGGGAAAATGGTGCCTCCTCCTTTGTAAGCTGTTTCAAAGCTAGTTAAGCCCCTCTTTGAGGGAGATGGAAGGTTTAGAAAGGCAAAATACAGTGGTACCTCAGCACTCATCATTAATTGCTTCCTCCCGGAGGCTTGATAAGTACCAAAAACAATGAGTACCAAACAGATTTTTCCCATAAGAAATAATGTAGTGAGTCACAAGGCAGCCGACACCGACAAGTTCTAGCCTGTGTGTTGAGTACCGAACAAACAATGAGTATCAGGACAAAAGTTTTGCGTCAGAATGTTTTGAGTACCAAATTCAGTGAGTTTCAAAGCAGTTGAATACCAAGGTACTGCTGTATAAAAATAAATATCGTGGTGCTCAGATTTAATTCTTGGATCTGGGCTGGCTAAGGAGGGGAGTGTTATTTTATATGGAAACTAACAAACAGACAAACAAACAACTCCTGACATTGTCATAAATGACGCTAGAGGAAGCCTAAAACGACAGGATCACTTTTGGTCCAGAGATGAGTTAACATTTGCATCCTGCTCAGACAGAGCAATGAAAGAGTGTCAGTTCTGTATTCTGTATTTCTGTGTTTGCAAATCTTTTCCTAATGGGTTAGGATTATACAAAAAGTAAGAGCGTGAGAACCAACAGGATACAGGGGGGTCCTCAACTTACAACCATTTCTTCCATGTTTCTACAGTACAATGCCACTGAAAAAAGTCAGTTATGGCTGTTTTTCACATGACTGTTAAGCATCCCCCTGGTCACATGATTAAAATTTGGCCGCTTAGCAACTAGTATATATTTACGACCGTTGCAGTTTCCCGGGGGGGGGGTGGTGGTCATGTGATCCCCTTTTACGACCTTCTGACAAGCAAAGTCAATGGGGAAGCCAGATGCATTTCACAACTGTGTTCCTAACTTAATAACTGCAGTGATTCACTTAACAATCGTGGCAAGACAGGTTGTAAAATGAGGCAAATCTTGGTTAACAAATGTCTCGCTAAGCAACGGAAATGTGGGGCTCAATTGTGGTCATAAGTCGAGGACTACCTGTATAGTTGGGGGGCGATGTCCTCCTAGATGCCGCTCTAAGCAGCTCTGTATCCTGTATGAATCTGACTTTCTCACCATACCCAGCAGTTTCTGATTCTGGTAGAAAGTTCATGAAGCCGATGTGTGTGTCACTTGGAGATCAAGACTAAGAATCCTGGAGGGAGGGGCTTAATTTGACTAACATTTAAGTAAAATTCTGGCACATCTCCCTTTGCTACTATTCATCTATGAATAGGGTGATACTTGTTTTATGCGACTGGTATGCCCTGGAATTTCTCTGGATTAAAGGCATGCACAAATATGCATTCCTTTTACAAAGGGGTATCCCTGCATGCACACACCCACCCAAAAGAAGACCATAATAAATGCATCAGTTGGAAGGGGGAGTTTTCATACTTTTTTTGCGCCAAAGAACTTGTAGTTAAAAAGAGAGAGGGGGGAAAAAAATCCCTGATCAAAAGGCAAAGCTCTAATGATAGAAAATTGCCTGTATTTGAGTGACGCAGAAGGCTAGAATTCCATGGAAAACTGTAAAAAGAAAAAAAGAAAAACCGTGTTAGCAGCTAAAGACACCTTATCAATCAATCAGCCAATTCATTATTATGGCCTTTAAACTGGAAAATGCAATATATGCCAGATATATAAAGCAGATTGATAGAGAAACATATACACCCAAAAGACAGAGATGCAGATAAAAAAAGAAGGCCTAAAATACAAATAATGAAAATAAAAATAGAGCATAAAATGAATGCTGGTTTCTTTATTGGCTTTTTTTTTTTTTTAAGGAAGCAAATTAGGGTGGAAAAATGGAGTGAATTTAAGATGGAGAAAAAAAGAACCTGAGTAAAACAGTGTTTCTCAAACCGGGTAGTTTGAAGATTGTGTGGACTTCAACTGCTAGAATTCTCTAGCTGTGCTAGCTGGGGGAATTCTGGGAGTTGAAGTCCACGCGTCTTCAAATTGCCCAGATTGAAAAGCATTGGAGTAGAAGATTGTTATGGTGAATGGATGAACCAGACTTTCTCACCAGAGAAAAGCTGCATTTCGCTTTTCACATCCCGTGGCTGCTTTTCAGAATCCGGTGTTCCTTGTTAGAATACATTGTATTTTTGGATCCATTTTATGACATCCTAGGTCAGTGATGGCGAACCTTTTAGAGCCCGAGTGCCCAAACTGCAACCCAGAACTCACTTATTTATTGCCGGGTGCCGGGTGGGCATGGCCCACTGGGTGGGCATGGCTGTGGTCATGGCAGACTGGGTGGGTGTGGCCAAGGTGGGCGTGGTCACCTCAATGTTGCTCGTGGGGAGGAATACCTGTGGGGGCCCGGCAGGGTTAGAGGAGATCCAGGGGGTCTCTGGCAGGTGGGGCAGTGGGCAGGAGGCTCATCCTGTGGAGTGAGGTGAGGCAAGGCAGGGCAAGGCAGGGCAAGGGTACCATTTCCGCGGGGCAAGGAGGGGCAGGGGCCAGGGTGGCTGCTGCCTGACACCATTGGCCCCCACACACAGAGGCCAGCGAGCGCATGGGTACCAACAGTGTCCGTCAGCAGCCACAGCCTGCCGGCCCCTCAACCAGCGCACTCTGGGGCTCCACAGCTCGCCGCCAGCAGTTCAGAAAAGCCGCCTCTGAGCTGGATGGCCAGCCAACAGCTGAGGAGGCGATACAGTGGTCGTGCCCAGGAAAAGAAGAGCATGCGAGGCCAGGAGGGATAGGATGGGGGAGGGAAACCAGCCATGCTGGGATGCATCCGACCACGTGGGAGCTCGGTGAGTTCACAGGCGGCTGGTTGAAAAGGGACGGTTGCCATCTCCAAGGCATGGTGTGCGTGCCCACAAGGAGGGCTCTGAGTGCCGCCTCTGGCACGCGTGCCATAGGTTCACCACCACTGTCCTAGGTTGAAGCCTCTTTGAGAAATAATCAAATTAAATTTCAACAGCTTGCTGTTTTTCTAAGCCGAACATGATAACCAAATCTTCAGCCTTAGCACGTTCATGTGATTTATTTCTCTTATGATGCCAGTGACAATTAAGCCAGTATGACATACGGAGCTTCTAACAAAAATAGCGGTCTATTGGTGTCATCTTCCTTTGTCCTGGATTTTAGGATATGCAAGAGTGAGACATAGATTTTGAACTGATTTTATTAGCGACTAGGGCAATAAAATACAGGAAAATATTCACGACTATTCCTACCAATACATCAAACTTTTATGGCACCCAATTCTCAACAACTTTGGGCAGGTTGCAACAATCAAACAAACAAACAAAAAATTACAACAAACTCAGTACCATGTAAAGGTAAATTGGTAAATAAATTAAGTTGATGCATTTAAGATTGCATACAAAATGTATAGAGCTAAACATTATAGATATGAAACCTGTACAATCTGTTGTACTGATCCTCTGAACTAAACCTCTAACATCTATCATCTGTAGAACTTACTTGTGTTAAATGCTACCTTATACACACCTTGATTTCAAGGAAGAATGGCAAAAAAAGATGCCCATGGAGATTCTCAGTCATCCAGGTCATGGTTGTCCCAAAGGTGCTTTTTCAAGAGACAGCTGGACTTTTTTGTTTTTTCCTTGAAGACGTTTTGCTTCTCATCCCAGAAGCTTCTTCATTTCTGTCTTCAGTCTTCAGAACTAAAGAAGCTTCTTGAATGAGAAGTGAAAGTGCAGTTCTGCCTTCCAATCAAGGTGTTTATAAGGTAGCAAGAAAAGAAAAAGTTTGAAAAAGTCACATGGAGGACGTAAATAATCTTATGGCTGAGAAGTGGGATGAAATGTAGGATTTTGCTTTGCTGGGCCTACTGATGTTTTGACCCTCCACATGGCGGTGAGTTAGAAACCCCTGTCATTCCTCACCATGGACCCACACTTGTGATGGGATCTCCCCAAAACATGGGCAGAAGGGGTGGATTAAACATTGCCACATTTCCTCAGTAGTGATTACTGCCTCCCCATGCTGGCTGGGGAATTCTGGGAGTTGAAGTCCACCTGACTTAAAGTGGCCAAGATTGAGAAACACTGTTTTAAAAGGATTCTCCTTCCAGAATGATTCCAAATCCGTAGGAATAAGAGCATAGTGAGAGCATAGTTGGTTTGAATGCTTTATTTGGGGGGAAATGGGGCGTTTAGCGAACAATTAAGAAGCAATTGAGGGATAGGGCATAAACCAGGTGGAATCCAATGAATTCAGGTTTCCCACAAGCAACTCTCTGGAAGTCACATTATGTTGATCAATGTTTCTCTCTCTCTCTCTCTCTCTCTCTCTCTCTCTCTCTCTTCCTCTTTCTTTCTTTCTTTCTTTCTTTCTTTCTTTCTTTTTCTTTCTTTCTTTCTTTCTTTCTTTCTTTCTTTCTTTCTTTCTTTCTTTCTTTCTTTCCTATGGAATTATACTCAAGCCAGTTTCATGAATGTCCACTGAAGGTGGACCTTCATTTCAGGAGAAATTAAAATGGAATGTACGGTAGTAGCAAGTAATGTGAAGTAACAAAGATGGATAGCTTTGCTTACACAGGCAAAGATAAAAGAAATACTTTTTCTTCTTCATTGTGGCACTCTGATCTTGTTTACCCAGAATGCTTAGGCTGCCTCATCATCATCCAGGGCATTCTGGGAGAGAAAGACAGGGAAAAAAGCGGTTGGGATCTGTGGCTGTATTACCTATATCAGTGGTTCTCAACCTTTCTAATGTCGTGACCCCATAATATAGTTCCCCATGTTGTGGTGACCCCCAAGTGGGTGTGGCCACCAATAAGAGGGAGTAGGACGGCTAGGGAAAAGGGAAAAAAATGGCGGACAGCATGGTTTGGCGACCCCCGTGAAATGGTCATTCGACCCCAAATGGGGTCCCGACCCACAGGTTGAGAACCACTGACCTATATCGTAGTTAAATACATATCAGTAAGGAGCAGAAGGGAAAGGAATAAAAAGGAAGGGAGAAAGTGGGAAGAAAAAGAAAACAGACTGAAATAGAAGAAGCAAGCCTTAAAAAAAAAAGCGGGGGGAGTGGAAGACTGGAAGGAGAAGAAGTAGAAGGAATGGGGGGGGGGGGAATGAAGAGAACTTGTGAATAATGAAAGAAATGCTAATTAAACTAATGAATAATGAAACAAATAAGGATCCTTAATAATGAAAACAAACAGAATAACAAAACAAAGCAAAAAAAAAACCCATTGCATGACCTTAATATCTGTGGCATGGTGCCTAGTGACATGATATCAATCTTCGTAACAGTTTTTTAAAGCTCTGGATAGAAACAGCAGCTTTCTAAATTAACCTCCCGTATTTAACAGAATCTCTTGATTTAATGATGCCCGGTTTTTAAATGGTCAGGTCTCTTTGGTGGGCTGCCTACCCTAAGAGTTTGTTTTAACAAGGATGGTAAATTATCTGGTTTGGGCTGAAAGGAAGGCTTAAGCCAGTGGTGGCAAACCTATGGCACGTGTGCCAGAGGCGGCACTCAGAGCCCTCTCTGTGGGCACGTGCACCATGCCCTGGAGATGGCAACTGACCCTCTTCAACCAGCTGCCTGCTAACTTGCCGAGGTCACACGTGCCTGGATGCATCCCAGTATGGCTGGTTTCCCTCCCGCCGTCCCATCCCTCCTGGCCTCGCATGCTTTCCTGGGCACGACCCACTGCATCGCCTCCTCAGCTGTCAGCCGGCTGTTCAGCTCCGAGGCGGCTTCTCTGAACTGCTGATGGCGGGCTGCAGAGCCCCAGAGTGCGCCGGTCGAGGGGCTGGCAGGCTGTGGCTGATGACGGATACTGTCGGCTCCATATGCTCGCTGGCCTCTGTGTGGGGGCCAATGGTGTCAGGCAGCGGCCGTCCCGGCCCCTGCCTCTCCTTGCCCTGTGACAATGGCACCCCCCACCTCACCTTGCCTCATCTCACCCCACAGGACGAGCCTCCTGCCCATTGCCCCACCTGTCAGAGACCCCCTGGATCTCCCCCAACCCTGCCCGGCCCCCACAGGCATCTCTGCCCATGAGCAACATTGAGGAGACCATGCCCACTTTGGCCACACCCAGTCTGCCATGACCACAGCCATGCTCACCTAGTGGGCTACGCCCACCTGGCACCCAGAGATAAATAAGTGGGTTTTGGGTTGCAGTTTAGGCACTCAGTCTCTAAAAGGTTCGCCATCACTGGCCTAAGCTAAAGTTTCACAACCTTGGCAACTTTAAGGTAAGTGGACTTTAGCTCCCAGAATTCTGGGAGCTGAAGTCCACTTACCTTAAAGTTGCCAAGGTTGAGAAACATGGGCCTAAGCTCAACTGAGGGCCAAACCTTTGGATTTTATTTCTCATGTGGACAGTACCAAGATGCTAAGGACACTGAACAGCAGCTGTTGTCCTAATTCTTTGCGGCGAATTGGAAGCATAAGGGGAACCGACGGGAACTCAAGTGAGTGCGCCGAAATGGATTGCCTAAAGCTGAAATGGGTCACCTAAAACAGTGGTCGCCAACCTGTCTAGCATCAGGAACCAGTTTTGTGGAAAACAATTTTTCCATGGAGCAGGGATAGGATGGTTTTGCGCTCAGCCTAGATCCTGTGCATGCCCAGATGAAGCTTCACTCGCTCATACACCGCTTGTGTGGCCTTGTTCCTGACAGGCCACGGATGGTACTGGGGGTTGGGGGCCCTGGCCTAAAAAATAATAATAGGAATAAAACTGCTCTGGGACTTTAGAATTCAAACAGACAAGCATCTGCCACATAACACCCCACACTTAACTACTGTTGATAAGAAAGACAAAAAAGTCTGGATAGGGGGCTAGGTTGTTAATAGGGCAATATTGGAAGAAGGAATCTTTGCCTACTTTGCAAGAATGGTTTTTTAAAGTTTCTTACTTAGCGGAAATGGCAAAAATTTCGGCTTTCTTGAAAGATCAATCGCAAGAGAAGTATCTCTTGGTGTGGAAAAGATGGATAAATTTTATACAATATAAATATGATATAAGAAAATATTATCTAGCTTTCGAATAATTTATATTTAAAGTTTAAGATATTATCTAGAAGTGTAATTATTATTATTCTTTAATTTTTTATTTTTTTATTTCCCCCTTTTTTTTCTTTTTTTTTTCTTTTTTTCCTCTTTTTGTTTTTTATATATAATGGAGCTAAAGTATTTTACAATTTGTTTATTGAGTGTAATTATATTTGCTTAAGGTTTATTTGGGTTTAAAACTTTTTTTCTTTTAAGTTCTAGTTAAGCCTGTATTCAGCTCTGGGAAGAATGGGGGAGGGTTTTGGGGTGGATTGGGAGGGATTGGGGAAGGGGTTTTTATTGTAAAATCTTAAAAATTTTTAATAATAATAAAAAAAGAAAGACAAAAAAGTCTGGATAGTGGACCTGGCAGAATAAAAAACAGGGGTCCCCAACCTGTGGGCCACGGCCCACTACTGGGCCGTGTCCTGCTGACCACCAGACCGTGAAACAGGCTGGCCAGTGTGCGCATGTGTGTGTGTGTGTGTGCGCGCACTCACCCCCTCTTGCGTGGTGAAAATGAGGTGCCGCATGGCGAAAACGGGCCGGTGCTAGCGAGTATCATGTGGGCGCTAGCACCGACCCATTTGCGTTGCGTTGCGCTGCTCGTGGTCCTGTTTGTGTGTGCGCGCACTCCCTTTCCCGCCAACCGAGGAAGGTTGGAGACCTCTGGAATAGAAGAGAAAGAACTTGGAGAAAAATCACAAAATACAAAGAGCTGCAAGCTGAACGTCTGGCCAGCCCATCAGCCTGCTCCGAGTCATTTGACAAGATTACCATGAATTGGTCAATTTAATTCAAATTTAATCTCTCTATGTATTGTTTGAATGTTTTAGGTGGGTGTTTTTATGGATTGTTTGTAAGCTGCCTAGCGTCGCCTTTGACGAGATGAGCAGCATATAAGTCAAAGAAAGAAAGAGGGAGGGAGGGAGGGAGGGAGGAAGGAAGGAAGGAAGGAAGGAAGGAAGGAAGGAAGGAAGGAAGGAACAACTAACCCACCACCCCACCAACTCACCAACCTCTGACAAAATAGGAGAGGGGGGAAAAACCCAGGTTTTCTATGTGGGGGCAAGGATTCTGGTAATCTCACCGTGGAAAGCAGCACTTTGAGGTCTGTGCACAGACCTCTGGGAGGGTCCGCCGAGACCTCGCCAAACGTAATTCCTTCCTTGCAATGGCACCATCGGAGCAAATAATTGGCAAGTTGTAACATTTCGTGCTCATTAAGCCCTCGGTAAACAGGGCTTTAAAGCAGAACAGCCTTTCTTCTTTCTCTTTACCAACAACTACAAAAATTGAGTGGGGCGATCAGGGAGTCTGGGGAAAGCAAAGGGAAGAGAGAGAGAAAGAGTTTAAAACACACCAACACACACAAACACAAAACTGAACAAAGCTCCCAAACGGTGGGAAGATCCGGACTCCTTTCTCAGGCCTGGTTTGTCCATTTACAGGGGTGTTTACCTTCTTAAGGGTCTCCAAATCTCAAGAGGGGTTGTGTATGTGTGCTTTCCCTATACAAACCTGCCGTCTGTCCTTACAGATTTATTGCAAGATGATTTTTGCAGGAAAGGGGATCTCACAGAAGTTGGTTAGCCTGTGTTCAGCAAAAGCTGGCTTACGCTGAGTCGCATCATCGATTCATTTGGTTCAATATTGTCTTAAGATTGACTGAGCGGCTGAGTTCACTCAACACGCTTAACTTGATTACGGAATTAATCCATTTCCTTGCTTTGCACTGTCGGTGGAATCCTAAATGAACCAACTGAGCTGGGTTTGTGCAACACGGCAAGATTCACGCTCCCCACCTCCCAAAACACACACGTGGTTGTAGATAATCTGTCCAAAGTGAACAGCGATTAAGTTTAGCAGATGTGAATGCCGCCTCTAGAACTTCAACTGGGTTGCACGCCTTGTAGGAATGGACAAGAATTTGGCTAACCCTGCTTGAAAATGTAGAGGTTGGTATATTTAAATAAATCATGGCGTTGTGGTCCTTAGCTATACCAGTATTTTCTCAGAATAGCACAGAACGTAAATGGTTCCAAATAAAGCTGCCTTTTGCAATTGACCGGTGGTGATTTTGTCAGTGCCGATGGTGTTCAAGTGTACTGTTTTTTTTGTTTGTTTGAGCTGGAATCCCAGGAAAGATAATTTCAGATTTTATTCCTTATTTTTGAGTCTGTTAAAGAAGTTTGGTTTTAGATTTGCTTGAGCTGGAGCCCTGGAAAAGATTTTTTTTTTCAGATTTTTCTCTCTATTTCTGAATCTGTTAAGGAAATTTATTTCCCAAATAAAAACAATTTAAACGTTTCCAAAATTCTTCCTGTCAAATTGCTGACCAGATTTCCGCTTTCTAGCTACTCCCAACCTTCTTTTCATCAGAGCTTGGACAACTTAAAATTTGTTGTTATTTCATTAAAAACAAAATGATGCCCACAGGGGTAAAATTGTGCAGGAAAAAGATCGTGATAGGGTTAGGCGTACACCGGATTACAATGCTGCTGTGTGATTTACAAGAGCACAGAAGCTTTTATGCATGTTAATGAAACCCCAGAGAAAAACTAATTTTGATGCAGTTGTGCTTGTGTATTTTGTTATTGTGGCTGTGTTTTTATTGTGGGCATGAGCAGCTCAATAATAATGGAATAGGGGTTAAAATGCCGTTGTGTTGAAAGCTGCATTATCTGTGCATTCTCCTATTGTGGAAAAGATTGAAGATATTTTCCGAGTTGAAACGGTGTGGGACAGAGGGAACAGCAAGCAAATATTAGAATCGTTTTGCCCCAGCCTGCTTCTTCCCCCTTGTTTTTATGCACTTTTGGTATCCACTCCTCTGCCTTTTTAAAAATTTATTTTTATATGCTATCCATCTTACCTTAAATACCTCTGCTCTGGTTCACCTCCCTCACCACTTCCCCCCCTTTTTCTTTTCAAAAATATGTTTTTCTTCAAATTTATAGGCTTGATTTCTATCCTGTGCAATGTGTATAGCATGCCTCTTTCCAATTTTCTCCCATACCGACAACCCTGTGAGGTAGGTTGGCTTGAGTGAGAGGCATGGAAATGAACTGAGGGAGATTAGAACCCAAGTCTCCCTCTCTTTGTCCAGCCCTTTTCCTACTACAGTTGATTGGCTCCTAGACTGAGATGGGAGGGACAATCAGCCAATGAGCTTTTGGGCTAAGGGGAGATTAGAACCTGGATCTCTCCTCTCTTAGTCAACACCTTCACCTCCCAGGCCCAGTTGATCCTCCATATTTTTGTCATCTGCAAGATAGCCAGTATTGACTGCTCTGCAATTTTCTCTCTATGATCTCTTTTTTTTCTTGTGGCATTGTGTATCTATCCATTTTATTAGCCTCTGGAATTCCCTGCCATTTGCTTTTTCTAAGGCGCTCCCTGAATTGTAGTGCCAGTTGCATTACTCCAATGTCTCTTATCTATATACTATACAGATAGTCCTCGAGTTACGACTGGTCGCTTAGTGACTGTCCAAAGTTACAGCAGACGCCCTCCTCAAAAGAGACCTATGACCTGGTTTCAAACTTCCAATGTCACCCCCCCCGCCTCCCATGGTCATGTGATCATATTTTGCTGTTCAGAAACTGACTTAGATTTATAGCCAGTTATAGCACTCCATAGTCACATGACCATAATTTAGAATGTTTTTACTGCATTTACTTCCAGCCAAAACTGGGCCATAGTTAACAGTGGCTTCACTTAACCACTGTGGTGTTCATTTAATGACTGCAGCATTCACTTAGTAATCTCCATAAAAAAGGTCACAAAAATGGGTTTGGTGACCCACTTTACAACAATCATGAGTAATGACCATAATTGCCAGGCTCCATTATGGCCGTAAGTCAAGAACTACATATACCACCCCTTCTATCACTCCGTTCAATGCTCTCTTTCGATAGATAGATAGATAGATAGATAGATAGATAGATAGATAGATAGATAGATAGATAGATAGATAGATAGATAGATAAGATACAGTGCTTTTTTTAAAAAAAAAAGGTGTCGGAAGTCACACATGTCATACAACCCGCCTTGCCTACCCTACAAGGTTCTATCCAAAAAAAGTGCTGGAACTCCGTTCTGGGCGTTCTATGACAAAAAAAGCCCTGGATATGTATATGTAGATAGAGATAGAAATACAGAGATAGCGATAGATAGATAGATAGATAGATAGATAGATAGATAGATAGATAGATAGATAGATTTAGGATAATTTTATTTGTGTGTGTGTGTGTGTGTGTGTGTGTGTGTGTGTGTGTATGTACATGTATGTATGTATATGTGGCTGTGTTTACATATATATAAGTAAAAGGTAAAGGAGTCCCTACGGATTTTACTCCGTTAATCGTTGCCGACTATAGGGATTGGTGCTTATCTCTGTTTCAAAGCTGTTGAGCCAGCGCTGTCCGAAGACATTTCCGTGGTCGTGTGACCAGCATGACTTCACAAAGCATTATTACCTTCCCACCGAAATGATACCTATTTATCTACTCGCATTTGCCTGCGTTCGAACTGCTGGGATGGCAGGGAGCTGAGGGGAGGACAGGAGCTCACCCCATCCTGTGGTGCTGGGGGTCTCGAACTTGGGCTGCCGACTTTACAGCCGACAAATCCTGCATTTTAACCACTGAGCCCCTGGACTGCCCCGTATGTATACAAGTGCATGTAATAAAACATTATGATACTGTTTCCATCTCTTTTTGCATTTGTATCTATTCCATCCTGTTCTAATAAGCCCGTCAGTGCAGAAACATCTTATGTCACACCCAGCGACAGTTTTGCGCAAGGCCGCTATCGATAGACAATTACCCTCATCTGCATTTCGCTTTCCTGGGATCTCCTTTACGGTTTTCTTCTTGATTCCCCCTCTCCCTACAAACAATACGCATTGAGGTTAATTCTGGGTACATCTCATTAAGTTCAGGAAGGCGTAGGCCGTAATAAATGTAATTAGTCTTTAAAGTGCCACGAGACTGTGGGTTTTTTTGCTGCCACAGACAAACGCAGTGGCCCCTTTATAAGCCATTCTTCTTCCTATTATTACTGGAAAGTACATCTCCATTTCAACAAGTTTCCGTATCAGTTTACTCCAGATTTCAGGGACTGTAAACATAATACGCTTTTGTTTTTTTCCTTGTGGCAATTTTGTAGCTTTCAGTTAAAACATCTGTAGTCTCGTCATTGCATGCAGCATGCTAATTTGGGCTGCCTTCAAAATATTGTTTATTTATGTATTTATTGATTTCCAGATGCGTGGAGACACGTAGGTCCGCTGTTCTGCCTTTATTTCTACCCACAGTGTAAGCTTTCCTGGCTAATTAGGCATGGTCCCAAAAATTAGAATTTGAAACTCCACATCTGGATTTTCATATCTTTTATACTACCAAATTTCTTTTGGCAGAGCCGGCTTTGAGAGGACTGTGCCGTTCAAAGATGTATGGTCCTCTCAGTCGAGGGTCTGTAGGATTAATTAATCTGCACTGAAGATGTACTTTATATCGTGGATAAAGTTTTGTTAACTGTTGGCCCTCGTTGCATTCCGTCCAAGCTAGCCCCTTCTATTTCTGTAAATGCTGAAAATTTCATTGATTTATCTTTTTGTTTTTCGTGGGTTGGAACTGAACTTTCCAAATTCCCCAAGCAGGTATGTAAGCTTTCAACTTCAATGTTTTCCAGGCACCCTATTTATTTTTATTTAATTAGAAAAGTTTTTTATATACATTTTCTCTGTGTTTTGTTCTCTACAATGAGATTTTTCTGGTGGCATATACAGTACTCTTTAAGTAAACACTACATTTTTAATGTTTTAATTTACTTCCTTCCTTTCTCCCCCATCAAATATCTTCCTTCTTCTCTTTCCTCCCTCCCTCCCTCCTCAAATATCTCCCTCCTCAAATATCTATCTCCTTCCTTCCTTCCTCCCTCCCTCTCTTACCAAATATCTCCTTCCTTCCTTCCTTCCTTCCTTCCTTCCTTCCTTCCTTCCTTCCTTCCTTCCTTCCTTCCTTCCTTCCTTCCTTTTTCAGTTTTAAGCTGCCTTGAACATTCATACTGAGAAGGTGATGGCATGTAAATCAAGCTAATAAATTGGGTCTTGGATTTCTGTCTGAAATTCACAGCTGTAGCTACAATTTGATGAAAAGTGACCGTGCGGTGTCTGTTTCGGGTTAAATAAACTGTAATCCAAACACGAGATGAGCTGAAGATAATAAGCAAGAGTCCTTCTGTGCATAGACAGAGGGCCCTGCCTGAGGCTCAGTCCTTTAATCAGGGGAAGGGAGATGTGGCTGAGTATTTATTTACATGATTTTTTTTAAAACAAAAATTCTGTGCAGTCATTTTTCCCAGTTCCAGCCGATGTCTCTGGAGCTGGAGTACGTATAAAGCAACATGGGGCGTGTTTTATAGCAATCGTGAATGTGATTTTATGATTTCATTGCTGGCAGTTGCAAGCTATTTGGGTATCAGTGAATGTCATTAAGAATCCAATTGTTTGTCTTGCTGTCAGCTTCCCAAAGCAGAAACCGAGGGGAAAATCTACGGTGGCCAATTTTTTTTTAAAAAAAGAGGACAAGATAATAAGGCTAAATAGACAGATGTTTTTTATACCCCAAACGTGGAATTTTTATTTTTATTTACTTTGTTCCATTTATACAACTGCCCATCTCACTTGCATGATTCTGGGCAGCTCACATGTGAAGACAGCAAAGATAAACTCATATAAATAAATTAAAATCATTAAAACCATTAACCGAAAATGTAGAAGCGTGGGAAAGTGCCAGCCTACTGTCTTGGATTTGGCCCTTGTCATTCCCAATTTTAAGCATTTGTTAATGGTTGATGGGGAAGGATTTGTCTATTTATTGTCTGTTGGAGCATATAGAATGGATGGAAATATCTTGATTTAGAATTATGAGGGCCAGAATATTAGTCTTTAGAGAAAAAACATGGCATTGTGATACAGTACAGATAGTCCTCAGCTTACAACAGTTCAGAAGTTGTGAATGCTGCAACACTGAAAGTTTTTAAGAAGAGACTGGACAGCCATTTGTCTGAAATGGTATAGGCAGGGTTTCCTGCCTGAGCCGGGGGGGGGGGTTTGGACTAGATGACCTCTAAGGTCCCAATCTTCTTCCTCTTCCTCTTCCTCTTCTTCTTCTTCTTCTTCTTTTTCTTCTTCTTCTTCTTCTTTTTCTTCTTCTTCTTCTTCTTCTTCTTCTTCTTCTTCTTCTTCTTCTTCTTCTTCTTCTTCTTCTTCTTATTCTTATTATTATTATTATTATTATTATTACACCATCCAAAGTTAAAACAGTGCTGATGAAAGGGACTTAATGACCATTTTTCACACTTACAACATTGCAGCATCCCTGTGATCACATGATCAAAATTTGGACGCTTGGCAACTGGTTCACATTTATGACGGTTGCAGTGTCCCAGGGTCACGTGATCACCTTTTGTGATCTCCTCACCAGCAAAGTCCACGGGGAAACCAGATTCACTTAACAACCGCATTACTAACTGTGACAAGAAAGGTCATCAAGATGGGGCAAAATTCACTTAACAAATGTTTCACTTAGAAATAGAAAATTTGGAGCTCAATTGTGGTCATAAGTCGAGGACTACCTGTACATTGTTTGACATAAAATATTGACTACTTCACCGATGAGAAATAAACTATTCCTACATTCCTAGAGGTCCCTAAGAGTAAGTATTTTTCAACTCTAGCTGTTTTAAGATGGTGGACTTCAATTCCCAGAATTCCTCAGCCAGTATAGCTGGCTGGGGAATTCTGGGAGTTGTAGTCCACACATCCTAAAAGGTCCAAGGTTGAAAAACACTGTGGTAGAGCAAAGAAAGCTGCATGAAAAAGGAAAAAAACCATTTGACACGGTGTTAAGACAATTTCCTGCTTCAGAGAAGTCAAGTTGAGGATCCTAAGAGTACACGTTGTGCTGCTGGCTCACACAACTGATTTCATTTTTTTTTTTTAAATTGTGCCTTCAAGTCAATGACTCCTGGTGGTTGCCTGGACAAAGCTGTGAAATTTTCCTGGCAGCCTTTTGCAGAAGTGACTTGGCATGGCTTCTTTCTAAGGTTGAGAGAGAGGCTGGCCCAAGGTCACCCAGCTGGCTTTGTGCCTAAGGCAAGGATCTTCAAACTTGGCCCTTTTATGACTTGTGGACTTCAACTCCCAGAATTCCTCAGCCAGGCACACTGGCTGAGGAATTCTGGAAATTGAAATCCACAAGTCATAAAGTTGCCAAGATTGGAGACCCCTCTCCTAGACTGTCTAGCCCAGGGGTCTTCAAACTTGGCCCTTTTATGACTTGTGGACTTCAACTCCCAGAATTCTTCAGCTAGCGTACCACAAGTCCACATTCTGGGAGTTGAAGTCCACAAGTCATACAAGGGCCAAGTTTGAAGACCCCAGGCCTAAGGCAAAACTAGAACTCACCAGCTCCTGGTCTTTGGCCCAAAGTCACCTGGCCGGCTTTGTGCCTAAGGTGGGGCTAGAACTCAAAATCTTCTAGTGATTGGTCCAAAGTTACGCAGCCAGCTTTGTGATTAATTGGGGCAGGTACATGGCAATGAGCAGAAGAGTATGATAAGGAGAAACCCCTCTTTTTAGACCCAAGCTCCTGGATGAAGTGGTGTAGATTTAACCTGAGATAGTTACAACAAACCAGGAGCCTGGCGGTCTCCAAGTACTTGATAGGATGTTGTATAAATGGACAAATCTGTTTATTGATGTTGCCGTACTTTTAGGTTCACATTTTTCAAAGATAAAATTTGGAAAGTTGCTTTGAAAAATGGTGAACACTACTTGCCACTGGATTTAAAAAACAAACAGGGGTTTAGAGGTGTTTTTTTTTCAATTCTAGAGATGAGGGAAGGTATCAAAATCATGTAAAGCAGGGGTGTCAAACTCAATTTCACTGAGGGCCACATCAGCATTGCGGTTGCCCTCAGGGGGCGGGGTGGGTATGGCCAGAGTGGGTGCAGCCTACTGGGTGGGCGTGGGTGGAGTGGGTGTGGCCTACTGAGTGGGCATGGCCAGTTCTACATCATTCGCGTCAAGGGTGCCTATGGGGGCCTGGGCAGGAGTGGGACAGATCTGAGGGTCTCTGGCAGAAGGGGGTGGGACTGGGGCAAGTGCCAAGGCATGGTCCACCAAGGCAAGTGCTAAGATGGCACCCAAAAAATTGTGCATTGGCTCCCGGCCGGCCAGGGCCAAGGCAGCGGGGGCCGTTCCCTCACTGTTTCCAGGATGGCTTCATGGGCCACATGAAACCACTTCGCGGGCCGCATCCGGCCCCCCGGGCCTTGTGTTTGACATGTCTGATGTAAAGTATTAGTACCGCTATATACTTTTTTGATAAGACCACACTTGAAATACTGCATCCAGTTTTGGTCACCAAGATACAAAAAAGATGTTGAGACTCTAAAAGAAAGTGCAGACACAAAGATGATCAGGAGACTGCACGCTAAAACATATGAAGAGTGGTTGGCTGAAGAGAATTGAAAAAGATCTTGTTAGATTGGACCCAAGACTCACTCAGTCCAGTGTCTTGGCCTCCGAAAGTGATCATCAACCCTTCTTAGCAGCCCCGTCGCAGATCAATTTCCATTCAGAATATTGCTGGAAGGCACCTTGGAGGTCTTCTAGTCCAGTCTCTTCTTAAAAACCTCCAGCGGTGAAGCACCCACAACGACTGAAGGCAAGCCGTTCCACTGGTTAATTGTCCTCACTGTCAGGAAGTTTCTCCTTAATTCCAGGTTGCTTCTCTCCTTGATCAGCTTCCATCCATTGTTTCTTGTCTTGCTCTCTGGTGCTTTGGAAAACATTGGGTGCATTAAAAGTATCGTATGTATAAAAATCAGGATGCCCACCTCCAAGATGGGATGCTTTAGAACAGTGGTTCTCAACCTTTGGGTCGGGACCCCATTTGGGGTCGAACGACCATTTCACGGGGATCGCCAAACAAGACTGTCTGCCATTTTCCCCCCTTTTTCTTGGGCCACGCCCCTGGCACCCAGTGATGTGTAAGTGGTTGGGGGTCACCACAACATGGGGAACTGTATTATGGGGTCGCGGCATTAGAAAGGTTGAGAACCACCGCTTTAGAAGCTGCCACTAAATATGGAAGCTTCCTTCTTGATTAGTGGGGATTAACATAAGAAGGATCTTGCTGGATCACCCCTAGCATTTATCCGCCTCTCGCTGGTAGCCATTTAGAGGCTTGGAAAAAACCCAAAATCAGGGATTTTGGAAGTTATTCTCTTATCTTGCTTCCATTTCTGGTTGGTGATAAGTTCAGAGTGAGATGCAGGGTATTGGGTTCTGAAGTGTTACTCACTTCACACCTTACTTCATTATAAACAGCTTCGTATTCAGAGAGAAATAATTTGATCAGGCGAAGCAACTGGTAGAATTCATTCTCTTTCTCTGTCTTTCTCTCTGCTAAGCTCAGTTTGTTTTAATTGTTGGCCTCTTTTAATGGTGTGGCATTTGATGCCCCTTTGGTTAGTTTACGATTCAGAGGATTGATTGAGTCCAGAAAACATATTAAATGAGGAACCAAATTAACCAGCCAAATTAAACATAGCCTCTGTGTCGCAATGGGCTTCTGCGGATTCAGCTCTGTGGCAACTTCTAAATATCCCCCCCCCTCTTTATAGGAACAGGAATTGACTTGCAAAAAGAAAGAATTACAGGTTGTTCTCGACTTACGACTGGTCCTCAGGCTTAAGACTGTTGCAGTGTCCCTGTGGTCATTTGACCAAAATTTGTGCGCTGGCAACCGGCATGCATTTTTGACAGTTGCAACATTCCAGGATCCTGTGGTTGCCGTTTGTGAACCAGGGTGCTTCTCACAAGCACAGTCAATGGGCAATCTCGATGCACTTAACGACCGAAACGAAAAGGGTCATAAAATTGGGTGCAACTCACTGAATGACCATATTGCTTAAGGATGGAAGTTCTATTCCCAGATCATAAATTGAGGACTACCTTTATCTTCCTCAGTCTGAACCTTCCGGATATATGTAGGGGACTGGAGGCTAAAACATATAAAAAATGGTTGCTGGAATTGGGTATGTCTAGTTTAATGAAGAGAAGGATGAGGGGGGACATGATAGCAGTCTTCCAGTATTTCAGGGGCTGCCCCAAAGAAGAGGGAGTCAAGCTATTTTCCAAAGCGCCTGAAGGCAGGACAAGAAGCAACAGATGGAAACTAACCAAGGAGAGAAGCAACCTAGAACTAAGGAGAAACTTCCTGACAGTTAGAACAATTAACCAGTGGAACGACCTGCCTCCAGAAGTTGTGAATGCTCCAACACTGGAAGTTTTTAAGAAGAGACTGGACAGCCATTTGTCTGAAACGGTATAGGGTTTCCTGCCTGAGCAGGGGGTTGGACTAGAAGACCTCCAAGGTCCCTTCCATTATTTTGTTATTCAGTATTCAGGCTACAACTCCCAAATTGTTTATCAGTAGGGGATTCTGGGAATTGCCATTCAAACACACCTCAGATGTTAGTTGATAAGGTGGCTATGTAGCCTAGCATGAAGAACGGTAGTTTTCTTGAATTTTTTACATGAGGCAAAATTGTTGAGGATTAGCAGATGATGAATTACCGAATTTGTTTCTCAGCTCCGGATATCAATCATCTCTGGCAGAGCAGGCATATTCCCCTTGTTTATCCCTCTGAGGATGTGCAGAGTGCCTTGCTCGTTGATCTGCAGCTGTCGTCTCGGCTGCAGCCTTCGGTGGCCCCGTTGCAAAGCCGCGAAATTGTTAATTAGCAGAGCTGAGACGCAAATCGATGGGGAGGGTCAAATATTGTCAATTGATCGTCTCCTCCTTGTCTATGATTGATCAAATCCTGTCAAATTCGCTGCAAAGGCCAGAGAGGGCCTAGGCTAGGCCTCGGTCTTGCCTTTTTTTTTTTAAATAAAAAATAATTAATTGCATTTGTCATTAAATCTTTTCTGGGGCAGGGAGGGCAGAGGGAGAGGAGGGGAAAGGCTGGTCCAGCTGCTATTCCGTTCCGATCGGCCCCGTTGCCTGTTTTTCAGCCCAAAAAAAGCCGGAGAAGCTTTGGCTAAAAATGGGAAGGCATCCAAGAGGGCGTTCTGTGGATGTGATTAAAGCCACCCCCCCTCCCCTCCCCACCATTTCTGCTCCCCTGGTAATTTGGGGCAGAAAACAAATGACTTCTTTCCAGCCCCTGCCTGTTGTTGGCGAAGCGAAGGGTCAATTTCAGACTGAATTAATCACATTGAAATTCCACAAATTAATGAAGTGGGAGATGTTTAAATGCTCTGTTTGGGCCGGTTGGGCCTCTTTCTTTCTTTTTTTCTTTTTTTTCCCTTTCTCTCTTTCTCTCTCTTTAGCTTTTAAGTTAAGGTGGAATCCTTTCGGTGTCCACAAAAGAAGCCTGGCCGGGCTGCCCGTCCGTGCTGAAGTTCCTCTCTCCCCAAAATCTTTGTAGGGCATCTTGGCACCCTTCCAAAGTTAACCGATACTTTTCTTCCTGGCTTTTTTTTTTTCTTCCTTAATAAAAGCCACAGGAAAAAGAGTACCGGGGCTCTTTTCAGGGTTTAAAGCTTCCAAGCTGGAAAAGCGAGATGGGTTACCGTCCCCCGTCCCGTCTCGCTCCGCTGCCTCCTGGCTTTTATGCCGGGACAATGGAATTTGGCTCCCTTGGCATCTTGGGTGGGGGGCTGGAGGGGCCCCCCTGCCATAGGCTTGAAAGGGATAAGCTCCCTTTGATGGAAATGGGGATTTGGGGAGGGGGGGAGGGAAGTTCAGAAGTCACAGCTGGCTGCTCATCTGTGAACGGAGAGGCCCTGCTCGTCAGGGAGAAGGGAGGCGAGTCGCTTATATTCGGGCCTGCTCGGCTGGTGGAGCCACGTTGGGCCTTGCAGGAGACGGGGGCAAAAGTTGGCAGGGTGAATAATTTCACTGCGTACTCTCCTTTTTTTTTTAATCCTCTCAGGGCGTTCCAAATAATTGCAATAAATAGCCCAAGTTAAATACCTGTCAGGTCCGATTCGCCCCTCGGCTGTCTTTTCCATCCCATCATCATGGCACCCACCAGTCCCCCCCCCTCTTCTTCTCAGAAAGTTAGAAAGAAGGGGCTGAACAGGCAGTGGTTAACTTTTTCAGAGTTGCTTTTCCTGGTCCCCCTTCTCCCCCCCCCCCCAACCCAGGTTTTTTTTTTTTTTTTTGCTGCCTCTGCACCCAAAGGGGCTTTGCTGGGGTCTGGGAAGAAGCAGCCGCTGGAGAACAGCAGGGAATTGTTGCAGCTTCCAAGCGATGATTTGCAAAGGTTAGGGTTTGGGCTGCTCCGGTCTGGGACTGGGTTTTCAGCTGCCTTTTTTCAGGGTGGAATCTGCTTGTTGCCGGACGGGAACAAAGCCTTTGGTTTTGAACAGTGCACTCTGTGTGTGTGTGTGTGTGTGTGTGTGTGTGTGTTGTGTGTAATGTCTATGGAAATTCTCAGTCATCCAGGTCATAGTTATCCCAAAGATGCTTTTTCACGAGGCAGCTGGACTTTCTGGTTTTTCTTTGAAGATGTTTCGCTTCTCAACCATTCTTGGAATGAGAAGCGAGACGTCTTTGAATACAAGAAAGTCCAGTTGCCTGGTGAAAAAGCATCTTTGGGATGTTTCTGCGTAACGGGGAGCAGTCATCTGAAATGTTCTGGAAGAGAGGGAGAAGGAGAAGAAGAGGAGGAGGAGGAAGAGAAAGAGAAAAAAGAAGAAAAAAGATGGAGGAGGAGGAAGAGGGATGAGGAAGAAGAAAAAGAAAGAATGAGGGAGAAGGAAAAGAAGACGATGAAAGGAAGAGGGAGAAGGAGGAGGAAGAAGGAAAAGAAAGGGGATGAGGAGAAGGAGGAGGAGGAGAAGAAGAAGAAGAAGAAGAAGAAGAAGAAGAAGAAGAAGAAGAAGAAGAAGAAGAAGAAGAAGAAGAAGAAGAAGAAGAAGAAGAAGAAGAAGGGAGGAACAAGAAAAGGAGGAGGAGATGCTATTTAAACCATCGGCAGCATTTCAAGTCATGAGGACTTCTAGATCTTCATTGAGGTGGCAATTTCAAAAGTTGCTTCTTCCCAAGCTTAGGCCATGTAAAAGATCTGTGATTTCTCAATGCCAAGGAAAGGCTGTGGATGCGTAATCACTGTAGTGCTCACTCTCTTGCTTATAGAACAATGAGCCAAATAAAAATCTAGTGGGAAAATAACACATTCCTTCTCTTACGAGCGTGCACAAAATCCACGCAGTTCAGTGGGAATAATTCTTTCAGCCCCTTCTGTACTAGGTCAGTGTTATTCAACCTCCTTTTGAAGGTGGGGAAAAGACATAGCTGAAAGGGAGAGAAACGTAAAGACGCTCCGTGATGGCAAAAAAAAAAAAAGAGAGAGACATTTGTGCAATTGAACTCTGTTCCCTTTGTGGAAATAGGGCATTGGCTAATTGGAGGATTTTTCAGAACAGTGAAACAGGTTGTGTGTTTGTTGCACTGGGACTGTCCCTGGCTTGACACAGAAACTTTATTTTTAATCCTATCCTTCAAGGGCCACTTTCCAAAACGAGATGCAAATAAATCTAGTCCTGTAATTAAACACAACGAAACAACAACAATTCAGCACTCCTAAAGGAAATCCTCAGCTCTCTGAAATGTCCCAAATTTCCCACCTGTGCAAAAAATACATTTTTTTTCCTTCCAAATGGGAAAGTAACAAGTGAGAACTTATAAATAGCTGCTCCTTTAGTGTGTATGGGTGTGTAAATACATTGGAAGTACGAATGCATACAGAGTAGCATGGTTGCATTATCAGAGGGCTAGAATCAGGATCACGTGAAGTACTACTATCGCTTTATAAAGCCTTAGTAAGAATAGAATAGAATACTGCATCCAGTTTTAGTCACCATCTTATAAAAAAGCTGTAGAGACTCTGGAAAGAGTGCAGAAAAGAGCAACGATGAGGATTAGGGGGCTGGAGGCTAAAACATAACAAATGGTTGCAGGAATTGGATACGTCTAGTCTAATGAAAAAAAGGACTAGGGGAGACATGATAGCAATGTTCTAGTATCTCAGGGGCTGCCCCAAAGAAGAGGGAGTCAACCTATTCTCCAAAGCACCTGAAAGCAGGACAAGAAGCAACGGATGGAAACTAATAAAGGAGAGAAGCAACCTAGAACTAAGGAGAAACTTCCTGGCAGTGAGAACAATTAACCAGTGGAACAGCTTGCCTCCAGAAATCATGGGTGCTCATCACTGGAGGTTTTTAAGAAGAGACTAGACAGTCACTTGTCTAAAATGGTGTAGGGTCTCCTTCTTGAGCAGCGGCTTAGACTAGAAGACCTCTAAGGTCCCATCCAACTTTGTTATTCTGTTATTTGTTACTAGTTTACCATGTGCCATAGTCATGCCTCTTCCATCGCATCTATACACAGGGGCAAGAATGGCCTTTGGATATACTGTACATGTAAGCATACATCCATGGCTGCTTTAAGGAATTGTGAGTCCT
Source organism: Crotalus tigris (assembly GCF_016545835.1). NCBI lineage: Eukaryota > Metazoa > Chordata > Lepidosauria > Squamata > Viperidae > Crotalus > Crotalus tigris. The sequence goes on from NW_024099557.1 coordinate 2,526,192, forward strand.
CCAGAATTGAGTGGAGGCTAAATTGAACAAATGAATGGCTAGAAAAACAAGAAACCGAGTTCTAGTCCCGCCTTAGGCTTGAAAGACAGATGGGTGACTTGGGACCAATCACCAGGAGACGGTGGGTTCCAGTCTCACCTTAGGCTGGGTGATTTGGGCCAATCATCCGGAGAAGGTGAGTTCTAGTCCCGCCTTAGGCATGAAAGCAGAAGGCTTTGTGACTTTGGGCCAGTCCCTTCTCTCTCAGCCCAGCCCACCTCACAGGGCTGTTGTTGTGGAGAAAATGGAAGGAGAAAGGAGTATTAGGCATGTTTGCCACTTTGAGTTATTTATAAAACTATTAAAAGTGGGATTCAAAAAAATCTAAAATAAAATAATGAATGAATATTGGTGCTCAATGCAATACTAGCTTGAAGGAGGCCTCTCCCTTCCCTAGATTAAAACCACAGCTGGATTCTTGTAATATGACTAAAATTCTGTACTGTGAAGCCCCAGGGTTCTAGGTTTCACATGATGCAGTTTACTTTATTTGTGTCGTGATTAAAATGACACGCCATTTACATCATTCCCAGAGTTTGGGGATCTGGGCATTGATGTAATCAATTAAAAATGTTGTAATGATGCGAATGCAGGAATTGGCACCCAGTCACGTTCGGCAAATGTTGCACATTGCCACAAGAAAGTACTTCCGAGTGTGATGAATAACAAATTAATAACCAATTAATACCCCTTGCTGCAATCAGCCAGTTGAAATGAGGTTTCTTTGTATTTAAAATGGAATTTGAAAGACAAGAATTCAAATTAAAAAGAGAACAACATCAACGTAAACAGTGTAAAACTTGCCCTGCAGTAAAATGCTATTTGGGCAAATCTTGCCATTTTGATCTGGTAGCTGACTGATGTGGGTCTGCAGTAATTAATGGTAAATTATTTTTTTAAATAATATTTTATTTTGATAATAATATCCCCAAATCCCTCAGGTAGAGGTGAACCCCAAGTCCTCTAGGTGAGAATGACAGATGCCAGCAGTCACAGTCTCTCTTTCTTTCTTTCTTTCTTTCTTTCTTTCTTTCTTTCTTTCTTTCTTTCTTTCTTTCTTTCTTTCTTTCTTTCTCTTTCTTTCTTTCTTTCTTTCTTTCTCTCTCTCTCTCCCTTCCTTCCTTCCCTCCTTCCTTCCTTCCTCTCTTTCTTTCTTTCTTTCTTTCTTTCTTTCGTTCTCTCTCTCTTTCTCCTTCCTTCCTTCCTTTCTCTTTCTTTCTCTCTTTCTCTCTCTCCTTTCTTTCTTTCTTTCTTTTTTTCTTTCATTCATTTATATTAGATTGATGGCAAACTCCACATCCTTTTGTTCTCTTGATTTCCACTCGTCCATCTTTTTGATTATCATATTGATGTGTTATCCTTGTCATCTTCCTTTGTCATTGTTTATTTTATTGTTCCATTGTTTTACTTCTTTTCTGTTTGCACTCCTTTCCTGTTCTTCTTCTTTTTAAATTGTAAGCCGTGATAGGCAGCAAATAAATTTAACCAATAGATAAAATATGCCACCCATCTCGCTATCCAAAGCGAGTCTAGGCGGCTTGCCATGTAGTAAAAATAGAAATATATATAAAAAATTGTAAATATAAAAACAATTAGTCTTGCAAAGGATAAAATACAAACTAAATTTTGCATCGTGGTTTGCCCAAAGCAGGATATCAACTAGATATCTATTTTCTGAGCTTTTTCCCTTTTCAAGAGCTGCTTCGTACTGCATATATTGCAAATATTGCCATGGCTGTGCGCTCTGCAGGGGTCAGGGCTGTACGTGCAAAAACAGGCAATATGGCAGCACAATCAAAGCTCTGTTTTTTGTACACTGTGCGTTGACATTGCATGCAGGTACACAGTCACATATAGGTAGTCGACTTACAACAGTACATTTAGTGACTGTTCAAAGTTACAATGGCACTGAAAAAAGTAACTTATAGCCGTTTTTCACACTTACAACCTTTGTGGCATCCCCGTGATCAGCTGATCAAAATTCAGATGCTTGGCAACTGACTCATACTTATGACTGTTGCTGCGTCCCAAGGTCATGTGATGATCTTTTGCAACCTTTTGACAAGTGCAACTTTCTGACAAGCAAACGGCAGTGATTCGTTTAATAATAAAGGTGGGGCAGTGGGGCAAAACTCACTTAACAAATGTCTCACTTAACAGCAGAAACGTTGGGCTCCATTGTGCTGGCTCAGGAATTCTGGGAGTTGAAGTCCACAGGTCCTAATGTTGCCAGAGTAGCCCAGCTCTGGCCTAATAAATTGGGTGCATCTTCTTTCCATCCCCCGTAGGTCTCACAAACACCCCTCTTTTTAAATGACTCTCCTGGGTGGTTCTGCTTTCTCTTCTCCTTCTCCTCCTCCCATGGCAAAGCCCCCTCGCAGCTCTTTGGCAGATGACTTCACCTGATTTTGATCAAAGTTGGTTTGTGGGGAGAGGGGGCCGTGTGGTGCTTTGCGGTTTTGAAGATAGTCCTGGAGCACCATAGCTGGAGGAGGGGAGGAGAGGGCAGCATAGAAAAACTGTTCTGCTGATGGGAGCATCTGGCTTCGATTGAAACTTCGGTTACAAGTGTGTGTGTGTCTGTGTGTCTGTGTGCATGAGTTGTTTGTGTGTTGAGGGGGGGGGGAGGAAGAGGATTGTTTTAAAGCCCTGAGCAGAACCTATTGGGCTCTCCTCTGCAATCAAGCCAAAAGCCCTTCATTCCTTTGATGTAACAAGCTAACTTTGCATTCTTAGGATACGGGACCCAGGTTAAGTTTGCAGAACGCACGCAAGACCGCAGCGTTGCATCAGAGTAGTGGGAGAAAATGGGGAAATGGATCCCCTGTTGTTGTTGTTGTTGTTTTAAAATAGGCTTCATCTTAATACAGGCAGTCTTTGACTTACAACCACAATTGAGCTCAGAAGCTTTGCTGCTAAGTCAGACCGCTGTTAAGTGAGTTTTGCCCTTTCTTGACAGAGTTATTTGATGAATCGCTGCAGATGTTAGTAACACGGTTGTTAAGTGAATCTGGCTTCCCCATTGGCTTGGCTTGTCAGAAGGCCGCAAAAGGAATCACACCATCCTGGGGCGCTGCAGTTGTCATAAATATGAGTCAGTTGTCATAAATATGAGTCACGGTTGTAAGTGTGAAAAATGGTCATAAGTCACTTTTTTCAGTGCTGTTGTAACTTCGAACAGCTATTAAATAAACTGTTATAAGCCGAGGACTATCTTGTACATCCTTTTTGATTTCATTCCAAGTCTTAATTATTCTGGAATAACATATCATTTATGTTCATTATAGTGATACCCAAGTATTTCTTTGTCTTTTGTTGATTAAATTTAAAACCAGTGAACACCCCCAAATATTTGAGTTTTTCCCCTTAACATTTTACTCCTTCCAAATTCTCCTCAGGTCCTCAGCAAACACTCATAATTTATATGCTTGTCTTTTAATTTTCACCACAGCAATTCTCTCCTCTCGCTTTATATCTCTATTCAATATTTCTTAAAGTTAAAACAAATAGCAACGTTGAGAAAGGGAATTTTGTTTGGCTCCTTCCTCTATCTCACAGGGTTTTGTTAATTCCCCATTCACAATTATCGGTGCCTTTTGTGAGATATAAATCGATTTTACCCATTTAATAAAATTCCTACCAAAGGCCCTTATCTTCAATTTTTTTCCCCCTTAAAGACCAGTTTAAATTGTCAGAGGCAATTTGTGGATGTTGTCAGCCAGCCCCCATTGTACCAGAGATGATCTGGAATTATGAATTGTGTAAAAAAATCTCCTGTTACACCTGGCAAGACGACAGGAACGGGAAGTTTGAACGTCTGTGTTTGCACTGATTGTAGAGGGGCAGTGTGTTAGTGGTTATGGTCCCCTAGGCAGAAAAGCACCCACTGCCTCAATGTGTTCCCTTCATTTCTTTCTTGGAGTGACAGAATCACCCCAAACCATGGTCCTAAATATTTGCTCTAGTGGTTAAGGAACACCCATATTCTTGGTATTTTTCAGCAGGCAAAGAAGGAAAAAATGGGCTATTGGTACACTCAGAGGCTCCCTTCCACAATGTTGTTGAGTGAGGAGTCTTGAGTTCTAGTCTTATCTTAGCCCCAGAAGCTCATTGGCTGATTTTGGGTCAGCTCCTCCCTCTCAACCCAAGAGCAAATCAGGAGTGGTGGGGAAAGGCACGGCTAGGAGTGGGGAGATCCAGATTCTAGACTCCCCAGAAGCTTATTGGGCCAGCTCCTTTCCTCTCAGCCCAATCAGATTTAGTAGAGAAGGGACTGGACTGTAATTGGGGAGACCCTGATTCTAATCCTCCCTTTCAACCACAAAAGCTCATTGGCTGACTTTGGACCAGTCGCTCCCTCTCAGTCCAAGAGCCAATCATGTGTATTAAGGGAAATGCTGGACTAGGAAAGGGGAAGACCCAGATTCTAATCCCTCCTCAACCGTTAAAGCTCATTGGCTAAGTTTGGGCCAGCCCCTCCCTCTCAGTCCAAAAGTCAGCCGGTGTAGTAGAGAAGAGTTTGGATTTAAGAGGGAGGGGGATCCGAGTTCTAGGCTCCCCACCGCCACGGGGGGGGGCTTTGTTTGTTTTTTAAATTGCAACCCTGATTCCTCCTTAGGATGATTCCTCTTTAGCAAGAGGTTCCAATTTCACTCTTTCAGAATAAGCCACAATTTCCAAAAATAACTCTGGAGTTTTTGAAATGTTGCCAAATTCCTAGTTAGATGTCATAATTTGTCTACCCCATGAAGTGAGGCCTATGGAGCTCAGAAAGTACTTATGTGTTCAAATGCCTTGTCAAAGCTCTCCCTTTGTAAAGTAGCTGGGAAAGAAAACCCCAAACTTGAATCAGGAATGCCCTTAATTCAGAAACCCCGCTGCCTGAATTATGTCTTGATTAAAGATTACAGGTAATCCTCGACTTATGACCACAATCGAGCTCAAAATTTCTGTTGCTAAGCGAGACAGTTCAGTGCATTTTGCCCCATTTTATGACCTTTCTTGCCACAGTTGTTAAGTGAATCACTGCAGTTGTGAAGTCAGTAGCATGGTTGTTAAGTGAATCTGGCTTCCCCATTGACTTTGCTTGTCAGAAAGTCACAAAAGGGGATCGCATGACCCCCGGACACTGCAACCGTCATAAATATGAGTCAGTTGCCATGTGTCTGAATTTTAATCACATGACCATGGGGAAATGTTGTAACGATTGTTAAGTGTGAAAAATGGTTATAAGTTACTTTTTTAAGTTCCGCTGTAATTTTGAACAGTCACTAAATGAATTTTTGTAAATTGAGGACAGCCTGTAGTCTGTTCTCCTTTTTGTTGGTTAATCTATTAATTGCTGTTTGCAGCTCTGTTTCATAAATGGAATATAGACTGGTGGGTGGGAAATGTAATTCCCTTCTCTGTAATCTATCCCAATTTTTCTTTTGGGAGGCTTCTTATTCTGTAAATAAAATTTCCTTAATTGGACCCCCTTCTTGTTTTGGTTCATATATTTTTTCACATTTCATTTGTTTATTATTAAATTTATATACAGCCCATCTCACTATCCAGAGCCACTGTGGACTGCTTACAATGCAGTAAAAATACGAATACAAAAACAGTTTGCATAGTACCAATACTCAGGTAGTTTGCACTTATTGCCTACCTCGTTTAGCGACCATTTCAAAGTTATGACGGTGTAAAAAAAAGCTTTGTGACCAATCTTCTCATTGATGGTCATCGAAGTTAATGGAGAATGCAGAAGTAAAGTTGGAAATTGCAGTCACATGATGTCTCACTTAACAACTGTGCCGATCATTTAATGACTGAATGGGCACTGACATTGTAAGCCCTTTACGGTCACGTGATTTTTCACTTAGCAATTGCTGCACTTAGCCACAGAGGTGCTGGTCCCAATTCTGGTCATTAAGCGAATGTTACCTGTAAGGTAAACATCAAACTGTCCAATGTTGTAAATTGCCTCTAGCTTTCCAACTGGTCAGGTGTGCTTAGCATTTGAATGAATGATCAAGCATTTGAATAAACTGAATACTTTTAGAGTCAAAGGAGAAAGGCATTCCATTGGACTTATTTTTAAAACCATCTTTTTACATTTTTCATAACATAAACTGTTAGGATAACCAGAAATTCCTTTGAGCAGAAAAAACTGTTCTGTTTTATATCAAGAAACTGTCCAAAGACAGGCGATCGGGTTTTTTTGGGCTGGTGAGCAAAATTGGAATTTTGAGTAAAAGCCGTGGGCACGCTCACAAAATGGTTGCTTTAGGGAGCTGTCCTGTTTACGGACTAGGCCAGGGATAGGCAACCTTGGCTCTTTTATGACTCGTGGACTTCAACTCCGAGAATTCCTGAGCCAGCCATGCTGAGGGGAAAGGGAGAAGTTTCCAAGCTAAGCCATGCTGGCTCAGGAATTCTGGGAGTTGAAGTCCACGAGTCATAAAAGAGCCAAGGTTGCCTACCCCTGGAATAGGCAGTGCTCCCCCCCCCCATAGTCTTTCTTTTTCTTCATTCTCTCTTGCCCCCCCCCCCTCAGGCTGCTGGGCCCATATCTAGAGTAAGCCCTAGGCTGTAGTTATTTTATTTTCTAAAAATACAATCAAATGACTGTGGGGCCTTTGTGGAACCCAAGGGCATTTTTGGAAATGAAGATGTTGCTAGAGGCTCCTTGGCATTCGATTTGCATGTAAGTGTTCCTCTCTTTTCTTAAAGTAATGAAAATTATCTTCAAAATATTAAAGACAGGTGAACAAGATGGGGGGGGGGACTTTGTTCAGACACAGGCACCCTTTTGATTCAACAATCTTGTCCCAGATAAGCTGGTGCAGCTGCTTATGGGGCCAGTGAGGCTATACCATTCCACAAATAATATAATGAGTGTGATTTGCACAGGGATGTCATGATGGATGTACAGGTACAGATAGTCCTTGACTTACAACAGTTCATTTAGTGACCGTTCAAAGTTACAACGGCACTGAAAAAAAGTGACCTAGGACCGTTTTCACATTTATGACCATTTTCAGCATCCCCATGGTCATGTGATTAAAATTTGGATGCTTGTCAACTGACTCATATTTATGACGGTTGCAGAGTCCTGGGGTCATGTGATCCCCTTTTGCGACCTTCCGACAAGCAAAATCCATGGGGAAATATTCTTAAAACATAAGGAGCTAGGCAGAATTTAATTCAAGCTAGGATCTTTTGTGTGTAGTAACTTATGTTGGCATGTTTTGTTTCACTTCTGAGAAAATTTAAAGCATGTTTTTTGTTCTTAGGAGTGGAAAGCCCGTGGTTTATCTTCAGTTAGGACAATTTTTTTTCTTTCTGTGTTTTGTTGGTTGTGCAGTCTATCCTAGGTAGGAGAGCCATACACACAGGCCATGCTTTCTTCAAAATTAGAGGTGGAAAAAAGCAGCATAGAGTTGAATTTGTAATGCAATCTGGATTGATCATTGATTGATTTCTAAGCTTGGCAACTTTAAGATGTGTGGAGTTCAGCTTCCAGAATTCTCCAGCCAGCGTGTTGGTGAAAGTTGCTAAACTTGAGAAACACCGATATACAGTAGATAGAATTTAAGAAGTCTGTTTAGTAGTTTCCTTCTCTTTTCCAATTTTTGTCTGTATATGTAGATTGATAAATTTGGGCTGACTGTGACTATAATCAGAGCCACACAGGAAATCAAGAAGCAACCCTTTCTAATCTTAAAAACAATATTATGCACCATGATTTCCTATGAGATAGCTTTTCGCGACAATGAAAAATTCCAATCAAGCACAGAAACCTATTTTTTTCTTATTATGTTCTGTGTGTACATATATACCTTTGCAAATAATGTCAGTTATCAATTTATTTGGTTATTACAGCCTCCTTTCTCTACAAATTCTTGAGTGGGTTACAACGCAATAAACAGAATAAAGAAAAAATAATAACACTGCTGGCAGTTTTCGACTTATAACCATTTATTTAGTGACTGTTCGAAGTCACAGCACCACTGAAAAAAGTGTACTCACAATCCGTTCTTACACTTACAACCACGGTCACCGCATCCCCATGGTCACATGATCAAAACATGGGCACTTGGCAACGGTTATGTATTTACACTGTCAGTGGGGAAAAAAGGATTAACGGCTACGTCAGTCACTTAACAATTGCAGTGATTCACTTAACAGTGATGACAGAAAAGTTTGCAGAATTGATCACGAGTCACATAACAACTGCCTTGTTTAGCTGTGGAAATTTTAGTCACAACTTTGGTTATAAGTTGAGGACTAGGTGTTGGTCATAAATCTATCAACCTCACCAAAATAATGCTTAATCCGAATGGACAGTTCCAGGGAATCAAACTGTCTCCAGCAATCTCTGGTGCTATGAGGGACGGGGGCTTCAAGCATCTCTGGAAGTGAAGAGTTCCAGAAGGTGGGGGGCCACCTCAGAGAAGGCCTACAGATAGTCCTCGACTTACAACAGTTCGTTTAGTGACTGTTCAAAGTTACAACGGCACGGAAAAAAGTGACCTGTGACTGCTTTTCACACAACCATTGCAGCATCCCCATGGTCCCACATGATCAAAATTCAGACGCTCGGCAACTGACTCATATTTATGACGGTTACAGTGTCCCGGAGTCACGTGATCCCCTTTTGCAACCTCCTGACAAGTCAACAGGAAAAGCCAGATTCACTTAACAACCATATTACTGACTTAACAACTGCACTGATTCACTTACCAACTGTGGCAAGAAAGGTTGTAAAATGGGGCAAAACTCACTTAAAAATTGTCTTGCTTAACAAAGGAAATTTTGGGCTCAGTTGCGGTCCTAAAGTCTAGGACTGCCTGTGCCGTTATACCCTAGAGCAGGGGTAGGCAACCTTGGCTCTTTTATGACTCGTGGACTTCAACTCCCAGAATTCCTGAGCCAGCCATGCTGAGGGGAATGGGAGAGGTTTCCAAGCTGAGCCATGCTGGCTCAGTAACTCTGGGAGTTGAAGTCCATTAGTCATAAAAGAGCCAAGGTTGCATACTACCCCTGCCCTGGAGTCATGTTTCTCAAAATTGGCAACTTTTAAGAGGGCTGGGGAATTCTGGGAGTTGGGCCAAGGTTGAGAAACACTGCTCTAGAGCAGAGGTCCCCAACCTTTTGGGCACCAGGGACCGGTTCTGTGGAGAGAGGTTTTTCCGTGGACCGGAGGAGGCGTGGTTTCGTGTGCTGCCTGCATCCCGCGGATGGGGCTTTGCTTGTTTGTGTGGACCAGTTGCCGACATGCCGCAGCCCGGTACTGGTCCACGGCCCGGGGGTTGGGGACCCCTGCTCTAGACCAACCCTGAGTCATTTCCAGAATCTGCCCGCGAAGGGTACATTGCAGGAACCCAGCCAGGTAGCTATTGGCATGAGTTTATTTATTTATTTAAAGATTTATATGGCCACTAATCTTCAGCAACTCTTGAGTTACTGTTGCCAAGTCCAGATAGGGCTGTAAGTGGCACATCAGCTAAAACTGGGCAAAAGCCCCCTGGCCATGACCTTCTGCTATTTAAGCAGCAGCTTTGAGAACTCCCAAGACACAAACTCCTTCAGGCGGAACATGACTCTGCTCCGAGTGACGATTGAAACGGATATTCCTGAACATTTACTGGCAGCTCATCATTGGAGGGATTTATTTTGCCCTGTCCAGTCTCTGACAGCTTCCAAGATTTCCTGGCTTGGACTGGAGTGGTAAAGTACCACAGAGGTATACAGCATACAGCATAGTGGCACCTCACCGTGGGCTGATAGATGATCTCTAGTTGCCTCCTATGGTGGTAGAATTCTCGGATGATGGAATGGAAAGGAATTGTTTCCAAAATATTGTGGAAGAAGGGCTGGGCATTTTTCTGGCACTAAATAAGCAATTAGTGTAGGGTCCTCCCCATGAAACCAAGACTCAGTTGCATAGAATAACAGAATAACAGAGTTGGAAGGGACTTGAAAGTCTTCTAGTCCAGGGTTCTCCAACCCCCAATCCGTGGATCAGTACTGGTCCATGGCATGCCAGCAACTGGTCTGCACAAACAAGCAACGCCCCATCCGTGGGATGCAGGCAGCACACAAAACTACGCACCCTCCGGTCCATGGAAAAACCTCTGTCCACGGAACCAGTCCCAAGTGCCCAAAAGATTGGGGACCTCTGTTCTAGTCCAATGCCCTGCTCAAGCAGGAGACTCTAGTCCAGTGGTTCTCAACCTTTTTAATGCCGCAACCCCCAACCGGTCGTAAGTCGAGGACTACTCAACCGGTCGTAAGTCGAGGACTACTCAACTGGTGCAGCACCGTTTGCAGAATGGGACTTTTGGTGGGCTCAGCAGGGCAGAGACAGCCTGGACAATTCCTATTGGCTTTTGAAAGCCAATAGAATTAGACTCTATTCAAGAGAGTCTATTCTATTGGCTTTCAAAAGCCAATAGAATAAAAGGGAGTAGCACAGCTAAGGAAAAGGGGAAAAAATGGCGGACTGCACTGTTTGGCGACCCCCGTGAAATGGTCGTTCGACCCCAAATGGGGTCCCGACCCACAGGTTGAGAACCACTGCTCTAGTCTATAACATCTGAAAGAAATGGTTGTCCAATCTCTTCTTAAAAACCTCCAGTGAGGCAGGTCATTCCACTGATTAATTGTTCACACTGTCAGGAAATCCTTAGTTTTAGCTTGATTATCTCCTTGGTTAGTTTCCATCCGTTGCTTCTTGTTCTGCCTTCAGGTGCTTTGGAGCAGAGTTCCCCAATGTTTCCGGCTTTGCGGACCGGCGGGGGAGGGAGAGGGGATGCTTCCTTGTGAATGGCGGGCAAGCATGCACACACGCAGTTCCATTTGCATGATTGGCATGCACACTTAAATAGAGCCTGCACGTGCTTGCCTGGTGCTCATGCCAGTGAATTTGGCATGCCATTTCCACGGCCCAGTTGCAAACCCCTCATGGGCCACTAGTGGGACGCGGCCCACAGGCAGGGGACCCCTGCTCTAGGGCATATAGATAACCCTTGATTTATGACCATTTGTTTAGTGCCCGCTTGAAGTTAGAACAGCACTGAAAAAAGAGACTTAATACCAGTTTTCACATTTACAACGGCTGTGGTATCCCCATGGTCACGTATTCAAAATCTGGATGCTTGGCAAATGGGATGTATTTGTGGCAGTTGCACTGTCCTGGGATCTTGTGATCACTATTTGCAACCTTCCCAGCCGGCTTCTGACACGCAAAGTCAATGGAGAAGTCAGATTCACTTAACAACTGTGTTACTCGCTTAACAACTGCAGCGATTCACTTCACTGTGGCAACAAAGTTGTAAAATGGGGCAAAACCAGTGGTGGGATTTAGCCAGTTCGCACCAGTTGGGCAGAACCGGTAGCTAATTTTTTTGTTGCCGGGGCCCAGAACAGACGTCTGGAAGCGGCATCCACACAGAGAACCGGTTGTTCACATATTTGAATCCCACCACTGGACAAAACTGCCTTGCTTAGCGACAAAGTTGTGGGCTCAAGAGCGGTTGTAAACTGAGGACTACCTGTAATAGCATAATCTTGAAAGCCTGCTCGAGTTTCCCTTTGCTTCCTCTTATACTAAACAACACGAAAGCAGGATTATTTTGTCTTCCTTTTTCAAGCTTTCCCCTTCTCCAGGATAGTGTTGTCATTTTCCCTCCCTTAATTAATGGCAACAGAGATGTCACAATGAACAGGATGACCTCACAATTCAGCCTATCCAGAGTTGGCTGAGTGGGTGACATCACTCGGGGAAAGATGACATTATCCGACAAGGAAGAGAGAAAAGCAAACTGATAGGTGGAAGGGCGTGGCTTCAGTGGCCCGTCGGCAGCCAATCACATTTGGTCGTGCGATGACATCACTGTGGGGCTATGAAGTAGAGCAGGGGTCCTCAAACTTGGCCATTTTAAGACTTGTGGACTTCAACTCCCAGAATTCCCCAGCCAGCCATGGCTGGCTAGGGAATTCTGGGAGTTGAAGTCCAGAAGTCTTAAAGTGGTGGAGTTTGAGGACCGCTGAAGTAGAGTTAATAGAGTGAAACTGAATGGAATGTCAAATAATCATGTCAGCTCAACATGCTTCTCTTTTCCAGCCAAACCTTTTTTTAACATCCATCCATCTATTTATTTAAACCGGCCCGATAATGAATCCCATACTTGTGTAGTGGAATGGTGGAGCACAACAGCGATGGATAATTTGACTGCTAAATTATTGCAAAAGCCGGGTATCCTTTTTTTCTGCAAATTCCCTCTTCCCACTAGTTGGCATGTATCCTTCGGGCTGTCTGCGATTGGCAGCTGCTTCAGAGCGGTGCTGTTCTTTTTCTCTCTTTCCTCTCCCGTTTAAACTCCCCTATTTTGCTTGAAGAAAAGTGTGCGGGAGGGATGGGGAGGGGGAAAGGAGGGGAATGTTTTTTGGGGGGGGAGGAAGGCCCATTTTAACCTTCTGCCTGGAACCAATTAAAAAGGTCTTTCCACCGAGACGAAAGTGCTCGGGTACTTTATAGGGAGCAAACGGGCGGAAGAAAGGAGAGAAACAGCTTTTGAAGCTAGAGAAAAAGCTGCGTCCATTGGGAACCTCCAGGCTTTTGAAAACTCAGTTTAGCTTCCCCCCTCCCATCCCGCCTCTTCCTTTCTCAGCCCCCAAATAATTTTTTAAATAGCCAAATTAAAGGCCCCCCTGCTTCCTTTTGCTTGCAAGTTAGCAAATTTGGAAGATCAACCTTGCCAGGGGTATTCCACGGGGAATCCGGGAAGGGAGGGCAAGGGGTGTGTCTGGGGGGGGAGGCTTGGGGGGTGGTTCCTGGGCTAGTCACCCCATTCCTGGAGGCCTGGAACACTTAGGAAGGGCTAAACAATCATCGAATATCATGTTCATCGCTCGCAGGGGAATGGCGTTCCAGAAATCCCATAGCAAGGGAGGTTGGAAGAGAGATTGTTTGAAGCCCCATTCCCATGAGGGTAAAACCGAGGCATCAATTATTTTCTTCCTATCCTGCCCAGGTCTTTGGCAAGAAGAACTGGAGGTGATGCTTTGGGGAAAGGGCAGATTGGAACACAGAACATAGAGAACATCAGCAGAATTGGAAGGGACCTTGGAGGTCTTCTAGTCCAACCCCCTGCTCTAGCAAGACACCCTATACCATTTCAGACAAGGGATTGTCCAGTCTCTTCTTGAAAGCCTCCAGTGATGGAGCCCCCACAATGTCTGAAGGCAAAGCTGTTCCACTGGTTAATTGTTTTCCCTGTTAGGAAATTTCTCCTCAGTTCCAGGTTAGTTTACCGCCATTGTTTCTTGTCTTGCCTGAAGGCAGGAGAAGAAGCAACGGGTGAAAACTCATCAAGGAGAGAAGCAACCTAAAACTAAGGAGAAACTTCCTGACAGTTAGAACAATTAACCAGTGAAACTATCTGCCTCCAGAAGCAGTAAATGCTCCAACACTGGAAGCTTTTAAGAAGAGACTGGACAGCCATTTGTCTGAAGTGGTATTAGATTTCCTGCCTGAGCAGGGGGTTGGACTAGATGACCTCCAAGGTCCCTTCCAACTTTATTATTATTATTATTGCCTTCTGATACTGTGGAAAATAAATTGACCCCCTCTTCTTGTGACAGAACCTCAAATATTGGAACACTGCTATCATGTCACCCCTGGTCCTTCTTTTCACTATATTACACATACCCAATTCCTGCAACTGTTCTTTGTATGTTTTAGCCTCCAGTTCCTTAATCATCTTTGTGCTCTTCTCTGAACTCCGAAATAGGATCGCTGCCGTTGAAATTTCCCTTCATTGAGAACAGTGGTTCTCAACCTGTGGGTCGCGACCCCATTTGGGGTCGAACGACCATTTCATGGGGGTCGCCAAACCATGCTGTCCACCATTTTGTTCCCTTTTCCCTAGCTGTCCTACTCCCTCTTTTTGGTGGCCACACCCACTTGGGGGTCACCACAACATGGGGAACTGTATTATGGGGTCACGGCATTAGAAAGGTTGAGACCCACTGATTTAGAAGCTTTCCTTGTGATCTTGAAACATCTTCAGGGTGGACCTATATCAGTGATAAATTAATTGAGCTGATTACAGGTAACCCTCGACTTACAGCGATTCAATCAGTGTCCGTTGAAAGTTACAACAGGAAAAAAGTGACTTACAATAGGTCCTCATGTTTATGACCTTCACAACATCCCCGGAGTCAAATCATCAAAATTTGGGCACTTGGCAACCAGCGTGTGTTTACAGTGGGTGCAGCATCCTGGAGTCGTGTGATCACTAGTTGTGACCTTCCCAGCTGGCTTTCAACAGACAAAGCCAATGGGAGGAAGCCAGATTCGCTTAACAGTTATGTGACTCGTTTAACGACTGCAGTGATTCACTCAACAATTGTAACAAAATAGGTCGGAAAGTCAGGTGTGACTCACTTAAGAGCTGTCTGACTTAGCAACAGAACTTCTGAGCCCAACTGTGGTCGTAAGTTGAGGACTATATGTAGAAAGTTGTTGGGCTTCCTTTCTCTGGGTATATTCAGACAGGCTGGACAGCCATTGGTGGAAGATTCCTCATCAAGCACAGCTTCCTTTCCTAATTCAGTGTTTGTCAACCTCAGCAGCTTGAAGATGCATGGACTTCAACTCCCAGAATTCCCAAGGCAGCATGGTTTAAGATATGTGAACTTTAATTCTCAGAATTGCTGGCTTGGGAATTCTGGGTGTTGAAGTCCATGCATCTTCCAATTTGGTCAGATTTTGCTCGATAAAAGGGTGAGGAGGCCACAGGAGTTGAGAAGAAGAAAGAAAACACTTGACTGTTGACCTCATCAGGGCTCTGCCCATGTTCTGGCTGGCAGAAAAACCCGAGCGGGGTGTGGAGAGGAGGGTGCAAAATAAAAACGTTTGAAGATAAATCGTTCCTCCCCTCTCAGCTGTTACTCCAGCTTTGCATATCCGATCCTGGTTGACCAGCTTCATGCCAAGGCTGGGTTTCTCCCTGTCCCCTCGCCCTGCCTTTCTTTGTCTCCGGCCTTATAAACCTCATTAATTAATGGGATAACAAATGGGCTTGTCAGCGCCTTTCCCTCCTCCCTCCGCACATGCCAAGAAAGGGGGCAGAACATTTTTAAATGTGCAGAACGGTGCCGACTACATCAGCCAAGGGCTTTACCCAGGAGGAGAGCTGGTCTTGCAAAAATATTCCGTGCTGGCTGAAGTTCCCGATTTTGGTTTCAGCGCCTTTTTTCCTGCCTTGCCAGGTTTCTTTACTTTACTTTACTTTTCTTTTCTTTTCTTTTCTTTTCTTTTCTGGGGTCCTTGGTGCTCTCTGATCTTAACTGTTTTCTTGAAAAACTAGACTAGATAAACATCATCAGTATTTTTTTTTCTTTCTGATCTGCTGCAGCTGATGGTTGCAAATAAATCTTTCTAAGTGATTTTTTTTTTTTTTTGCATGGATGTCTGTTTGTTGTTGTTCAACTGCTAAGTCGTGTCTGACTCTTCAAGACCCCAGTGGACCACAGCACACCGGCTCCCCCAGCCATCCTCCACTGTCTCCCGGAGTTTCCATAAATTCACGTTTGTTGCATCAATGCTGTCCCCTTCTCCTTTCTCCTCCTCCTCTTCTTCTTCTTCTTCTTCTTCTTCTTCTTCTTCTTCTTCTTCTTCTTCTTCTTCTTCTTCTTCTTCTTCTTCTTCTTCTTCTTCTTCTTCTTCTTCTTCTTCTTCTTCTTCTTCTTCTTCTTCTTCTTCTTCTTCGTCTTCTTCTTCTTCTTCTTCTTCTACTTCTCTTCTTCTTCTTCTTCTTCTTCTTCTTCTTCTTCTTCTTCTTCTTCTTCTTCTTCTTCTTCTTCTTCTCCTCCTCCTCCTCCCCCTCCCCCTCCTCCTCCTCCTCCTCCTCCTCCTCTTCATAATAATAATAATAATAATAATAATAATAATAATAATATTGGAAGGAACCTTGGAGGTCATCTAGTCCAATCCCCTGCTCAGGCAGGAAACCCTATACCATTCCGGGCAAATGGTTGTCCACTCTCTTCTTTAAAACTTCCAGTGTTGTAGCATTCACCGCTTCTGGAGGCAGGTTGTTCCACTGGTTAATTGTTCTCACTGTCAGGAAGTTTCTCCTTAGTTCTAGGTTGCTTCTCTCCTTGGTCAGTTTCCATCCGTTGCTTCTTGTCCTGCTCTCAGGCACTTTGGAGAATAGCTTGACTCCCTCTTCTTTGGGGCATCCCCTGAGATATTGGAACACTACTATCATGTCCCCTCCTCATCCTTCTCTTCATTAAACTAAACATACCAATTCCAGTAGCCGTTCCTTATATGCTTTAGCCTCCAGTCTCCTAACCATCTTTGTTGCTCTTCTCTGT
This sequence comes from Crotalus tigris, assembly GCF_016545835.1. Classification (NCBI taxonomy): domain Eukaryota; kingdom Metazoa; phylum Chordata; class Lepidosauria; order Squamata; family Viperidae; genus Crotalus; species Crotalus tigris. The sequence goes on from NW_024099557.1 coordinate 2,542,605, forward strand.
ACTCTTTCTAGAGTCTCAACATCTTTTTTACATTGTGGTGACCAAAACTGGATGCAATACTCCAAATGTGGCCTTACCAAGGCATTGTAAAGTGGTATTAATTTGAGGGTATTATTTGGTGGCCAAAGTATTTGAGCTTCAGCTTCAGTTATCTGTCCTTCCAAGGAACAGTCAGGGTTGATTTCCTATGGATGACTATACAAATCGAGATTGACCATAGGCAACGCTAGAGAAATGCCTGTGAGAAAACAAGCTCAGAGAACATCCAGGACACCCACAACATCATATGCTTGCTAATTGCAATAGCAATAGGTCTTATATACCACTTCATAATGCTTTACAGCAGGGGTCCCCAACCCCTGGTCCGTGGACAGGCACCGGTACACAGCATACCAGAAACCAGTCCACGGAAACAAAAGAAGCCCCATCCGTGGGATGCAGGCAGCATGAGAAGCCACGCTTCCTCCAGTCCAAGGAAAAACCTCTCTCCACAGAACTGGTCCCTGGTGCCCCAATGGTTGGGGACCTCTGCTTTATAGCACTCTCTAAGCCAGCGGTTCTCAACCTATGAGTCGCGACCCCATTTGGGGTCAATCGACCATTTCATGGGGGTCGCCAAGCAAGGCTGTCCGCCATTTTTTCCCCTTTTCTGGCGGGTGCCTTACCTCCCTTGGGCTGGGCCAGCTGGTGGCCCAGCCAGTGGTCGGCCTGCTCTGTCTCTGCCGCTTGCCAGCTACGCCTCGGCCGGCGCAGGGGGCGGCACCACGCATGCATGGTGCTCCCAGGCAGGGAAAGTCCTCAACTTACAACCGGCTGGGTAGTCCTCGACTTACGACTGGTTTAGTCCTCAACTTACGACCGGTTGGGGGGTCGCGGCATTAAAAAGGTTGAGAACCACTGCTCTAAGTGGTTTACAGAGTCAGCCTATTGCCCCCGACAATCTGGGTCCTCATTTTACCGACCTCAGAAGGATGGAAGGCTGAGTCAACCTTGAGCCAGTGAGAATCGAACTGCTGGCAGACGGCGGAATTAAACTGCAATACTGCATTCTAACCACTGCACCACCATGGTTAAGTGAATCCGATTTCACCCATTGTCGGAAGGCAACTAAGAAGGTGGCAAATGGTGATTACGTGACCTTACAGAGCCCAAACCTCGATCACATGATAGTGGGGATGCTACGATGGGCACAAGTGTGAGGAAGTCAGTTTTTTTCCAGTGCCGTTCTAGCTTTAAATGGTTGCTAAACAAAGAGTTGTAAGTCAAGGACTACCTTGTATCTACCTTCCTTCCCTTTCTCAAAGATAGAAAGCTACAGGTAGTCCTCGATGTACGAGCACAGTTGAGTCCAAAATTTATGTTGCTAAGTGAGACATTGGTTAAGTGCGCTTTGCCCCATTTTATGACCTTTCTTGCCACAGTTGTTAAGCGAATCATTGCAGTTGTCAAGTCGGTAACATGGGTGTGATGTGAATCTGGCTTCTCCAACTGACTTTGCTTGTCGCAAAAGGGGATCACCTGACCCTGGGGCACAGCAACCGTCATAAATATGAACCAGTTGCCAAGCATCCGAATTCTGATCACATGACCCCCAGGGATGCTGCAGCAGTTGTAAGTGTGAAAAATGACCGTAAGTCAACTTTTTTCCAGCACTGTTGTAACTTTGAACAATCACTAAACGAACTGAGGAATCTTTGTGTGGAAATCTTTTGGATTTTCTTCGAAATTATGCAATAAAGCCACCGTGGTGCAAATTCATACGCAACTTTTGCATATCCTCCCACAGACACAGACACACACACACACATTCCCTAGTTGCCCCACTCAGAATCTATCCCCTCCTCTCTTTTTTGTCACTTACTGTCACTTGGGGGGTGGGTGGGTGCAAGAGACTTCCTCGCTCTGTTGCTTTTCAGCCCTGAACCCTTAAACTTATTTCAGGAATCCTGGGTCTGACTGTAATTGTTTTCCGGTTGTATTGATCCACGGCCCTCTTTTCTTCCTTCGCCCCAATCAATGGTCCTTTTCAATTTGGGGACAAAGAGAAGGGGGTCGAGGTTGAGTGAAGAATTAGATTTTGGGGGAGGGAGGCTATGGGGGGGCAGCGTGTGGGGAGGAGAGGGACTCTTTCTGACATCGATCAGCTGGGAAAATAGGAGCAGTACCTTGCTGGAGATCAATTAACCAAGTCATTAACCGCGGTCAAAGAGGGGAAACAGACGGCTTGTTTGGGCTGTAGGAAAAGGCAGACAAGTGCGAAAGCGTATTTGTGCGTATTTACTTGGCTGCCGTTCAGGAGCACTGGCCTAGGAGTACAGGCACTCCTTGACTTACGACCGCCACGGAGCCCCAAATTCCAGTCGCTCAGTGAGACAGCTGTTGAGTGAGTTTTTCCCCATTTGACGACTTCCCTTGCCACAGTTGTCAAGTGAATCGCTGCAGTTATTAAGTTAGTAACCCGGTTGTTAAGTGAATCCGACTTCCCCTATTGACTTTGCTTGTCAGAAGGTCTCAGTGACCTCGGGAGATTGCAACCATCATAAATATGAGTCGGTTGCCAAGGGTCCGGATTTTGATCCCATGACCATCGGGATGCTGTGACAGTGGCAAGTGGGAAAGACGGCGAAAAGTCACTTTTTACGGTGCCATTTGAATGGTCACTAAATTGTTCTCACTCACTGTCAGGAAGTTTCTCCTTAGTTCTAGGTTGCTTCTCTCCTTGATGAGTTTCCACCCGTTGCTTCTTGTCCTGCCTTCAGGTGCTTTGGAAAATAGCTTAATTCCCTCTTCTTTATGGCAGCCCCTGAGATATTGGAATACTGCTATCATGTCCCCCCTTGTCCTTCTCTTCGTTATAAGTTAACTGTTATAAGTCAAGGACTACTTGTATATCAATAAGTTTGACTTCTGTCTCCTGCGCAGCTTATCTTTCTGTGCCATCTCCAAGCTGTCAGCTACTCCTGAATACAGCGTTAAGCAAGCTGAGATTTATCCTGTGGTATGGCATGAAAGCTGATGCCACCCGTGCTGTAACAGCTTTGTGACTGTAAGCAGATCAGAAGTTTTACTTATTTTTTTAATTTAAGCCAGAAAGATTCCAGCATCCAGCTTTTCACTCTATTCAGTTCAAGTAACTCCGGAGAGCTCGTAAACAAGGACTTCTCTGTGAGCTGGGATACACAACCTTGAGTTCAGAGGTTCCAAAGAAGATGGGGAGATAAGATGTTCACTCTTGCGTCGATTCCGGTCTACCTTATAATTGCGCTGGATTTGGGGTGTCTAATTCCAGGAGAACTTCAAAAAAGTTGATTTCTTCAGTGGATTCTCAGAAATGCAAGGAGGAGCAGTTTGCTGGTCTCTCAATTTTCTTCCTTTGGCAGCCCCCCTTGATGCAATCCTAACTGAACAAGTAATGTTGAAAATAATAAAATAAATAAAATAAGGGTAAAATAAAATACTAAATAAAATAAAAGTAAAATAAAATACAGCATACTAAAAAGCAGAGACATCACTCTGCCAACAAAAGTATGTATAGTCAAGACCATGGTTTTCCCAGTTGCAATGCATGGCTGTAAAAGTTGGACCATAAGAAAGGCTGAGCGCCAAAGAATTGGGGCCTTTGAACTATGGTGCTGGAGAAGACTCCTGCGAGTCCCCTGGACTGCAAGACGATCAAACTGGTCAGTCGTAGAGGAGATCAACCCTGACTGCTCTTTAGAAGGCCAGATCCTGAAGCTGAAACTCAAGTACTTTGGCCACCTAATGAGAAGGAAGGACTCACTGGAGAAGAGCCTAATGCTGGGAAAGATGGAGGGCAATAGAAGAAGGGGACGACAAAGAATGAGGTGGCTGGATGGGGTCACTGAAGCACTAGGCGTGAGCTTAAATAGAAAATGGTAGAGGACAGGAAGGCCTGGAAGAACATTGTCCATGGGGTCGCGATGGGTCAGACACGACTTCACAACTAACAACAAAATAAAATAAAATCTAAAATAATAAAATAGCTATTTTGTGCAGAAGCATTAGCAGTATTAGACAATTTCATCGTCAGCGCAATAAAATGGGCATGGCAACTTTGTGACGTGAGCTTGCGTATATGTGAGACATCACATTGCAGGTAAAAAAAGGGCAGAAGTTATACCACAATGCCCAATTTTGACTTCCTCCCCCCGCCCCGGCCCATCGTGTATCTCAAACCTCAGTGTGATCATGCGTAAAATTGCATCTGGATCCTTTTGTGCGGTGTTTGATTAAAGCTGGGAAGAAACAGTGCAGAAAGAGAGCGGTAGCCGAATGGGAGATGTATCAATATCAAAATTATTTTCCTGCAGGGTTTCATTGATGCAAAAGTCCTTTTATGGCAATAAACTACCAGTAAAAGTTACGGTACTCTTCTACTTAAGATTACTTGTTGTATAGGTAGTCCTCGACCTAACAACTATAATCAGGACCGGAAATGGTAAGTCATCACAGTTGTAGTTAAGGCAACCATGTGACCAGAAGTAATTTTCTGGAATTAAGAAGAAACTTCCTGACATTGAGGACAATCAACCAGTGGAACAGCTTTGCCTCCAGAAATCATGGGCGCTCCATCACTGGCGATTTTCAAGAAGAGACTAGACAACCATCTGTCCAAGATGCTTGTTCTATCCCAGCCTATAGCCGTTAAAGACACGAGGACCAAACCCCTGTTGATAAAATAGGCTGGAGACTTAAAACAAAACAAACCCCTTTTAATAAGGGTGACAAACCTCCCAAATAGTCGGGAAACAAAACTCAAGCAAAACTCAATCCAAATGAAGGAAATAGTCCACATGAAACACGATGCAAACAGAAGAGTAGTCACAGGCAAGACGAACAGAACAGGATCCCAAGAAGTACTTTGCAAACGGTTGCCTTCAGCAACCAGCACCGCCCACACCTCCTCTTTTTATACAGCAGTCCCAAGGCGTTGCCTCTCAGTGCCTTCTCCTTTTTCCCTGGAGTTGTTGTATTGACTGCTGCTGATTTACTCTTGCTAATTGCCGGCGTGTGCGAGCATCAATTAGCATGTCCATCAGGTGTGAGTCCTCCCAGTCTGACTCATTCTCCTCACACAGGTGAGCTTCATCGGGAACACGACTGGAGGGCCCAGGGTCTGCATCAAACCGTGAGTCTTGTAATTCATCAGAGCCTCCCTCTGCCCCTGATGGCCCTTCAAATGCCTCCTCCACCTCCTCCTCCTCAGATTCCTCAGACTCAGCTGTTGGGAACACAGGTTGGCACGGAATCACGACAATGCTGTAGGTTCTCCTGCTTGAGCAGGGGGCTGGACTAGAAGACCCCCAGGATCCCTTCCAGCTCTATTCTATTCTCAGTGAAGTCGGGATGATACGTGCAAACATGTCCTTTCAGCTGCCATGTTACTATGTTGGATCCCCTTGTAGGTGTCCTTGCGACCCTCAATATCAGGAAGAAGGAAGAGGGGCCAGCCACGGCTGCCCTTTTGAAGGGTTCACATCTATTCCATCCAAGCCCCTGCCCAGCCCAGAACCTTTCGTGTCCGCGGTGACCATGGATTTATGCAAAATCAAGAGCCGACGTCAAGAAACAAGAATTGCACCGTCTTTTTGCTTGAGACGGGCTGAAAGGATTACCTAAGAAAGCTAAGACAAACCCGGGCCGGGTTAGAAGAAGCATTGCAATAGGGTCAGCCTTGCCAGGCGTAGGAAGTCCTCGACCTACAACAGTTCATTTAGTGACCGTTCAAAGTTGACAACGTCACTGAAAAAAGGGACTTGGGACCGTTTTTCACACTTAACGACCGTTGCAGCATCCCCGTGTCACGTCATCAAAATTCCGAGGCTTGGCAACGGACTCGTATTTCAATCAATCAGAATCGAGCTGGAAGGGACCTCGGAGGCTTTCTAGTCCAACCCCCTGCTCAGGCAAGAAACCTTATACCAGGGGTAGGCAACCTTGGCTCTTTTATGACTTGTGGACTTCAACTCCCAGAATTCCTGAGCCAGCATGGCTCAGCTTGGAAACCTCTCCCTTTCCCCTCAGCATGGCTGGCTGAGGAATTCTGGGAGTTGAAGTCCACGAGTCATAAAAGAGCCAAGGTTGCCTACCCCAGCCCCAGATCATTTCAAATAGATGGTTGTCCAGTCCTCTCTTAAAAACCTCCAGTGATAAAGCACCCAAAACGTCTGTTGTTCCACTGGTTGATTGTCCTCCCTTCAGGTTGCTTCTCTCCTTGAATAGTTTCCATCCGTTGTTTCTTGTCCTGCCTTCAGGTGCTTCGGAGAATAGGTTGACCCACCTCCTCTTTGTGGCCACCCCTCAAACACTGGAATATTGCTATCATGTCACATCTCATATCACATGACATCTCATATTATGTCATATCACATCATGTCATTTATGACAGCTGCTTCTCTGAAATGGTATAGGGCAGGGGTAGGTAACCTTGGCTCTTTTATGACTGGTGGACTTCAACTCCCAGAATTCCTGAGCCAGCCAAGGGGGAGGTTTCCAAGCTGGCTATGCTGGCTCAGGAATTCTGGGAGTTGAAGTCCACGAGTCATAAAAGAGCCAAGGTTGCCTACCCTTGGTATAGACTCTCCTGCTTGAGCAGGGAGTTGGACTAGAAGACCGCCAAGGTCCCTTCCAGCTCTATTCTAATTGATTGATTGATTGATTGATTGATTGACAGTTGCAGTCTACCAAGGCTATGTGATCACTGTTTGGGACCTTCAGACAAGCAAAGTCAATGGGGAAGCCAGATTCACTTAACAACCGTGTCAGTAACTTAACAGTCGCAGTGATTTATTTAACAACTGTGGCAAGAAAGATCATAAAATGGGGCAGCACTCCCTTAACAATTGTCTTGCTTAGCAACTGAAGTGTTGGGCTCCATTGTGGTTATACCTGTAGTCTATGGCTGTTCCTTCTGTCTCAAAGCCAAGGTCATTTCCACAGTCCATTGCAATCAGACAGTTGGTCCGTACTCGCCTCCACCTAGCATTCAACAGAGTTATGAATAACTCTTGATGCCACATTTCTTGTTGTCCAGTCACTAAGTCATGTCTGACTATTTGTAATCCCATGGACGATAGCACGCTAGGCCCTCCTATCCTCTACTGTCGTCTGGAGTTTGCCCAAATTCACATTCATTGCATCAGTGACACTATCTAACCATCTCATCCTCTGCTGTCCTCTTCTCCTTTTGCCTTCCTTCTTTCCCAGCATCAGAGCCTTTTCTAAGAAGTCCTCTCTTCTCATTTGGTGGCTAAAATATGTGATCTCCAACTTCAGCATCTGTCCTTCCAAGGAACAGCCAGGGTTGAGTTCCTTTAGGATTGACCTCTTTGATCTTCTTGCAGTCCCAGGGACTCTGAAGAGTCTTCCCCAACACCACAATTTGAAAGCAGGACACCATTAATATCCAGGATATTAATTTTGTAGAAAGGACAGACTGACGGTGATACAAGAACATGAGGACCTGCCCTTTCAGCTTGGGGTGTCCTATCTAGAAGAGAGACGATGGAGGTGAGACAAGATAGCCAGGTACAGGTATTTTAAGGGAAGATTTAGACGGTCAAGAAGCCATCTCCTTTCTAGATGGGATACTAGAAACTACGATGAGAAATAACAGGCCTACTTTTCAGCTACCCTAAAATGGTGTCTTTCTCAACCATGGCAACTTTAAAATGTGGGGACTACAACACCCAGAATTCCTTATGGTTGTGCCACACCGGTTATTAAGCAGGTCATTACTTGAGTAATCCCCATTTTACACCACTTTTTTGCGGCCGTTCTAAAGCAAACACCCAGATTGTTAAGTGAATGCTATAGTTATTAAGCAAACCCATTTTAACCAATAGGTGTTTTTTTTTTTTTTTGCTGGAAACCGAAACTAAATGCTAGTTTCCAGCAAAATAATAATAATAATAATAAAAAAATAAATTGTGGTCACATGACTGTAGGATGCTGCAAACTACAGTAAATGTAGGCCAGTTGTCAAGTGCCCAAAATGCGATCATGTGACTGTAGGGGAGGGAGACATCTGAAGTTTGAATCCAGGCAGTACATTCTTTTTTTGGAATTCCGTCCTAACTGTGAATGGTGGCTGAGCAGCCAGTTATTAAGCAAGGACTACCTGTATACATCTTAGGTTGTTGAGAAACGTTGACCTTAGATCAGACCTCTCCAGCCTTGGCAACTTTAAGATTTGTGGACTTCAACTCCCAGAATTCCCCAGCCAGCCATGATGTCTGGGGAACCCTAGGAGTTGAAGTCCATCATCTTAAAGTTGTCCGGGTTGAAAAGCATTTGATTTACTCCAATAATAAACCAGGAAGTCATATTTGTAGACACAACTATACTAAAGGGTGAGAGTTGAATTTTGGAATAATACTTGCTCTGCTGGCTGGGGAATTCTGGGAGTTGAAGTCCACAGGTCTTAAAGTTGCCACAGTTGGACACGTCTGAACTTAGGGGTTTGCTTAAATATAAAGAGAACCTTCCCAATAGTAAGATCTGTGGAAGAGTCTGCCTTCAGAGGTCGTGGGGATGGTTGCATTGCTGTTCTTGCTTTTTGCAGAGGGCTGGACTAGATGATCCTTGGGATGTTGTAGAACCGCACGACTCTATCCCTCTGTTTTCGCTTCCTGATGTCCGCGGTGGCAGCAGCTCCTCCAAATTTTTCCTCTTTCAAAAACGATCTGGCAAATCCTGCCCTGGGGAAGGAAAGTAGGGCACTCTTTAGCTGGCAGAACAGGCTGAGAAAGAACAAAATAAATTACCCAGCTCACCTCTCCTGTGTCCTTTCTGCTTAAGCCTGGTTAATAGCAAAGTGTTCCCTAGTTTTAAGCCCAAATGACATTTTTGGGGAGTTACAATAACTGCGCTATTACTTGGCCTGCTGATGCGCTTCCCATACCGAGCCACTCGGTCATCCCTACCCGGCTGACGAAAACGCCTTCAGTCAATATCAGTTCTATTTTTCATTACTCCCTGGAAACGTGGCTCTTGGAAGCTCATCCGTCATTCAATTACACCCTGGTTCAGGCCTATCATACACGTGTCATAAAGTTCTCCAGATCTGAACTGCTGTTAATTTTCTGCGCCATCCCGGGGGAATGTCCAGGACGTGATCGGAAAGCAACCAGGCGAGCAGAAAGCATGCTGGGTACGGACAGAGAGCTGGGGAGCTGAGCTCAGACTAGAATGAGAGCACAACGTGCGGGTCTGTGTGTGTTTGTGTGTGTGTGTGAGAGAAAGAGAGACACCCTCGGCTTTTGAACCAATGCAGCACTCGCTGCTCTGCAGAATTCTGCTAATGCATGTGTCAATCCGTTGGATCAGATTGTGGTAGAGGTCGGGATTTTCACAACACACGTACAATAAATGTGTACAACAAATCCCCCACTTTGGTGGGGGGGGGCAGAATTAAAAATAGAATAGAGCTGGAAGGGACCTTGGAGATCTTCTAGTCCAGCCCCCTGCTCAAGCAGGAGAATCTATACCCTTTCAGACAAGTGACTATCCAGTCTCTTCTTAAAAACCTTCAGTGGTGGCGCGCCCACGATTTCTGGTGGCAAGCTGTTCCACTGATTTATTGTCCTCATTGTCAGGAAGTTTCTCCTTAATTTTAGATTGCTTCTCTCTTTGGTCAGTTTCCAACCATTGTTTCTTGTCTTGCCCTCTAGTGCTTTGGTGAATAACGTGAACCCCTCTTCTTTGTGGCAGCCCCTCAGATACTGGAATACTGCTGTCATGTCTCCCTTAGTTCTTCTTTTCTTTAGACCAGCCAAACCCAAGTTCCGTAGCCGTTCTTTGTATGTTTTGGTCTCCAGGCCTTTGATCATCTTAGTTGCTCTTCTCTGAACTTTTTCCAAGGTCTCACATCTTTCTTATAGTATGGTGACTAAAATTGTTTGCAGTATTCCAGGTGTGGTCTCTCTAGGGCAGGGGTAGGCAACCTTGACTCTTTTATGACTCAAGGACTTCAACTCCCAGAATTCCTGAGCCAGCCATGCTGAGGGGAAAGGGAGAGGTTTCCAAGCTGAGCCAAGCTGGCTCAGGAATTCTGGGAGTTGAAGTCCACCAGTCATAAAAGAGCCAAGGTTGCCTACCCCTGCTCTAGGGTTTTATAATATTGGCTGGTGAGATCACAAAGGGCCGTCACCTGAAACCAACATGCTGCAACCATCATCAATACATGCTTCTTGCTGAGTGCCTGAATTTTGACCAACTGACCGTTGCCAGTATGAGGACTGGTGGTTTTTTTAATGCTTCTATAACTTTGAAGAGTCTTGAAAGGAATGGTTGTAAGTTCAGGACAATTTGTAGATGGCATCCCTGGATCTGAACATTTACTGGCAAATATGGTCCAAGGCATTGAGTTAATTTGGATATGCAAGATGTTCTCCATTCTAATTTTCCACCAAGTAGCAACTCATAACTTAAGAACATCCAAAGAGTCAAACAAAGGGGGACGCTTGGTCCAAATTCTCAATTTTATATAGACGATCTTATCCGAAGTCTGTAGCTTCACTCTTCAAAAAGATCAAAATTGTTTTAATTTAAGGCAACCTCAGACTTAAAAACAAAACAAAACAAAACAAAAAACTCATGAGAGGAATAAAAGATAAGTTGATGGTGCTGTTTTTTTCATACCTGGCTGGATGTAGATACATACATATACATGTGTGTGTGGATTCTTTACTCCTAATCATTGCAAGTCTAATAGCTGTAGTTTCGTAATATTTGGAGAAAAATACTCATTCTTTATTTCTGTATTTTTAATTTTTAGTGTGTGCAATACTTTTTTTTAACTGTAACTCATGTTGTGGGCATTATCCATCCATCCATCTATCCATCCATCCATCCATCCATCCATCCATCCATCCATCCATCCATCCGCCTTTACATAGTTTTTCTCAACCTTGGCAAGTTTAAGATATGTGGACTTCAATACCCAGAATTCCCCAGCCAGCGAAGCAAAAAGCTAGCCGAGGAATTCTGGGAGTTGAAGTCCACAAGTCTTAAACTTGCCTAGATTGAGAAATATTGCTTTACATCAGGGGTCTTCAAACTTGGCCCTTTTATGACTTGTGGACTTCAACTCCCAGAATTCATCAGGCAGCGTGCCTAGCTGAGGAATTCTGGGAGTTGAAGTCCACAAGTTATAAAATGGCCAAGTTTGAAGACCCCTGCTTTACATGATACTTTATATAAGGGTCCTGTCTGTAATGCAGTCTCCAGATTCTGTCTCATCACTTTCATCCTTTAGGATAAAAATTTAAAAAAAAAATCTTCACAGGTTATAAAATCCACTTATGGAACTCACTGCTCCATGATGACCAATTTTCACACCTTAACAACTGTTCCAACATCCCCGTGGTCATATGCTCAAAATTTGGGTGCTTTGCAACTGGCCTATATTTATGGCAGTTGCACTGTCTTGGGCTCATTTGTAACCTTCCCAGCTGGGTTTTGACAAGCAAAGTCAATGGGGGGGAAGCCTTATTCGCTTAATATCCGAATGATTCACTTAACAACTGCAGTGATATGCTTAACAACTGTGGCAAAAAAAGGTGGTAAAATGGGGGCAACACTCACTTAACTACCTTGCTTAGCAACAGAAATGTCAGGCTCTATTGTAATCGTAAGTCGAGTTTTTAGACTCTGGTCGAGAGCTTTGTGTGGTCTGCAAATCCAGCCGATTGTAGTTTAGTCACTAAATTGTGATTCTAAACCAAACATGGCTCCTTGTATAGTCTATGACCGGTCACATTCTTTCCCGACCAAATCTGAAGATGAACAAATGTATTTCGGGTTTTTTTTATTCCACTTACGTACCTTCTCAACCGCCCTGGTGATTCTGAGCAATTTTCCGAGTGTAGATAATGAGGGTTAAAACAACAGCCAGAAAAGACGAGGCAAGAAGAACAAGGAAAGACAAATCAAATAATAATACAATTGCTAAAACCCACATTGGGGAAATCACAAAACCCTGTTACACAGCGTATAAAGCAGAAATCAGAAAGTGGAATTGAAATTGGGTCACACTGCATGGAAAGCTGATGCTCTATTCGTGTGTCTGCCTTCCCAGCCTCTAAAATGAGAGATGGAAAGCCACACAATAGTGCTTCTTTAGATGGGTGGACTTCAATTCCCAGAATTCCTCAGACAGCCATGATGGCTGGGGAATTCTGGGAGTTGAAGTCCACCCATCTTAAAAGCGGCGAAGGTTGAGAAACACTTGGAAATTTTTCAACCCTAAGCTGGCCTAAGAATATGTCTGAACCAGGTCATCATTCCCACCCCTGGGGTTGGATTTCCAACACGTAACAGTGTGATTTTAAACAAAATGCTGGTGCCAATGTTGCTCCCTTTATCTATCAGCCCACTTCCTGCCTCATCCCTGAGGGAAGAAGTACACCACCTCTCCACACAAAACAAGCATCTGTCCTCCTCCTGCAGCTAACGCAAAGATGTTGTGATGACTGTTAGCCCTGCAAGGTAGTCCAGACAAGAAGTATACACCCAGGTGTTCTAGCACTATCTTTATTGTAAGGTTGCAAGATAGAAAGCCTTGATGGCGCAGGGGTTAGAATGCAGCATTGCAGGCTGACTCTGCCCGCTGCCAGGAGTTTGATCCTGACCTGCTCAAGGTTGACTCAGCCTTCCATCCTTCCAAGGTCAGTAAAATGAGAACCCAGATTGTTTCGGGGGGGGGGGCAATATGCTGACTCTGTAAAACACATAGGGAGCACTGTGAAGCGGTGTATAAGTCTTAAGTGCTTATTGCTATTGCTAACTATCTATCTACCTACTTACCTATCTATCATTTTCTATCATCTAGCTAGCTATCATCTCTTTTTCCCTTCTGTCAACAATAACTGTCTATCACTGTCTATCTGTCCATATTCTGTCTGTCTGTCTGTCTGTCTGTCTGTCTGTCTGTCTGTCTGTCTGTCTGTCTGTCTGTCTATCTATCTATCTATCTATCTATCTATCTATCTATCTATCTATCTATCTATCTATCTATCTATCTATCTATCTATCTCAAGAGCTCTGGTGGCGCAGCAATTAGATGCCAGGAGTTTGATCCTGACCTGTTCAAGGTTGACTCAGCCTCCCATCCTTCCGAGGTCAGTAAAATGAGGACCCAAATTGTTTTTTTTTTGGGGGGGGGGGGGAAATATGCTGACTCTGTAAAACACTTAGGGAGGGCTGTAAAGCACTGTGAAGTTAAGTGGTTATTGCTATTGCTATTGCTAACTATCATCTATCTATCTATCATTTATCCATCATCTAGCTAGTTATCATCTCTCTTTCTCTTCTGCCTACAATAATTGTCTATCACTGTCTATCTATCTGTCTGTCTATCTGTCCATATTCTCTCTCTCTCTTTCTCACTCTCAAGAGCTCTGGTGGCACAGTGGTTAGAATGCAGTATTGCAGGCAATCTGCCCACTGCCAGGAGTTCGATCCTGACCAGTTCAAGGTTGACTCAGCCTTCTATCCTTCCAAGATTGGTCAAATGAGGACCCAGATTGTTGGGGTCAAGAGGCTGACTCTGTAACCTGCTCAGAGAGTGCTGTAAAGCGCTATGAGGTGATATATAAGTCTAAGTGCTATTGCTGTTGCTCTTCCTCCCGTCCTTTTTTTTTTTTAACTCTCCGGAAAACTGGGGAAGAGTCCCTTCTCTGTTGCTTCCCACACCCCTTTTCTATCTGTGGGCTGAGAGACCTTTTATGCCAGGGATCTTCAAACCTGGCCCTTTTATGACTTGTGGACTTCGACTCCCAGAATTCCTCAGCCAGGCACACGTGCCTGGCTGAGGAATTCCGGGAGTTGAAGTCCACAAGTCATAAAAGGGCCAAGTTTGAAGACCCCTGTTTTATGCCTACATGTTGTCTAGCCTGCAGCTCTTCCGTCTGTCTCCCAAGGTCATTCTCACTACATTACAGTGACCTTGAAACTTCTCTTCCTTTCTCCCAACTTTAGTCTTTCTAATACTACGGGAAATCCTGGAATTACAACAGTTCATGTAGTGACCGTTTTGGACTTACAATGGCCCTGAAAAAAGCGACTTATGGTTGATTTTCACACTTAATGACCACATGGCCAGGCGATCAAAATTCGGATTCACATCGATGACGGTTGCCGCGTACCGAGGTTATGTGATCCCCTTTTGGGACCTTCTGACAAGCAGAGTCAAGTTCACTTAACAGCTGGGCCACTAACTTAACAACGGCAGTGATCCGCTCGACGAGAAAGGTCGTAAAACAGGGCGTGAATTGCGTTGGATTTTGAATCTGACTGGATTCTTTAAGGCAGTGGTTCTCAACCTGTGGGTCGGGATCCCATTTGGGGTCGAGCGACCATTTCATGGGGGTCGCCAAACAACGCAGTCTGCCATTTTTCCCCCCCTTTTCCTTAGCTGCGCTACTCCCTTTTATTCTATTGGCTTTTGAAAGCCAATAGAATAGACTTTCTTGAATAGAGTCTAATTCTATTGGCTTTCAAAAGCCAATAGGAATTGTCCAGGCTGTCTCTGCCCTGCTGAGCCCGCCAAAAGTCCCATTCTGCAAACGGTGCTGCACCAGTTGAGTAGTCCTCGACTTACGACCGGTTGAGTAGTCCTCGACTTAACGACCGGTTGGGGGTCGCAGCATTAAAAAGGTTGAGAACCACTGCTTTAAGGACTGTACATTTTTGGGAAAAGAAAGCCACCCGAAGGGGGATCAGACATTAACTTCTCCGCAAATCTAAGATGATTTCCCATTGTAAAAATAAATTAGGGGCAGGAGAGGGAAATTAGGCTTCGTTTCACATCAGAAACAGTGTTTCTTTATTTAGAGAACAAGGACCTAATTGAATGTTTCACCGAGTCAGTCAGCCTTTTTGCAGACGTACCGTACAGCAGAAGGATTTACTCGATGTGCTTCAAAGGGAGCCAGGAACAAATAAACACGGTGGGGAAAGGAAACAGCATTCCTACTTCTTACCAGCTTTGGCGGTCCTCTCGTCCCAGGCCCTATTTTGGCATCCAGCATCACAGGGAAAACAGCTGAGGTCCAGAAGCCACCTAGGTTGTGGGGTGTAGCTTGGGAAACTTCCGCCATTCTTCTCTGGAGAGAAAAGAAACGGGTTTGGAAGAGAGGGACTGGATCTGAACGTGCACCGTTTTTTCCAAGTTGTAATGTCAGGGATCTCAGGTTTAATGGCAGCCTGTTGGAGAAATGCCTTGGTAAGGCCACACTTGGAATACTGCATTCGGTTTTGGTCACCACGATGTAAAAAAGATGTTGAGGCTCTAGAAACAATGCAGAGAAGAGCAACAAAGATGATTAGGGGACTGGAGGCTAAAGCATATGAGGAATGGTTGCTGGAACTGGGTATGTCTAGTTTAATGAAGAGAAGGACAAGGGGGGACATGATAGCAGTCTTCCAATATCTCAGGGGCTGCCCCAAAGAAGAGGCAGTCAAGCTATTCTCCAAAGCGCCTGAAGGCAGGACAAGAAGCAACGGGTGGAAACTAAGCAAGGAGAGAAGCAACCTGGAACTAAGGAGAAACTTCCTGACAGTTAAAACAATTAACCAGTGGAACAACCTGCCTCCAGAAGCTGTGAATGCTCCAACACTGGAAGTTTTAAAGAAGAGACTGGACAGCCATTTGTCTGAAATGGTATAGGGGGTTGGACTAGATCAGGGCTTTTCAACCTTTTCACCCATTGTACCACTTTTAGGATATGGCAACATCTGAGTATTGATATGGTAACATCTGAGTACTACCAGCAAGGCGTCAAAAACTTGATGACCCAAAAAAAGAAAAAGTAATAAAGTACAGGTAATCCTCGACTTACAACAGTTTGCTTAGTGACTGTTCGAAGTTACAATGGCACTAAAAAAAGTGCCTCCCAAGCCACAGCCGAGCAAGACATCTATCTACCCGCCCGGCGGCGTTCTTCCTCCTGTCCGAGGTTTTCATTGTTGTGAGCATTTCTGTTGAGGATTGGCAAGGTGGGGTGGGGGGACATTTGGTTTTTATTCCCCCCATCTGCTTGGTGGTTGCAGCAGATTTTGGTCACTTCACATGACCCTGGGACACTGTGACCATCATAAATATGAATCAGTTGCCAAGCATCTGAATGTAAATCACAAGACCCTGGAGATGCTGCAACATTCCAGCTGATCGGCGTTTCTTCTGGGCTCAGCAGAAGCACCAGGATCAATGCTGCTTTCCAGCTGATTGGTGCTTCTTCAGAGCTCAGCAGAAACACCAGGATGAGTGCCGGGCTCCAGCTGGAGCCTGGCACTGGTCCTGGTGCTTCCACTGAGCTCTGACAGCCCCGAAGAAGCGCCAATTAGCTGGAAAGTGGCACTGATCCTGGTGCTTCCGCTGAGTCCTGACAGCCCTGCAGCTCCAGCCATCTCTCGCTCAGGCTTGTGCAGTGCTGCCACCAGTTCAGCTCATTCCCCTCCCCCACTACCGCTTTTCTAGGATGGTCATGTACCACCTGCCAAGTGCCAATGTACCACAGGTGGTACCTGTACCACTGGTTGAAAAGCCCTGGAGTAGAGTAGAGTAGAATAGAATCAGAACAGAAATAGAGTAGAGTAGAGTAGAGTAGAGTAGAGTAGAGTAGAGTAGAATAGAATAGAATAGAATAGAATAGAATAGAATAGAATAGAATAGAATAGAATAGAATAGAATAGAATAGAATAACAGAATTTTGGGCACCATAGACCAGTTCCATGAAGAGAGATTTTTCTGTAGACTGGAGGAGGTGTGGTTTTGTGTGCTGCCTGCATCCCGTGGATGGGGCTTTGCTTGGTTGCGTGGCCTGGTTTCTGGCATGCTGCGGCCTAGTACAAGTCCACGGCCAGGGGCTTGGGGACCTCTGCCCTATACCATTTCACACAAATGGCTGTCCACTCTCTTCTTAAAAACTTCCAGTGTTGGAGCATTCACAGCTTCTGGAAGCAGGTTGTTCCACTGATTAATTGTTCTCACTGTCAGAAAATTTCTCCTTAGTTCTAGGTTGCTTCTCTCTTTGGTTAGTTTCCATCCGTTGCTTCTTGTCCTGCCTTCAGGACAAGAACAGCCTGACTCCCTCTTCTTTGGGGCAGCCCCTGAGATATTGGAACACTGTTATCATGTCCCCCCTTGTCCTTCTCTTCACTAAACTAGACATACCCAGTTCCAGCAACCATTCCTCATATGCTTTAGACTCCAGTCCCCTGATCATCTTTGTTGCGCTTCTCTGCATTCTTTCTAGAGTCTCAACATCTTTTTTTACATCGTGGTGACAAAAACTGGATGCCGTATTCCAAGAGAGACTGGGAAACTATTGGAAGAAAAGCTAGACGCAAGCAGCCAAAAGATAGCACTATGTTGATAGATTTGTGCATGAACAGCAACTCAGTCCAGGTGGCGAGAAAGCTGGGAAGGAATGTTTTAAGCCATCCATCCTCTTAATGAACTCATTAATAAATAAGGGTTGGAAATTTCCCTTGTGGAAATTTCTCCCAGATTCTGTATTTACCCCCCAATCCTATCGTTAAAGACACCCTTGTGAAAATCTGTGTTGCTTTCTTGGTTTTGCCCAATAGCATGGGGCATATGACAGATGGGAAAATCAAAGCACCCACAGATGTACAAGGTGTTCTCTTCCTTCCCCTCCTTTCCACAGAATTGTGTGTGCTAAAAGTGCCCAGGGGGAAAAAATGTATCAAAAGGTAGGCTTCTATGGTCATAAGTCAAGACAGCCATAAAATGGGTCACTTACTTGACTGACCAGATTTGATGATGATGATAATGATGATGATAATAATAATAATAATAATGTTGGAAGGGACCTTGGAGGTCATCAAGTCCAACCCCCTGCTCAGGCAGGAAACCCTATACCATTTCGAACAGTCTCTTCTTAAAAACTTCCAGTGTTGGAGCATTCACAACTTCTGGAGGCAGGTTGTTCCACTGATTAATTGTTCTCACTGTCAGAAAATTTCTCCTTAGTTCTACGTTGCTTCTCTCTTTGGTTAGTTTCCCTCTGTTGCTTCTTCTCCTGCCTTCAGGCGCTTTGGAGAGCAGCCTGACTCCCTCTCCCAGATTCTATATTTACCCCCCCAATCCTATCGTTAAAGACACCCTTGTGAAAATCTGTGTTGCTTCCTTGGTTTTGCCCAATAGCACGGGGCATATGACAGATGGGAAAATCAAAGCACCCACAGACGTACAAGGTGTTCTCTTCCTTCCCCTCCTTTCCATAGACTTGGAGACTTACCTGTGTGTGCTAAAAGTGCCCAGGGGAAAAAAAATGAATCAAAAGGTAGGCTTCTATGGTCATAAGTTGAGACAGCCATAAAATGGGTCACTTACTTGACTGACCAGATTTGATGATGATGATGATGATGATGATGATGATAATAATAATAATAAAGTTGGAACGGACCTTGGAGGTCATCAAGTCCAACCCCCTGCTCAGGCAGGACCCTATACCGTTTCAGACAAATGGCTGTCCAGTCTCTTCTTAAAAACTTCCAGTGTTGGAGCATTCATAGCTTCTGGAGGCAGATTGTTCAACTGGTTAATTGTTTTGTCAGGAAGTTAATTCTGAGTTCTAGGTTGCTTCTCTCCTTGGTCAGTTTCCATCCGTTGCTTCTTGTCCTGCCTTCAGGCGCTTTGGAGAATAGCTTGACTCCCTCTTTTTTGGGGCAGCCCCTGAGATATTGGAAGACTGCTATCATGCCCCCCCTTCGTCCTTCTCTTCATTAAATTAGACATACCCAATTTCAGCAACCGTTTGTTATTGTTTTGGCAGTGATCATTAAGCCAACATTGCAGTTGTAAAGTGAGCGCCATAGCTGTAAAACGAACATATTGTTGGCTATGGATTATTTTTGCCAAAAATCAGAAGTAAAAGCTACGTTTTTAAATCCAGTACATGACTATGGGACGCTGCAAGGGGGCATAAATGTGATCATGTGACCATGGGACGGGCAGCCTTTAGAATTTCAGATCTTGCTCATAAGTCCCTTAATGGAGTGTGGGGGGGGGCAATCTGTTGTAACTTCAAATGGTTGCTAAGTGACCGGTCATAAGTCGAGAACCTACAAATCAGAGCACAAAGCATTCTCTCTTTGGGCACCTGATGAAGAGATCTGCAGAGCTGTGAAAGCTTACACCAGGGGTCTTCAAACTTGGCCCTTTTACGACTTGTGGACTTCAACTCCCAGAATTCCTCAGCCAGGCGTGCCAGGAATTCTGGGAGCTGAAGTCCACAAGTCGTAAAAGGGCCAAGCTTGAAGACCCCTGGCTTACACATTCAACAAGCACTACCAAGCAAGGGGTATCAGCAGATAATTTCTACTTGCTCATCAGTTCATTGATTAGAATAGAATAGAATAATAGAGTTCCCAGAGACCGGTGAGGTCCCACAGATTGGGCCTCCTTCAGGTCCCGTCGGCCAGACAATGTCGGCTGGCGGGCCCTCGGGGAAGGGCCTTTTCTGTGGTGGCTCCAACCTGGTGGAATCAACTTCCCCCCGAGATTCGAACTACTCCCACCTTGCCAGCCTTCAAGAAAGCTATTAAAACTCTCCTGTTCCGGCAGGCCTGGGGTTGATGTCCCCGGGAGGGGGGGGGAATTCGATTGGGACATGCTGTGTGAATGTATTCATTTTTAACTGTTATTCTTGTTGTTTTAATTTTGTACGCCGCCCTGAGTCCCTAGGGATTGGGCAGCATATAAATTTTACTAATAAATAAATAAATAAATAAATAAATAAGTTGGAAGGGACCTTGTAGATCATCTAGTCCAACCCCCTGCTTAAGCAGGAGACCCTATACCAATTCTGACAGGTGGCTTCCAGTCTCTTCTTGAATGCTTCCAGTGATGAAGCTCCCACAACATCTGAAGGCAAACTGTTCCATTGGTTGATTGTTCTCACTGTCGGGAAATTTCTCCTTATTTGTAGGTTGAATCTCTCCTTCCATCTGTGATTCCTTGTCTGGCCTTCAGGTGCTTTGGAAAATAAGTTGACCCCCCCCCTCCTCTCTGTGACAGCCCCTCAAATGTCGGAAGGTTGCTATCGTGTCTCCCCTGGTCCTTCTCCTCACAAGACTAGCCATGCTCAGTTATTGCAACTCCCTTTGATTTAAGCATGAAGAACCAAAGCAAGACAGGGAGTCCTTGACTTACAAGCAACCATTCAAAGTTACGACGGTACTGGTAAAAGTGACACGACCAGTTTTCACGTTTACAACCGTTGCCGTATCCCCCATGGTCATTTGACCCAAATTTGGTGGGTGGGCCAATTGGCCCGTATTGATGACAGTTGCGGTGTCCCTCAGTCACGTGACCATCATTTATAACGGGGTCTTCAAACTTGGCCCTTTTATGACTTGTGGACTTCAACTCCCAGAATTCCTCAGCCAGGCACGCTGGTTGAGGAATTCTGGCCTGGCTGAGGAATTCTGGGAGTTGAAGTCCACAAGTCATAAAAGGGTCAAGTTTGAAGACCCCTGAATTAAGGTGAGTGAGTGAGGAAGGAAGGAAAGAAGAAAGGAAGGACGGAAGGAAGGAAGGAAGGAAGGAAAAATAGGGAGGGAGGAATTAAGGCAGGGGTCTTCAAACTCGGCCCTTTTATGACTTGGGGATTTCAACTTGGGCACAGTGCCTGGCTGAGGAATTCTGGGAGTTGAAGTCCAGAAGTCATAAAAGGGCCGAGTTTGAAGACCCCTGTTTTATAACCTTCCCAGCTGGCTTCTGATAAACAGAGTCAAGGGGGGGGGGATCCTGATTCTCTTAACATCTGTGCATTTCACTTGACGACCGCAGTGATTCGCTTAACAACCGTGGCAACAAAGGTCATAAAAGGGGGATGCAACTCCCTTAACGACTCCGTTGCTCAGCCGTGGAAATTTCAGTCTCCATTGTGGTCGGTAACTGGAGGACTACTACCTGTATTCTAAGCATCTAAGGCTTCCTCTCCCCCCCCCCCCCAGTCTCTCTTCTTTTACATTGAAAAGATTATTGTCCTGATTGCAAGTTCCACGATGCTGCTTGCCCTCGGTTTCCCGCAGATCAAATTACAGAGGAATGCTTTTGACAGCACATTTGGAGAGAAAGGAAACGGCAGAGAAGGGAGGGAAAACCCCATGGTTGCGTCTTAGATTTCCTCCGATTTAGACTTTGCAAGTTGAAACAATTATCTCTGCAAATGAACAGTCTTTTCTCTCCCGCCCCCTCGGACCTCGGGCCCAACTGTGACCAAACGCCCCCCAAGCCTCAAAACAAATATCAATAATCCTAATCGTGAGACCTGCAAAGCAAATGAAAATGGGGTTTTAAAATAAAAATTGAAACGCGGAGTCGAGCAGCATGGGGCAATTGACACCGAAGGCTGACAGCGTCGGCCCGTAATGGAAGCGGGTTTATCCATATCGTATCCGCCAAGACAGACTTATTCGAAAAGCAAACAGTGGACTCCGGTGGGGGAGAGAATGAGAGAGATGCAAATTGAATTTCTCTCTCACTTGCCAACTAAGTCTGGAAAAAGTTGAGCTGTGTAAATGATTGCGTGATTTTCTCCTTCTCCCCCTTCCCTCCTCCTCCTCTCCCTTTTCTCCTCCTCTCCTCCTCCTCCTTCTTCTTCCTCCTCCTTCTCTTCCTCCTCTTCCTTCTTTTCCTCCTCCTTCTCCTCTTCCTCCTCCTCTTCCTCTTCCTTCTTTTTCTCCTTCTCTTCCTCTTCCTCCTCCTTCTTTCCTCCTCTTCCTCCTCCTCCTTCTCTTCCTCCTTCTCTTCTTCTTCCTCCTCCTTCTCTCCTCTTCCTCTTCTTCCTTCTTCTCCTCTTCCTCCTCCTCTGCCTCCTCCTTTTCCTCCTCCTCTTCTTCTTCCTTCTCTTCCTCCTCCTCCTTCCCTCCTTCTTCTCCTTCTCCTTTTTCTCCTTTTCCTCCTCCTCTTCTTCCTTCTTCTCTTCCTCCTCTCTTCCTCTTCCTCCTCCTTTTCCTTCTCTCCTCCTCCTCCTCTCTTCCTCCTTCTCTTCCTCCTTCTCCTCTTCCTCCTCCTTCTTTCCTCTTCCTCTTCCTTCTTTTGCTCCTCCTCCTCCTCCTCCTCCTCCTCCTCTCCCTCCTCTTCCTCCTTTTCCTCCTCCTTCTTCTCCTCTTCCTCCTCCTCCTTCCCTCCTCCTTCTTCTTTTCCTCCTCCTCCTTCTTCTTTTCCTCCTTCTCCGCCTTCTCCTCTTCCTCCTCCTTCTTCCCTCCTTCTTCTCCTCTTCTTCCTCCTCCTTCCCTCCTCCTCCTCCTTTTCCTCCTCCTCCTTCTTTTCCTCCTTCTCCTTCTCCTTCTCCTCCTTCTCCTGGGTTTTGTCTGCCTTGGAAAAAGGTTTAATTTCAGCCAGAACTGAGACTTGGAAGCTATTTGGATTGCTTTCATACCATCTCTGAATACATATCTGTCTTTGTTTAAAAGGCTTTTTACAGGATCATGCAGAAATGGGCTTTATGAGTACAGGTAGTCCTCAACTTGCAACCATTTGTTTAGCGACTGTTTGAAATTACAACCCTGCTGAAAAAAATGACTTACAACCGATCCTCACACTTACAACCACTGCAGCATCCCAGAGTCGCATGATCAAAATTGGAGCAACCGGCATGTATTTATGAGGGTTGCAGCATCCTGGGGTCACGTGGTTACCCTCTGCAAGACCCTCTCCCCCCCCCCCGCTGGCCTCCGACAAGCAAAGTTAGTAGGGGAAGATGAATTCGCCTAACAACTGCAGTGATTCACTTTAACCATCGTAAAATTGGGTGCGACTCTCTTAACAACCGCCTTGCTTAGCCACAGAAATTCTGATCCCAGTTGTGGTCATAATTTGAGGAATCCCTTTAGTGGCCAACAAAATCTCATTTCGTTTTTCCTGCTTTCAAGGTATTAGATATACTGATCTCACCTGCTCCTTTTTCAAAGCTCAGATGCATTTGTAAAAGGAGAGAGCAGGCACAAAGAGTAAAATGAATTAAACCTCCACTTTCTTTATGTTTTTTTCAACACTGTGGGTTCCTGGGCAGGGTTCACTTACCATCTGTTTCTCCCTCCCCCTCCCCACACACACAAATGGCCAGGTAAGTCCTAAAGTTTTGACCATCGTTCCAGATAGACTTTTTTCCTTTTTTCATTCCTCTGCTGCTTCCTTTTTAAAAAGCTTTTTATAGAAATTTATTGTAAGATAAAAATATGAAACGAAACAAAAATTAGAAAGCTAAGAAAAAAGGAGAAGTGTAAAGAGAAAGAAAGAAAGAAAGAAGTAAGAAAGAAAGAAGTAAGAAAGAAAGAATGGATAGATGAAGGAAGGATGGAAGAAAGAAAGGATGAAAGAAAAAAGGAAGGAAGGAAGGAAGGAAGGAAGGATTCTGACTTTCTCCAGAGCAGTAGATTACAGAATTTTTTTTTACAACCTCAACCATTTGCTTTGCAGTTTTTAACATTTCAAGTCATTTCTATAACAACAAAATTATTTTAATCATCTAAACCTAAAATCAAAGTCTCATTTGTTTCAGTTTTGAGCAAAAAGTCTGAAGCTGTTTCCAAATAGAAACAAAAATATATAATTTTGCTCTTCAATTAAAGCAGTCAATTTTGCCATCTCCACTAACCCTACCATCCATTCTGGAAATTAATGTATCTTTCCATCTTTATGCCTATAAAGTTCTCGACATTTCAGTATGTGTATGTGTGTATGTATGTATGTATATATGTATGTATGTATGTATGTATGTATATATATGTAGGTCTTTGGTCATTCGGGTTTTCTCCCACGTCAAATTGGAAGTGTCTTGGCGACGTTTCGACGAAGTCTCATTCGTCATCTTCAGGCTGGTGTTTTTGGCTTCGTGCTTCTAGGAGCAATTGCTCCTAGAAGACCCGAATGACCAAAGACCTACATACAAACACTCGCGAAAACCTCAGAATATATATATATATATATTCCTCTGCTGCTTCTGTTCAAGTCAGAAAAATGAGAAAAAAGATAGGAGAACAAACCTTGAGAGCATCCTGCTTTTTTTCTCTTTCTAAACGTGTGTTGAAAGCACACTTCACATGTTCAGAGGCAGTCTGCCTTGAAGATTATGATTTATATTTTATGATTTATATTTTAGGGCTGAGTCCCGACATAAGTGCTTCTCAGAGATGAAATCCTGGTTTGGTTGCCTTTTCATTCATTAATTCAGTTTATTCAAATCCTGCTGTTCCTTCTTCAAACAAAAGCTCAGAGCAGCTAACAGCTTCCTAGAAAAACAATAATTTTATCAATAAACAACGTGAAAAGTCGCCTCTTTATAAAAATGCAGCAATATACTTTTAGCCTATCTAATCTAAAATGAACAGTTATCATGTAAATAGTTATTGTCTTACTAAAAAGGTTAAGTTTGGTACTTGAGGCACACAGGACCAATTTAACTGATATGAAAGAAGAAAGAAACATTTTGTAGATATCAATATATTTATTAAAACTGCTTAAGAAGTGGCAGGACAAAGGGTTGGCCGCCTCAGAGTAAAATGCAATCAGTTTGTAATGTAAGCCTTTGCTTTGGAGAAATTTGAAGTTAATTTATTTAACTATAAGCTGTTGAAAGTGTTTCTTAACACAATACTTCTTTCTGTTATTTTTTTCAATCACATCAAAACAGAAAAGGTATCGGACCTGTCCATCTGCTTTTCATTCTTATTCCCACGAGTATTTTTTGATATGTATGAAACCGTTGAAAAAAATATACAGCAAAACAAGTTGGCTTAATGGAATAATAAGCTGAAGTATCTTGTTAGGATGATTTCTGAGTTGTGTTTCACTAAGCTAAACATGTCTTTGAATAACACAATCCAGAGAAAAATAATGTCAGCACAATGTATGTACAATTACACTAAGTTTGCTTTTCTTGTTTGGGTTAGTGTTTTACCAATGTGTGCGCAAGTGCGTGTACATGCATCAGCCATACACACAATTGTTTACATTTGCTTTTTTATTGGGCTTTAGCAACTGTTGGTGTGCGATTCCATAGAGACAAAGAAGTTAAATCTCCAACAAATTATTTTTGCCCAGATACTTTAGAGCAGGGCTTTTCAACCAGTGGTACGGGTAACACCCGTGGTACATTGGCACTTGGCAGGTGGTACGCGACCATCCTAGAAAAGTGGTAGTGGGGGAGGGGAATGAGCTGAACCAGCGCAGCACCACACAAGCCTGAGCGAGAGATGGCTGGAGCTGCAGGGCTGTCAGGGCTCAGCGGAAGCGCCAGGATCAGTGCCACTTTCCAGCTGATTGGCGCTTCGGGGCTGTCAGGGCTCAGTGGAAGCACCAGGATCAGTGCCAGGTTCCAGCTGGAGCCCGGCGCTGATCCTGGTGCTTCTGCTGAGCCCTGAAGAAGCACCATCAGCTGGAGCCTGGCGCTGATCCTGATGCTTATGAGCCCAGAAGAAGCGCCGATCAGCTGGAATGTTGCAGCATCTCCAGGGTCTTGTGATTTACATTCAGATGCTTGGCAACTGATTCATATTTATGACGGTCACAGTGTGCCAGGATCATATGAAGTGACCAAAACCTGCTGTAACCACTCAGCAGACAGGGGGAATAAAAACCAAACACCCCACCCCACCCCTGCTGCCAATCCTCAACAGAAATGCTCACAACAATGAAAACCTCGGACAGGAGGAAGAACGCTGCCGGGCGGGTAGATAGGTGTCTTGCTCGGCTGCGGCTTGGGGGGCACTTTTTTCAGTGCCATTGTAACTTTGAACAGTCACTAAGCGAACTGTTGTAAGTCGAGGATTACCTGTACTTCATTACTTTTTTTTTTTTGGTCATCAGGTTTTTGACGCCTTGCTGGTGGTACTCGGATGTTGCCATATCCTAAAAGTGGTACAGTGGGTGAAAAGGTTGAAAAGCCCTGCTTTAGATCAGGGTGTCCAACCTTGGCAACGTTAAGACTTGTGGACTTCAACTCCCAGAATTCCCCAGATGGGGAAGCCCAAAAGTCTTAAAGTTGCTGAGGTTGCATGCCTTTGCTTTAGATAAAATCAAAAGACAATTCCTAGGATAGCCACATCCTGGGATAAGCTCAGACAAGAAATTCAGCAGGACGTGATGACAGAGTTGAAATCACGGTTTGCCAGTGGTGGGGATTTCCAGATGTGGTGGGCTTCAAATCTCTGAATTCCCCAGGCAGAGAATTCTGGGGGTTGAAGTCCACACAACGGGAAGTGGCCAAATTGGGAAAACAACTATTTTTGATAGTGATAACAGCTATTTAGTAAGTATATTTCAGGAAACCGGATTCTCTTCCAGCACTGACGAGAAGGAGGAGAAGAACAATTTCTTTTTTCTTCTTCTTTTTTTTAACACAGTTTATTGGGTTTTTTTAGATTCTTAAGAAAAAGTACTCAAAACCCACCATGGTGGTTGGGTGGTCCAACATTCAAAAGTAAAAACATATATAAACAAGTCAACAATACATTTCCCTATCCCCTCTCTATTTCCCTCAATTAACACAATACATTTAAAGATTCCATTTCTATTTTAAATTTCTATTACTACTAAACCTGTTTTATAACTTTATCAGTTTACTACCATAGTCTAAGCTTAAAACAACAAATTATCAATTCTAATTCTTAATCTCTCACATTCCTCATTTTATCACCAATCTCATTTATTTCTTCTTCCACTACACCGGTGGTTCTCAACCTTTTTAATGCTGCGACCCCCAACTGGTTGTAAGTCGAGGACTACTCAACCAATCATAAGTCGAGTACTACTCAACTGGTGCAGCACCGTTTGCAGAATGGGACTTTTGGCGGGCTCAGCAGGGCAGAGACAGCCTGGACAATTCCTATTGGCTTTTGAAAGCCAATAGAATTAGACTCTATTCAAGAGAGTCTATTCTATTGGCTTTCAAAAGCCAATAGAATAAAAGGGAGCAACACAGCTAAGGAAAAGGGGGGAAAAAAACGGCGGACTGCATTGTTTGGCGACCCCCGTGAAATGGTCGTTCGACCCCAAATGGGGTCCCGACCCACAGGTTGAGAACCACTGCACTACACAATAGTTAGAGAAGGACAATTTCTGACTCTCTTTCCACCAGTTGAGACTTGCAATGCTTTTTGTTATCCGTTGCATTGAACCAAGGACATTTGTTTTAGTGTTAATTTTCCATTCTTTGCTGATGTATTTTGCTACCACTCTCAGTGATAGATCACCTCTCTGTTTATTCCCAGCCCAAGAGGTCAGGGCTCAGCGGCTGTGGCTTTCTTCTGTCTCATTTCCTCCCTCATCCTATTAGCCGGTCTCTTTTGAACCAGCAACATTCCGTATAGCTTACCAGGACTGTTTTGTCTCTTCCATTTGCTTTCCCCATGGAACAGTAAGCGAAACATCAGTGCGTTCTGCAGTAATAGCCCTCATTGATTCATCGGTATTTTTTTCAGATTCATAGTCCACTTTTCAGTTCTTCTGAGGACCTCAGCAACTGGGATGGTCTTCGATTTATGACCAGAATTGGGATCAGAATTTCTGTGGCTAAGCAAGGTGGTGGTTCAGTTTTACCGCCTCTTTCTCCAAGGTCGCTAAGCAAATCACTGCAGTTCTCAAGCGAATCGTCCAGTTAAGTGAATCCAACTTCCTCCGCCGATTTTGATTATTGAAACTCAACTAGGAAGATCACGAATGGCCATCGCATGACCCCAGGAGGTTGTAGCTGTTGTGAGTACATGCCAGTTGCCCAACACCCAAATTTGGGTCACATGACGGGGAGGATGCTACGTTATTTGTAACTGTGAGGACTGGCTGTAGGTGACTTTTTTTCAGTGCCGTTGTAACTTTGAACTGTTCTGAAACGAATGGTTGTATATCAAGGATTACCTGCAGTGCTTATTTCAGAGGCAGTTTGGTGCAAGGGGAAAGAAGCTGGATAATTGTGTTCTTGTTCCCCAGTCAGTCACAGAGGTGTCTTATTTATAAATATTTTATTCATTTTCTAATTTTACAGTCAAATACTTAATAAACAACATGTTGTCTGGGTCCATTAGTAATCCAGGGGTCTATATTAACTTCTTCAGTCTAGATCCAATATTACACTCTCAAATGTTTCCTCTCTTCTTCCGATAGTACCTGTTTTCCTACAATTCTTATTATTATTAGTAAATATATAATTGAGTATCAACCTCTTCATTGCATTTTTCTTTGTTGCATTGCATAATGTCAGTTTAAGATATCTTTTCTAACCAAAACATTACTTAATTGCATTTGCGCTTAATATCCATATGTTTAATCAGTATCCTGTTTTCTCTTTCTGTCTTTTTTAATTTTAATTCCCCATCAGTGTTCAAAATGTCTCTACTACAGGGGTCTTCAAATCTGGCTCTTTTATGACTTGTGGACTTCAACTCCCAGAATTCCTCAGCCAGCATGCCTGGCTGAGGAATTCTGGGAGTTGAAGTCCGCAAGTCATAAAAAGGCCACGTTTGAAGATCCCTGCTCTACTGTGTCTTGATTGTGTCAGATGGAGTGAACTACCTAGCTCATGAAAGCTGATGCCTTTTATGGGTGGTCCTTACTTAAGGACCACTCGTTCAGCGACTGTTTGAAGTTACAATGGTCACAGGATTGCAATCCTGGGCGTGTGCAGTTACGATGGTTGTCGTGTTCCAGGGTCGTGTGATTGCCATTTGCAACCTTCCTGCTAACTTCAAACCTGCACAGTCAATGGGGGAAGGTAGCAGGAGATTGCAAATGGAGAGCGGGTGTGATGTCCCACTTCACAAGTCTTAGGGTTCACTTAACAACTGGAAGTGCTGCAGTCAAGTGATGTGGTCACATGACAGGGTGCCGTACGATGGCATTCCTTAGCAATGGAAATTCCAGTCCAAATTACTCTCATTAACCAATGCAAGTAGTCCTCAATTTACAACAGTGTGTTGACTGTTTGAAGTTAGGACACCCTTGAAAAATGTGGCTTACAGCCAGTCCTTGCACTTAACAACAACAGCAGCATTCCCTCAGTCCCGTGTTCGAAATTCGAGCACTCAGCAACTGGCATGTGTTTGCAACGGTTGCAGCATCCTGGGATCACAAACGCCACCATTTGTGACCTTTCCAGCCAGCTTCCGACAAGCAAAGTCAGTGGGGGAAACCAGATTCATTTAACGACCCCATGCTTCGCTTAACAACTGCAGCGATTCGCTTAACAACCGTGGCAAGAAAGGACATAAAATTAGGCACGCCTCATTTTATAGCCGCCTTGTTCAGCAATGGGAATTCTGGTCTCCACCCCGCTCGTAAGTCGAGGACTACCTGTAAAATGTGTTGGTTGGAAAAGGGGCTACAGGCAGTCCTCGGCTTGTGCCTCAATTTTCTGTGGCTAGGTCAGACCTTTATTGAGTGAGTTTTGTCTCATTTTACATCCTTTCTTGCCACCATCGTTAAGTGGATCACGGCAGTTGTTCAGTTAGTAACGTGGTTGTTAAGGGAATTTGGCTTCCCCATTGACTTTGCTTGTCAGAAGGGGATGACGTGACACACACACACACCCGGGACACTGCGACCATCATCCAATATGAGTCCGTTGCCAAGCGTTTGGATTTTGATCATGTGATCACGGGGAGGCTGCAACGGTCGTAAATGTGAAGGACGGTCATGAGTCATTTTTTGTCATCGCTGTTCTGTCTTTGAACGGTCACTAAATGAACTGTTGTACGTTGAGGACTTAGCTGGGCCAGACTCCTCTTGATCTTTTGGGGGGGGGAGGTCAGGCTGGTTGGGCGCTGGGCCCGTCCCCAATCACATTCCTGGCGCATCTAATTCAGTGGTGGCGAACCTATGGCACGCGTGCCAGAGATGGCACTCAGAGCCCTCTCTGTGGACACACATGCCATGCCCCGGAGATGGCAACTGTTCCTCTTCAACCAGCTACCTGCTAACTCGCCGAGGTTCCACATGGCCGGATGCATCCCAGCATGGCTGGTTTCCCTCCCCCCTGTCCCATCCCTCCTGGCCTCGTATGCTCTCCTTTTCTCTGGGCACGACCCACTGCATCTATGCTTCCCTGAACTGCTGGCGACGGGCTGTGGAACCCCAGAGTGCACCGGTCGAGGGGCCGGCAGGCTATGGCTGCTGATGGACATTGTCGGCCCCCATGCACTCACTGGCCTCTGTGTGCGGGGGCCGATGGTGTTAGGCAGCAGCCGATCCGGCCCCTGCCCTGCCTTGGCCTGCAACAATGGCACCCCTGCCCTGACTCGACTTGTCTTGCCTCACCCTGCAGGACGAGCCTCCTGCCCACCGCCCCACCTGCCAGAAACCCCCTGGATCTCCCTCAACCCTGTCTGGCCCCCACAGGCATCCCTCGAGATGACCACACCCACCTTGGCCACACCCACCCAGTCTGCCATGACCACCACAGCCACACCCACCCAGTGGGCCACGCCCACCTGGCACCCAGCAATACATAAGTGGGTTTGGGGTTGCAGTTTGGGCACTCGGTCTCTAAAAGGTTCGCCCTCACTACTCTAATTGGATCTCGGCATGGGAGTCTAGGCGGCCATCTTGTGAGCGGCACCCTCCCTCTGCCAACATTTGCCTGCAGGTCTTGAGTGTCCTCGGGCGGGCCATCTGCCTCCCCCTTTGGCCCTCTCCTTCGGTCCTGAGCGCCACCTTGATTGACGGATCCGGGCAAAAATAGCATTTGCCAGCCAAGTGGCAAGAATAGAGAAAGACAACCTTTTCCCTTGACCTTTTTCTTAATTGTCGAGTTTAACCTACTGGCTCTAAAACATGCCACTGGCGCCCCCGAGTATTGCCAAGGCCTCTTTTATGTGCAAATGAACCGGAGTGGGGCCTCTGTTATGTTTTTTTTTCTCTTTCTATATAAAAAGCGTGCACTTTTTTTTAAAAAAAAAAAAGGAGGGAAAAAAGAATCTTTGACAGAGAATGTGCTCTGTTTATATAACTGTGTGTCGTGGTACCCTGGAGATGAGCTCTGACAGAATTGGCAAGAGATGTTAAGAGAGATCTTATATTACTGATCTTTGCTTAGCCAGAGGCATTAAGAGGCTGCGAGAGGACCAGAGGGTGCAGAGAGGCTGGGGAGGGGGCATACTCTAATATATTATGGGGGGGGAAAGGGAGGGGATAGACTTATAGGGAAGAGTGAGGCGTGCAGGCATGTTTCCCACCCCCAGTTCTCTGTGGAAATGCACCATTTTTGCATTTCGGCTGTTGTGTCAGGCGCCGGCCGACTGTTTCTGTATAATTATTTGCCCTAATTTTTATGCCTTTGTGGGTTTTTTTTTTTTTTTTAAAGGCCAGCCACAGACATGGCAGTTGATAAACAGGTCTCAACCCAAAGGGGAAAACGATTGTAAGGGACAAAGAAGGTGGGGGATGGAGGCTGCGGCTGATGGGGCAGAATGTGCAATTGTTTCAATTAAAAGGCACTATGAATTGGGGATGGTAGAGCAGTGCTTCTCAACTTTGGCACTTAGAGATAGCTGGACCTCAGCTCCCAGAATTCCCCAACCAGCTAAGCCATGTGGATTCCGACTGCCAGAATTTTTTATCACATGACCCTGGAGCTGTTGAAAATGTTGTAAGTGTAAAAAATGGGCATAAGTCACTTTTTCCAGTTGCCGTTGTAACTTTGAACAGTCACTAAATGAACTGTCGTAAGTCGAGGACCACCTGTAATTCTACCGCATTGGGACAGCATGTCTTCCTCTCCCTCCCTCCACTTACCACTTTCCTGGTAAGCAAACCAGCAGCCAGCTGGAGTCGCTGCCCCCATGTTTGCCCCGTATCCCGGTTCCTTGTCTTCCCCTGCTGACTGGACAGGTGGCTGTCGTGTTCCTTGCATCAGGAGGGCTGCAACCTGGAAGCCAGCTTTGACTTCTGCAAAGCAGTGTGCCAAGCGGTCGGCTGTGTTTTCCAGCAATTACGGCTGGCTGATTGGCATCAAACTGTTCACCCAGCCGGAGACTTGCGGTCTGCCTGCCACACCATCTGGGGCAGGAACAACGACAACAGGCGTAGCACCGCAACACCACCAGATCTCCTCTGTACTGTAAGAAGATCACAGGAAGGCTGAAGCACCCAGGAAGGGTCTTTGATGGGCAGTGGTGGAGGAACAGAGACCATAATCCCCAGAGAAGTGAGACAAGCCTGGGTGTAGCTAGTGCGGGGCTGAGATGCTTCCGTTGTTGTGGGTGCAGTTACAGGTTGTAATAAGATAAGATAAGCTTTATTGTCACTTTTTACTGCGGGCACGACGGCATACATCAAAAATGAAATTTAGTTGCCCGCTCTCAAAGTGAACACATACATGACCCACACCTAAACATACTATATACAACATATGTATAGACCCACACCCCTGCATATACATAACCAATAAATATTAAACACTGTCCATCTTGAATAAATAATGGAAGGAGGAAGCTTGAGAGTTCACAAGGTTAATGCTGTGTGGAATGAAACTATGGCTGAATATTTTATTATTATTATTATTATTATTATTATTATTATTGACAAATTTGCCATTGGTCAATTGCAAATTGCTTACTAGGAACTGCTTCCATCCTGCGACGATATCTGTAATACCATCAAACATCCACATCTGCCTATCCCAGGTCCTTGATAAGGACTCGATAGGTAGACAAAAATGCCAAATCCAGTCTGAACATCTGGCTGACTGTGCGATGATCAATAATAATGTTGGAATGGACCTTGGAGGTCATCTAGTCCAACTCCCTGCTCAGGCAGGAAACCCTATAACGGGTAGTCAACATGGGCTCCTTTATGACTCGTGGACTTCAACTCCCAGAATTCCTGAGCCAGCCATACTGAGGAGAAAGGGAGAGGTTTCCAAGCTGAGCCATGCTGGCTCAGGAATTCTGGGTGTTGAAGTCCACAAGTCATAAAAGAGCCAAGGTTGCCTACCCCTGCCCTAAACCATTTCAGACAAATGGCTGTCCAATCTCTTCTTAAAAACTTCCAGTGTTGGAGCATTCACTGCTTCTGGGGGCAGGTTGTTCCACTGGCTAATTGTTCTAACTGCCAGGAAGTTTCTCCTTAGTTCTAGGTTGCTTCTCTCCTTGATTAGTTTCCATCCGTTGCTTCTTCTTCTCCTGCCTTCAGGCGCTTTGGAAAATAGCTTGACTCCCTCTTTGTGGCAGCCTTCTTGTGAAAAGAAGAGTGTTTGCAGTGGGAGACTTTAGGCCAGCAATGGTGAACTTGTCAGAATGACACAGCATGATTTTTGAGATGACAGGGCTGCGTTCACCAACATCCGACAATAACTACAGGTAGTTCGCCACCTACAGCCATTCGTTTAGTTACAACAGCAATGAAAAAAGTGACTTCTGACCGTTCTTCAGACTTAGGACCCTTTGCTGCATCCCGGTAGTCACGTGATCAAAAATTCAGATGCTTGGCAACTGGTATGTATTTTAGGATGGTTGCAGCATCCCGGGGTCACGCAATCCCCTTTTGTGACCTTCTGACAAGTAAAGTCAGTGGGGGAAGCCAGATTCACATCGCCACTGTGTTATTAACTTAACAACTGCAGTGATTCACTTAACAACTGTGGGAAGAAAGGCCGTAAAATGGGGCAGAATTCACTTAGCTTTCTCACTTAGCAACGGGGTTTTTGGCTTCCATTGTGGTTGTAAGTCGAGGACCATCTGTAATTAAACAATTAGCCAGTGGAACAGCTTGCCTCCAGAAGTTGTGAGTGCTCCATCACTGGAGGCTTTCAAAAAGAGACTGAAGAACCATTTGTCTGAAATTGTATAGGGTCTCCTGCCTGAGCAGGGGGTTGGATTAGAAGACCTCCAAGGTCCCTTCCAACTCTATTCTGATTGATTGATTCTCAAAATCATGCCCAGTTCTTGTGTGATTTTCTAAGGCTGTGGAGACCACGTGAGAATGGGGTGGGCACTTGCACAGCGTCTGAACCAGGGGGTCTTCAAACTTGGCCCTTTGATGACTTGTGGACTTCAACTCCCAGAATTCCTCAGCCAGGCACGCTGGCTGAGGAATTCTGGGAGTTGAAGTCCACAAGTCATCAAAGGGCCAAGTTTGAACACCCCCCTGGTCTGGACCCTTCTGGGGTCATATGGTCACTCTTTGTGGCCTTCCCAGTCATCTTCTGACGAGCAGAGTCAATATGGGAAACTGGATTCATTCAACAACTTCATCCACTTAACAACTGCAGTGATTCGCTTAACAGCCATGGCAAAAAAAAAAAGCTCATAAAATTGGGTGTAATGCAGTTAACAACCAATTTGTTTAACAACGGAAATTCTGATCCCAAATCTGGTTGTTAAGTCGAGGACTACCTGTATAGGAATCATAGGGCATTTCCGTGGCTGTCGTCTGTAATTTTTCCCCCCCTGGAATGCTCCAGAATAGGGCTTTTGGGGGGGAGGGGGTGTTTGACATAGAAAAATCAGAGGGAAAAAAAAAAGTTTGTTTCTTGACTGTCTAAAAAGAGAAAAGGATATTTTCTTTGGAATTTTGCCTGCCCCCTGCCCATTGAATTTGGCCAGAGGTTCTCCTTTGAGATGGTCAGACTTCTACATGAGAGAGAAAAACAGCTGCTTTAAAGATGCTTGTACACGCACAGACACACATGCCAGGCACACCACAAACACACACACACCAGGCACACCACACACACAGAGGGACGGCCCTTCAGCAAATGCACACTTTCAAAATTCAGACAAAGACTTAAGTTCCCCCGACGTGCGGCTTGAATGGTAGATATTGTGTCTGGCACGGATGTCAGTGCGGGCTAGAAAAATGATCCGGTGCATTAATGTTCCCTCACTTAGGAGTCATCATTGGTGATTATTGATTAGGAGCTGTGTTCTGCTAACAGGCTCTCATGTTAATGAGAGTGGAACGGGGCAAATTATAGCATCCAAGGCCAATTCCCAGGGAGGTTTCCTTGTTTATTCTTTTCAGTACTACTGTCAAGGCTGTGTGGAATTATGTTGAACAAAATGTTTAGACCAGTGGTTCTCAGCCTGTGGGTCGGGACCCCATTTGGGGTCAAACGACCATTTCACGGAGGTCGCCAAACAACGCAGCCCGCCATTTTTCCCCCCTTTTCCTTAGCTGTGCTACTCCCTTTTATTTTATTGGCTTTTGAAAGCCAATAGAATAGACTCTCTTGAATAGAGTCTAATTCTATTGGCTTTCAAAAGCCAATAGGAATTGTCCAGGCTGTCTCTGCCCTGCTGAGCCCGCCAAAAGTCCCATTCTGCAAACGGTGCTGCACCAGTTGAGTAGTCCTCGACTTACGACTGGTTGAGTAGTCCTCGACTTACAACCGGTTGGGAGTCGCAGCATTAAAAAGGTTGAGAACCACTGGTTTAGAAAGAGGTCAACCTCGGCTTATGAACACACGGGGGGGGGGGCAGAATTTTCTTTGCTAAGCAAGGCATTTGTTAAGTTGAGTTATGCCCAATTTTATTTGCATCACAAAGTCATAGAGTTGGAAGGGACCTTGGAGGTCTTCTAATCCAACTCCCTGCTCAGGCAGGAAACCCTATACCAGGGGTAGGCAACCTTGGCTCTTTCATGACTCGTGGACTTCAACTCCCAGAATTCCTGAGCCAGCATGGCTCAGCATGGA
This sequence comes from Crotalus tigris, assembly GCF_016545835.1. Taxonomy (NCBI): domain Eukaryota; kingdom Metazoa; phylum Chordata; class Lepidosauria; order Squamata; family Viperidae; genus Crotalus; species Crotalus tigris. Next base: position 2,578,289 of record NW_024099557.1, read on the forward strand.
AACTCTCCCTTTCCCCTCAGCATGGCTGGCTCAGGAATTCTGGGAGTTGAAGTCTACAAGTCATAAAAGGGCCAAGGTTGCCTACCCCTGCTCTATACCATTTCAGACAAATGGCTGTCCAGTCTCTTCTTAAAAACTTCCAGTGTTGGAGCATTTACAGCTTCTGGAGGCAGGTTGTTCCATTGGTTAATTGTTCTAACTGTCAGGAAGTTTCTCCTTAGTTCTAGGTTGCTTCTCTCCTTGATTAGTCTCCATCCGTTGCTTCTTGTACTGTCTTCAGGTGCTTTGGAGAATAGCTTGACTCCCTCTTCTTTGGGGCAGCCCCTGAGATATTGGAACACTGCTATCCTGTCTCCCCTAGTCCTTCTTTTCATTGCCTGGTTAACTTAGAATAGATCTAGAAGGGACCTTGGAGGTCTTCTAGTCCAGCCCCCTGCTTAAGCAGGAAAACCTATACCATCTCAGATAAGTGACTGTCTAGTCTCTTCTTAAAAATCTCCAGTGATGGAGCACCCACGCTTTCTGGAGGCAAGCTGTTCCATTGGTTGATTATTCCTCACTGTCAGGAAGTTTCTCCTTAATTCCAGGTTGCTTCTCTCTTTGATCAGTTTCCATCCATTGATTCCAACTTGATTAATTAGTTATCCAAGCTGATTAACTAACTAAACTAAATACTTAACTAAATGCTGGAAGCTGGAACTCGTTCCTAACCTCTCTTAAATGAATAGTATCAATGTTTCTGAAACCATCCTGTTGGGTTGGGTTGGGTAAAATTGCTTCGCCTTCTCATCCTGCCATTGTGCAGGCCAAACCTCCTTCTGTTTGTCCATCTTTGGAGGTCAAAGGTTGTGTTTTGGGCCTCAAAGGTTCAGACCAGGGGTTCTCAACCTTGGCAACTTTAAGACTTGTGGACTTCAACTCCCAGAATTCCTCAGCCAGCAAAGCTGGCTGAGGAATTCTGGGAGTTGAAGTCCACAAGTCTTAAAGTTGCCAAGGTTGAGAACCCCTGGTTCAGACCAAAAAGCACCCAGATGCTCAGCTGGGTCCTTTCAAGGAAACAAGCAAAGGTGGTTACCTACTTGTGAAGTTAGGACCACTGAGCTAAGTTTTAAGGCTTGATCAGTCACGAATCACAGAACAGTCCCTGGTCTTTTTGAGATGATGGATGCAGTCAAGCATTTGCCCCGTCTTAAGGGCTCTCAAGACAACAAGCTTAACCGATAAGCTGTGCCCTCGACGGCACTTAATTTGGAGTTAGACCAGGGTTAATATTTGCAGGAAGGGCATTAGCAATAAATACCCACTGCCTTCCTTTCAAGGGTAGCTTTACTGTTCACTGTTGTGGAACCGAATTCACTTGCCGTGTTTGGGGGAAAGTCTTTTTTTCAGCAGGTCCAATTTTTATTTATTTATTTTAAATCCTTTTGGTCTTGCTCAGCGGCTACCATCTGGATGTGTCGGGGACTCTGATTCCCACGATTGGCAGATAGCCATAGCCCAAGGCTGAGAAAGCCTGGGAATTGCGGTCACTGGTGAATCGGATGGCATTGATTGCAGTAGCTGGCTTTGCTCTCTTGCTATAGATTTTAATTCCATCCAATTACCTTGTGTTTCTGGTGCCTGCTCACCTGAAACGCCGACTTTAAACTCCGAGAACTTTTTTTTTTTTGGTAAGTGAGAAAAAGAAAGGGGGGAAAAACCCCAAAAAAACAAAAGAAAGGAAAGGAATCCCAATTTCTCAGATCCAGGAGAGGCGAAAAACACAACGCAAGGAGCGCATGGCAAAGATTCCTGACAGCACAGCTTGTGTGTTGGGAATGAAACCAGAAATTGGCTTTCAAAGAGGCATCCGGTGCTGATGACTGCAAAACGCTTCTCCTTCTCCCCCCCCCCATCCACCCCCCAAGCATTAAATGGTCAAAAAATTCACCTTTTGTGGATGTGGTTGGTTGGTTTGTTTGCAGGCCAGATTTTGTAGGTGTGTTGTGGTGGTGGTGGGGGGGGGATGACGGTGATGGTGGCTGTGCTGCTGAGGCTGGAGTATTGCCACTGCTCTTTCTGGGTTGTGAAGGATGGGGCGGGAAAGAATTGTGAAGTGGAAAAAACAGGTGCTGGTGCCAAAGCGAAGCTGTGCCAGGCTGATCCTTCTGCTAAATGAGACAAGAAAGGGCAGCCTGATCACTCCCACCCCTCCCCCCCCCACTACAAAGTAGGCCTGTCAGGGTCACCTTTTTGAGTAAATCTGCATCTAACCGTGCATCTCTGCAGCCTTGGGTAGATGCCGGGAACTCATAAAGAACCCTCCCTCTCAGCTTTCTCACTGTACTGGCTAGTCCTAGACTTACGACCCACAAGTGACGACCCAGATTTCTCTCGCTAAGCGAGATGGTTGGTAAATGAGTCATGTCCCGTTTTGCGACCTGGTCTTAAGTCACCTTTTCCAGTGCTGTTGTAAATTTGAATGGTCACATGATAGCATTCTTCCAATATCTCAGGGGCTGCACGAAAGAAGAGGGAGTCAAGCTATTCTGCAAAGCACCTGAAGGCAGGACAAGAAGGAACAGATGGAAACTAATCAAGGAGAGAAGCAACCTAGAACTAAGGAGAAATTTCCTGACAGTTAGAACAATTAACCAGTGGAACAACCTGCCTCCAGAAGCGGTGAATGCCCCAACATGGCTCAGCTTGGAAATCTCTCCCTTTCCCCTCAGCATGGCTGGCTCAGGAATTCTGGGAGTTGAAGTCCACACGTAAAAGAGCCAAGGTTGCCTACCCCTGGTATAGGGTTTCCTGCCTGAGCAGGGGGTCGGACTAGATGACCTCCAAGGTTCATTCCAACATCATCATTATCATCATCATCATTATTATATAAATGAACTGTTGTAAGTCGAGGACTACCTGTACAATTCTCCCACTGTCGCCTTTATAGCTTGAGAAACTACAGGAAGTCCCTCCAAAGTGTTTTCCCCCACCATTATCCAGCTGTGGGCTATGTGGTCTCTTATCTATCTGTTCCCTAGGCCAGAGGTCCCCAACCTTTTGGGCACCAGGGACCGGTTCTGTGGAGAGAGGTTTTTCCACGGACTGGAGGATGCATGGTTTTGTGTGCTTCCTGCATCCCGCAGATGGGGCCTTGTTTGTTTGTGCGGACCGGTTGCTGGCATGCTGTGGCCCGTACTGGTCCATGGACCAGGGGTTGGGGATCATTGCCCTAGGCAAGATCTCTTCCCCAAGGTTTCCCAAGGTCCTTCTCCCCGTACCATCACACCTGCCAGTGTGGTGTTATCACTCTGTCCTAGGTCAGTGCCCTGATTTCTTACTGTCCAAATGAAAACCAGGACGTTAGAGCCATTTCCAGGCAAAAGTGGCCAGGTTGGATAGCTATGAAGCTGCTGCAATATACCATGCCGGACATCGGCAGTCCAGCCTGAGATTCTGGAGACCCGTGTAGTTTGACAACAGTTCCCTGAAGTCTGAGCTGCGCAGAGTCTTGTTCTCTTGCCCCAGAAAGTCCCTCAGCTGTCAGTGCGAGGCCAAACCCTCGGATTAGGTTGCATTAAACCCGAACCAGCCTCCCTTCCGCGTGGGCCGTCAAGACCATTACGGATAACTGTAATGGAGGTGCGGAATATGAAGCCGCAGATCAGAGTTTCAGCCCAGAGATAAATATTGATATTAAGGTTGTCAGATTTGGCAGGCTGATACTCCACGCCAGCCGGGAAATCACTTGGCCTTGTCTTCAGGCTGTTTTCCAGCCCATCTGTTGAAATCCTGCCCAGCTTTGCAACTCCTTCGTCCTGCTGTGCTCCTGACTGCAGGTGATGACTTTGGTTAGTTTTCCAGCTGGGAGCTTTTGCATTTGGCCCTCGTGCTCTGCAGCCCTTCCAGGATCTGCACGGTTCTCCGGGAGGGAGGCCCACCTCTGGAAGAATGACTCGGGGTTGTTTCTGCTATCTGTAGCCTGCTCCCCTTGCAAGCAGGATGATTAATAGCAAGGTTGCAGCCAGCAGGGGGTACCTTTAAGGCACAGCAGCCTTAAAGGGCTGTGAGTCTTCCTTGTCTGGCTCCCGCGTATTAGCAGGTAGTCCTTGACTTACGACCATAACTGAGCCCAAAACGTCTGTTGCTAAGCAAAACAGTTAAATGACTACGGAGATTCACAGTCCTCCAGGTCATAGTTATCCCAAAGCTGCTTTATCACGAGGCAACGGGACTTTCTTGTGTTTCTTTGAAGACGTTTCGCTTCTCATCCAAGAAGCTTCTTCAAAGAAAAACAAGTAAGTCCAGTTGCCTCATGATAAAGCATCCTTGGGATGACAGTTAAATGAGTTTTACTCCATTTTATGACCTTCCTTGCCACTCTTGTTAACCAAATTACTGCAGTTGTTAAGTGTCAAGGTAATGATTTAGAACAGTGATGGCCGAACCTTTTAGAGACCGAATGCCCAAAAACCGGCCCCGCCTGCCCCCGCTCCACTCCCCTTCCACCCCCAGCCTGGCCCCGCCCACCCACAGGGCCACCCACTGCCTCCACGGCCTGCCACAGATTGCCCAGGTGGCCCAGCAGTGCCATGGCACCATGCCCTCCGCCCGTGCCCCGCAGCATCATTTGCGCGCGATGGGGCACAAGGGCAGAGTCTTGTCCCTGCTGCCCGGCTGCCATGTTCTTGGCTGCATTGCTCCGCACCGGCTGTGCTTGGGGGCGACTCTCCTCCAGGGGGCCTGCTGGTGAGGAGGGGGCCACGGGTGGAGGTGAGTCTGAGACGATGGTGTGAGTGCTCACAGGGAGGGCTCTGAGTACCGCCTCTGGCACGAGTGCCATAGGTTTGCCACTACTGATTTAGAAGCTAACCAGCTGATGTAAGGCATATAACAGTGATGGCGAACCTTTTAGAGACTGAGTGCCCAAAAACTGGCCCCGCCCCTGCTCCACCCTCTGCTCTGGCCCTCCATCCCCTGCTCCGCCTACCCGCAGGGCCACTCACCGCCTCCAGGGCCCGCTGCAGATCGCCCAGGCAGCCCAGCAGCGCTATGGCGGTTACTCCCTCTGCCCACGCCCACACTCAGGGGCGACTCTCCTTCAGGGGGGCTGCTGGAGAGGAGGGGGTCATGGGGGGAGATGAGGCTGGGGCAACAGCACGTGTGCCCACAGAGAGGGCTCCGAGTGCCGCCTCTGGCACCCGTGCCAATGGTTTGCCACCACTGACATATAATGTAATGATGGGAATGACTCAGCTGGGTCTGTGTCCCTTTAAGAGCTTTGTATAAAAGGGAAGGCTCCGCAGATGTGTGCTCTCTCTTCTGTTTCCTGCTATAACTGCTGTGTGTTGGAGCCTGCTGTATTAACACGTGTATGTATATTGTTCCTGGTGTCTGATATTGTAGATAAATAATAAATAAATAGATAGTGTAAGATAAACCACCATTTAATATAGACCATTGTTTACTATGTTTACTCCTGGATTATCTCAGCGCAGTAAGGCTGTGCATGCTCTGACATTAAGTTAGTAACATGGTTCTTAAGTGAGTCTGGCTTCCCCATTAACTTTGCTTGTTAGAAGGTCGCAAAAGGTGATCACATGAGCCCGAGGACACTGCAACCATCATAAACGTGAGCCAGTTGCCAAGCATCTGACTTTCAATCACGTGATCATGGAAATGCTGCAACAGTTGTGAGTGTGAAAAACAGGTCCTAAGTCACTTTTATCAGTCGCTTTGTAACTTCGAACAGTCAATAAACGAACTGTGATAAGTCGTGGACTACCTGTATAACAAGGCACATTTGGATCAAGTACAGTGTCTGGGACAGAGGTAGGCAACCTTGGCTCTTTTATGCTGGCTCAGGAATTCTAGGAGTTCAAGTCCACGAATCATAAAAGAGCCAAGGTTGCCTATCCCTGGCCTGGGACAATGCATTTCATTTTGGCGGGATTAAAATGGCAGGCGGACCAGTGGGCCATTCATAAGGTGACCAACCGTCCTCCTTTAGGGAGGACAGTCCTCCTTTTGTGAGTTCTGTCCTCCCTCAAAAAGTGTCCTCCTACATGCCCTCCTTTTCGATATTTGAAGACTAATCTGCAGGGCTTTTTTTTCTCATAGAACGCTCAGAACAGCGTTCCGGCACCTTTTTGATGGTTTTTTTCAACTTCTGCATGAGCTGTGCTACTCCCCCTATTGGCTTTCGAAAGTCAATGGGAATTGCTGCTGAGTGTGCCAAAACACCTGGCTGGCAAACTTTGCACATGTAAGTTGTCTGTAGCGAAGGCGAATTGGCAGGAACTTTGCACCCCTCCCTGCTACCCAACTATACCATCTCCTAGTTAGTCCCAAAGATACCTGAAGAGACTGGAGCGGTGATGCCACAGTAACTTTCTCTTGATCTTCGGCCCTGCTAGGGCAATAATGGCTGAGGGTGCAAGAGGCAGGGGCAGTGGGGCTGCTGCGGGCGAGGGTGTGAGGGGCGGCAGTGGCTGGCTGCCCCCTGTGCTGTGGGAGCTGTGGGGCCTGCTCTACACGGGGTTGTGCAGGGTGGGGGGTGGGGTGGCTGGGGTGGCTGCAGGCGGGGTGTGTTGATGTTGGGCTTTCCCCCCGCCCGCGGCCGGAGCCGGTGCAGCTGGTGCTTTGGGAGCCACAGGGCCTGCTCTACACGGCGGGGCAGCAGTGCTGGCGGGGCGGCTGCAGGAAGGGGCGTGGCATGTAAGCATAATTACAATATAAAATGTTATTGTTACAAATGTTTTTTTATTATGCATTTATCATATTATAGTGTATTCTGTATTATTGTTGCAATGAATAAAATGTTTCTTTTATTTACAATATTTTTTTCTTCAATTTATTTGTGTCCTCCTTTTCACTGTAAAAAAGTTGGTCACCTTACCGTTCATGTAAAGTCCAATCGGGTCTTCAGAAAATCTGCACCATTTTATGAGGTCATGTATGCAGCCTGTTCTCAGCCCTTCATGATAGACTGGACTAGAAAAGCCATAGAGATCAGGACTACTTTTACAGGTAGTCCTCGAGTTACGACTGTAATTGAGCCTGGCGATTATGTGTTAAGTGCAGAAATCAGGAAACTCGTGCGGTTCAAATGTACGTAAGGATTTATTGCAAACTTAAGGTCTTTGCAAGAATCTGAACTACTAATAGTCAAAGCAAATTGGCAGTAGATAAGGAATTCACGATGCGCTGGCTTGCGCTGGCTTAGATCTCTTGTGGGTCTGAAGGAACTCCAGACTAATAATGTGTTTGACCCCACCCTCAGGCTCAGTCTGGGCATCTCCTACATCAGGGGTGTCAAACTCGCCATGTCACGTGACATGTCATGATGTATTGCGAGGTTTTTTCCATTGCCAGCAATGGGGTGGGCGCAGCTTCTGTATGATGAAACTGGCCTGCGGGCCGCCAGTTTAACACCCCTGTCCTACATCATGGTTGTGAGTCATGACAGTCCTAAAGCAGGTCACCACATGACCGGATCTATTTTAAAGACCTTTTTGATGTCATTAGGTGTACTCCATGTGGTAAGGTGAATGGGGCAGTCATTAAGCAAACACTGTGGTCATTAATGAATCCATTATTTGTTACGAGTTGTGTTTTGCTGGAAACTGCAACTAAATACGGGTAGTCCTCGGCTTACCACCACAATTGAGCCCAAAATTTATGTTGCTAATTGAAATGTTTGCTAAGTGAGTTTTGCCCCATTTTATGACTTTTATTGCCACTGTTGTTAAGTGAATCTATGCAGTTATTAAGTTAGTAATAGAGTTGTTCAGTGAATCTGTCCTCCCCATTGGCTTTGCTTGTCAGAAGGTCGCAAAAGTGGATCCCATGATCCTGGGACACTGCAACTGTCATAAATGGGAACCAGTTGTCAAGTAATTTTGATCATGTGGCCACTCGGATGTTGCAACGGTTGTAAGTGTGAAAAATGGTCATAGGTTACTTTTTCAGTGCTGTTGTAACCTCAAATGGTTGCTAAATGAACTGTTGTAAGTCAAGGACTATCTGTACCAGTTTTTTTGGGGGGGGAGTCATGAACACATGACTGCAGGGCACTGTAAATGGCTATAATTTGTCTGAAACGGTATACAGTTTCCTGCCTGAGCAAGGGGTTGGGCTAGATGACCTCCAAGGTCCCTTCCAACTTTATTATTATTACTCTTATTGCTATTATTGCTGCTGCTGTTGTTGTTATTATCATTATCATCATTATCATTATTATAGGCCGGTTGCCAATTGCCCAAAATGTGGTCACATGAACATCAGAGACACCATCAGAACTTTGAAATCAGGTTGTAACTCCCTTTTCGGGGAGTCTGTCCAAATGGTTGCTAAGCAATTGGTTGTAAGTTGAGGACTCTAGTGTAAAGCTATCAAAACAGAATTTTGCATGCGCGAACGTGCTTCCCCGCTCCTTCCCTTACCCACGTTACTATTTTTGTCTGGACTCAGGCTTCTGTTATCCCTTTGTTGCATTTGTAGTGGCTTTACTTCCTGTAATTCAAGGCTATGCTTTCTGCCCTCTCCATCTTTATGCAGACACCTCTGAAAATTGTGAACACTTCACAGTCAAATGACTTTGTACAATTTTCTTGGCAACACTGTTGAAATCGTTTCCTGTATTTATGATTTTTTTTTTTTTTGCTTGTTTAATTCCCAGTCTATTCCAGGCTTGGGATTTTCTGGTGGTCTCCCATCCGAGCAGTGAAAAATTAATTTTTTTTCTCAAAATCAGCCACTGTAGCAGGATAGAAGGGCTGTGTGATTATTAAGCAATCTCTCCCCCCCCCTTTCATTTTTAAAATTGTACTTCAGTCTGAGCAAAATCAGATTTAGGTTTTGTCCTGATGTCAGCCTTGGCAATTTTAAGATTTGTAGACTTCAACTCCCAGAATAACCAGTGAGAAGTTCCACCGTAACGGGCTGAAGGTTGACTTGGCCTCCTTCCTTCCAAGATCAAAATAAGAACCCAGATTGTTGGGGGGGGGAAGATGCTGACTCTGTAAACCTCCCAGAAAGTGCTATTTATAAAGCACTGTGGAGCAGTATATAAGTCTAATTCAGTGGTTCTCAACCTTTTTAATGCTGCGACCCCCAACCGGTCGTAAGTCGAGGACTAAACCGGATGTAAGTCGAGGACTACCCAACCGGTCGTAAGCCGAAGACTTTCCCTGCCGGGAGCGCCGTACATGCGTGGTGCTGCCCCCTGCGCCGGCCAAGACATAGCTGGCAAGCGGCAGAGATGGAACAGGCCGACCACCAGCTGGGCCACCAGCTGGCCCAGCCCAAGGGAGGTAAGGCACCCGCCGGAAAAGGGGAAAAAATGGCAGACAGCCTTGCTTGGCGACCCCCGTGAAATGGTTGATTGACCCCAAATGGGGTCGCGACCCATAGGTTGAGAACCGCTGGTCTAATTGCTATTGCTCTACTATTTAATTTTCAAGACAAAAAAAGGAAGGCCTAAGTCTTTAATGTAACTTTTTCTGAGCTTCTTGTTGACTACAAGTCCCCTACTTCTCATCCGCATGACCACTAACATAGAAGCTATAGCCCCCAACTTAGCAGGAAATCAGGTTGAGGAAGAAAACCGTCACCTCTTTAAGGGGGATGTAAATTGATCAGCTTTCTTCGTTTGCGTTTCTCATTTTATTGTGGCGTTTCCTTCGGCCCCATCTTTCATACCTCAAATGGGTTTTAACCAGGAGCGTTTCTAAAATTAATTCCAGAGTTGGAACATGCACAGTTTCCCACAGCTCTGAGCTTTTTCATGGATTACCCCCATCCCATTTCACTCTGGGAAATAGTTGTAAAATTATTGAATTTTGCTTCAGCTGCGAAATATGGTCCTATTTTGCCTGTTGACTTGAGAATGGATTAGGATGATGAATAAATGTCGTAAATACATAAAACTAAAAGAGGGGAACGAAATATGGACATTCACGCCAGCTTCTTCTTACAGCTGTCAATAAAAACATTTGCAAAACCCAAATCCTTTATTAGCATTCTGTATTACGCTGAAGGCTCTGCATCTCTTTAAGCCTCTTTCAGGTCTCCTCAATTTACGTCATCTTTCACTGTAACCCTTGTGTGAATAGGCTGAAGCCTGACTTAGAATTTGCAAAGCAACACATGGAAACATCGTTTAAGCTGCACAGCACTGATAAGCACATAGGCCAAAACAAGGATTGATCCTGGCTTGCAATAATGCCTTTTGGCCACTAGTTGGCCCAAGAGATTGCTTCTGTAATTCTTGCTGACATCTAGTGGTTCCATGGATTTTTGCAGCCCAAGTGCAATTTTAAATGCATTTTGATCTCGTGACCCTGGGGCATGCTGCAACGGTCGTACGTGTGAAAAAGGGTCATAAGTCACTTTTTCTCAGTGGCGTTGTAACTTTGAACGGTTACTAAATGAACTGTTGTAAGTCAAGGACCACCTGTACTTGCAGACAAAGGACTCTCTTAACAACTCCTTAACTGCTGCAAAAAAATCCCTGCAGTTGGGCATGGTCACATGATGACCCGTTTAACAACCAGCTCACTTAGCGACTGAAATTCCACGCTCAATGAAAAGTTATCATTCAAGCCAGTGATGGTGAACCTTTTAGAGAGTGAATGCCCCAAAACTAGCCCCGCCCTGCTCCCCCACCCACCTCTGCTCCGCCCTCATCCTGCCTGCTCCGCCCCTGCCCCACCCACCGCCCCGCCCACCCACAGGGCAACTCACTGCCTCCATGGCCCGCTGCAAATCGCCCAGGCGGCCTAGCAGTGCCATGGCGGCCACGCCCTCCGCCCGCACCCCGCAGCATCAACTGCGCATGATGGTGCGCGAGGGCGGAGTCTTGCCCCCACTGCCCGGCTGCCATGTCCTTTGCTGCGCTGCTCCATGTGGGCCATGTTTTGGGGTGACTCTCCTCCGGGGGGGGCTTCTGGTGAGGAGGGGGCCATAGGGGGAGGCGGGGCTGGGACGACAGCGTATGTGCCCACAGAGAGGGCTCTGACTATCGCCTCTGGCACATGTGCCATAGGTTCGCCACCACTGACTCAAGGTCTACTTGTGCAAATGCACATCTAATTGCACTGAGTTTTCTATTTTTCTGTGGGAAGAAGATTGGTGAGCGAAGCTGCGCGAAGTTTTGCTGAAATAGCCAAATTGCCCTGTTTGATTAAGAAAGAAACAATAACTTCTTTCCTAAAAGATGGGATACCTTTTAATAGACATTTTGCTGAAAAGGAGCAAAAAATAAATGGGCGATTTGGAGATTTACTGATTAAAAGGCGTTGTTTGTGGGAAGAATGGAGCCGTGTAAGGTAATTTTTCAGAGGGTGGAAATAGTATTTTTAGCTCTGCAAAGAAAACTGAAAAATGCTCCTTTTTTTGTTTTTCCCTTTTTCTTTTGACTCTAACGTCTTTCGCTTTTTCTTCTATTTTTTCCAATTCCCTCTACATTTTTTGTAGTTTCTAATTCTGCACTTCATTCTTTGATAAAATTAATACAATGGTACCTGGGCACTCAACTGCTTTGAAACTCACCGAATTTGGCACTCAGCGCATTTTGATGCTAAATTTTGTCCTGTTACTCACTGTAAACGCACAAGCTAGACTTTGTCGATATCTGTACCCTAATACAGTGTTTCTCAACTTAGGCAACTTTAAGATGGATAGACTTCAACTGCTGGCTGGGGAATTCTGGGAGTTGAAGTCCGCCCATCTTAAAGTTGCCAAGTTTGAGAAACATTGCTCTAATACATAAGAAAAAAAAGAGAGATGATACTTAGATTCTTTTTTGTACAGTTGTAATGTCTTTATGCACAACTGGCAAATACATGACAGTTCCTTTGTTCCTTCCTTTCAGCGTTTATTCGTGTGTCAGAATATTGTCAGCGCACTTCACAAATCAAGGAGATAAATACAATCCAACAAACCTAACCCCCTCTAATGTGAATTTAACCTACCTTCTTTGTCTTACCAACACCTTCCCTCTCAACCTCCTTCGTCTCACCAAGCCTAAACTCCGATAATCGGATAATCGAGGCTGATTTCCAGTTTCTAAAACAAAAGAGAGAGAGAGAGAAAGAGAAAGGGAAAGAAGCAATAAATGTGCAGTGGAATGAAATAAAGGCGAAAATTCATTAACCTCTCCCGATCTGGCTCATTTGCATATCGTATTCCAATTGCGTAGATTTGAAAAGGAGCTTTCGGGCTGGCAAGCCAACAGGATCTGTCTCTCAGGAGCTTAAGGCGCCTCTCCATTCACAAATTCCCGCAACTTAAAGAACACGGTTTTTGCATTCTAAGTTAGGCTTTTGTCTCGCCATTCATTTCTGTTTCTCAATCCCCTCTCATACCCTTCCCACGGTGGCGGGTTGATAATCCATTTTTAGAGGATGCCTCGGGTTTTCCTCACCTCTTTTAAACAGCCTCGTCTCGACACACGTACACAATTTCCAAAGCAAAGGTTTTCTTTTGGAGCAATGTTGGGAGGGGGAAAAGAACAACAACAACCTCAGATGTTCATTCAATCTCCTGTTTCTTCTTTTAAGCACACACAACTGTCCTAAAATCGTGTCTGTGGAGATTCGCAGTCATCCAGGTCATGGTTGTTCCAAAGGTGCTTTTTCAAGAGGGAACTGGAATTTCTTTTGTTTTTTAATAATAATAATGATGATGATGATGATGATGATGATGTTGTTGTTGTTGTTGTTGGAAGGGATCTTGGAGGTTATCTAGTACAACCCCCTGCTCAAGCAGGAAACCCTATACCAGTGATGGCGAACCTTTTAGAGACCGAGTGCCCAAACTGCAACCCAAAACCCACATGTATTGCCGGGTGCCGGGTGGGTGTGGCCAATTGGGTGTCTGTAGCCCGCTGGGTGTGGCTACAGTGGTCATGGCAGATGGGTGGGCGTGGCCAGTTCAATGTTGCTCCTGGGGAGGGACGCCTGTGGGGGCTGGGCAGGGTTGGGGGAGATCTAGGGTGTCTCTGGCGGATGGGGAGGTGGGCAGGAAGCTCGTCCTGCGGGGTGAGATGAGGCAAGACGAGGCAGGGCGGGGGTGCTATTGTCGCAGGGCAAGGTGAGGCAGGGGCCGGGGTGGCTGCTGCCTGACACCATTGGCCCCCACACACAGAGGCCAGCGAGCGCATGGGTGCTGGGATGCATCCGGCCACATGGGACCTCAGCGAGTTAGCAGGCGGCTGATTGAAGAGGATAGTTGCCATCTCCAGGCCATGGCGCGCGTGCCCACAGGGAGGGCTCTGAGTGCCGCCTCTGGCACGCATGCCATAGGTTTGCCACCACTGCCCTATACATTCCAGGCAAATGGCTGTCCAGTCTCTTCTTAAAAACTTCCAGTGTTGGAGCATTCACCGCTTCTGGAGGCAGGCTGTTCCACTGGTTAACTGTTCTAAATCCAGTTGCCTGGTGAAAAAACACCTTTGGGTCCTAAAACAGAGTTTCATTTTCATTCTTGGTGCCTGAGAAGATGTACAGATAGTCCTTAACCTACAATAGTTTTTTTAGTGACCATTTGACGTTACAACTGCCTTGAAAAAAGTGACGTGACTTTTTCACACCAATGACCGTTGCAGCATCCCCCTGGTCATGTGATCAAAATTCAGCCGCTTGGCAACCGACTCCTATTTATCACGGTTGCAGTGTCCTGGGATCACGTGATCGAACACCTTTTGCGACCCCCTGAAAAACAAAGGCAATGGGGGAAGCCAAGTTCACTTAATGGCCATGTTACTCACTTAACAACTGCAGTGATTCACTTATTAACAGCGGCAAGGAAGGTTGTAAAATGGGGCAAAACTCACTTAACAACTGTCTGGCTTAGCAACAGAAATTTTGGGCTCAAGTGTAGTCGTAAGTCGAGGACTATGTGTACTAGAGCCCCTAATCACCTTGGATGGTAAAATCTGCAGATGAAAAAAGGAACAAGAGTTCTTTTCAAAAACCCCAAACTGTGATCAGTTGTCTTGCTGATTTTCTGAAGCAGGGGATGGACAAGATTCCTGAAAACATAGTTTCAGGGGCCAACCTTGGTATGTCTGGGAGGAGAGAATATGATGGCAGGAAAACACGATGAGGGGCATGTTTGGGATTTGAGTTCAGCAGGAGCCAATGTTAGAGCATGGGCAGAATGCTAAAGGATTATGAGTAATTAAGTACCAGGACATCCCATTCAAAAAGCAAGCTGCTCATATTATGCTTGATTTGAATCCAAAGAATGGCCTTAGCCCAAAGCTTAATAAAGAATGTTAACATTCATTGTGGTATGGCGGTATTACTATTATCCTTCTCATCTTTTCTAGTACCTTCTCCTATTGGTATCTTATGATTATATTACTTTGTTGTTTGTATGTACACTGAGAGCTTATGCACCAGAGACATTCCTTGTGTGTCCAATCAAGCATGGCCAACAAAGCTATTCTATTCTATTCTATTCTATTCTATTCTATTCTATTCTATTCTATTCTACTCTACTCTACTCTACTCTACTCTACTCTACTCTACTCTACTCTACTCTACCTACTCTACTCTATTTCTGTTCTTATTCTATTCTACTCTACTCTAGTCTAATCTATTTCTGTTCTTATTCTATTCTATTCTACTCTACTCTAATTTATTTCTGTTCTGATTCTATTCTATTCTATTCTATTTTATTCTATTCCTATTTTCCATTCCATTTTTGACAGGATGACAAGCAGAAAAGGGGAGGGACTTGGTTGCAGTGACAATAGGGACATTGTTGGGGAACCTGGAAGAACAGGTGATCAACTTGGAGAAAATCTATCTACATGGTCGCTAGGAGTCAAAAATGACTGAGGGCACATGATCAATCAGTCAATCAGTGCAAAGACCCAGTTCTTTGGAGAAATCTATAATGTTAGAAAAGGTGAAAGAAAAGAGAAGAAGGGGATGATCAGCAGCAAGGGGAATGTATTACATCACAGGATGATGGGGGCACCCCTAGGAGACCTGAAGGACCAGGCTGGGAAGAAATGAACATGGAGAAAATCTAAACTCTATGAGTTTAGTTTAGATCAGTGGTTTTTTTTCAACCCTGGCCAACTTTAAGCTATGTGGACTTCAACTCCCAGAATTCCTCAGCCACCCTGCTTGGCTAGGGAATTCTGGGAGCTGAAGTCCACATAGCTTAAAGTTGCTAAGGTTGAAAAGCACTATTTAGATACAAGTGAGATTTTCCTTTTTATGTATATCTTGATAAATAAGGAAATGTTAAGAACTGAATCAACCTGTGAATGGAATGGAAGAATAGAATAGAATAGAATAGAATAGAATAGAATCAGAACATAATAGAATAGAATAGAACAGAATAGAATTCTCTATAGTAATATAATGTTATTACAATAGGATATTATAATAATATTATAATAGAATAGAATTCTTCTTCTTTTTATCTTACCCAACTTTATGGATTTCTCCAGAGAGCTGGGTCTTCACATCATGTTTCCAAAGTAGGATAATATGAGCCTGATCATTTGCGTCTCCAGTGAGAACTCTAGATTGATTTATTCAACAGTCCACTCTCTTCCTAATTTATCTCTTGTTCTGGTAGTCAAAAGAATCATAGCTTCAAAGCTGGGGTCTCCAAACTTGGCAACTTTAAGACTTGTGGACTTCAATTCCCAGAATTCCTTAGCCAGCCAAGTTTGGAGACCCCTGCTTTAAAGAGATGATGCTTGCTTGTATTGGGGTGATTTTGTGTTTGTGGAGTGTTAGCAACACGTCTGATCTCAAAGAACAAAATGTTGCATTCTCCCATTCTTTGTTGCTTATTATGTTTGTGATTGCTGTTAAGGGGAAGTGTGTAGCCACTTCCCCTATAACTGTGCAACCCACAAGGAAGGTTAATTTGAGAGAGAGTTACTCTATTACTACCTAGTGCAGGGGTCTTCCAGCTTGGCCTTTTTATGACTTGTGGACTTCAACTCCCAGAATTCCTCAGCCAGCAATGCATTGCTGGCTGAGGAATTCTGGGAATTGAAGTCCACAAGTCATCAAAGGACCAAGTTGGAAGACCCCTGGACTAATGATTATAGTCCCTTCAGTCTGTACAGGTAGCCCTCGATTTACAGCTATTCACTTAGTGACCGTATGAAGTTACAACAGCATTGAGAAAAATGACTTATGACCAGTTTTCACACTTACAACCATTGCAGCATCCCCCATGGTCACGTGATCAAAATGCAGACAGTACGTGGCACTGTCCTGGGGTCAAGTGATCACCATTTGAAATCTTGCCAGCTGGCTTCCGACAAGCAGAGTCAAGGGGGGAAGGCTAAATTCACTTGATAACGGCATGATTCACTTAATAAATGTAGTGATTCACTTAACAACTGTGGCAAAAATGTTCATAAAATGGGGGCAAACTTATTTAACAACTGCCTTGCTTGGTGATGACCCTAGGACAATGCAGTTGTCATCAATACATGCCTGTTGCCGAGTGCCCAAATTTTGATCACATGACCGTGGGGAAGCTATGATGGTCATAAGTGTGAGGACCAGATGTAAGTCACTTTTTTCAGTGGTGTTGTAATTTCAAACATCACTAAACAAGTAGTTGTAAATTGAGGACACTTGGATAAGATGCTGGGGGTTAAATTTAGAACTTTCCATATGCAAAGCACACTGTGGGTCCACTATCCTTGTAAAACTAAATTAAGATTCCAGTCCTCAAGGTTCTGAATAAGACGGCCATTTTCCTCATGTGCAATGCTATGATCTTGTTCCTTTGGGTAGTAGAAGAGTTTTAGACTGTGGATTATACTGATGACTGTTTCCAGTGCTCTATGTTACTGTTTCTACCGCACAGTTTTTAATCCAATTTATAGAGGTTGGGATATATAGTGCTCAAAATCATCACAATTGGAGCATCCTAGAAGCCCTATAAAATAAAAAATAGCTATAAGAATTGGAGAAATAGCTGCCTTTTTCCAGTTCTACTTAGAAATATGGATTAAATCCAGGCTTGGGGGAGGTTTAGGACAGGGCTTTTCAACCTTTTCACTCATTGTACCACTTTTAGGATATGGCAATATCCGAGTACTACCAGTCGCCTAGCAAGGTGTCAAAAACTTGATCAAAAAAAAAAAAAGGAAAATGGTGATGAAGTATAGGTAGTCCTCGACTTACAACAGTTCGCTTAGTGACTGTTTGAAGTTACAATGGCACTGAAAAAAGTGCCCCCCAAGCCACAGCCAAGCAAGACAGCAGCCAGCGGTGTTCTTCCTCCTGTCCGAGGTTTTCATTGTTGTGAGCATTTCTGTTGAGGATTGGCAGTGGAGGTGGGGTGGGGGGTGTTTGGTTTTTATTCCCCCCCCCATCTGCTGGGTGGTTGCAGCAGGTTTTGGTCACTTCACATGACCCTGGGACACTGTGACTGTCATAAATATGAATCAGTTGCCAAGCATCTGAATGTAAATCACAAGACCCTGGAGATGCTGCAACATTCCAGCTGATCAGCGCTTCTTCTGGACTCAGCAGAAGCACCAGGATCAGTGCTGCTTTCCAGCTGATTGGTGCTTCTTCAGGGCTCAGCAGAAGCACCAGGATCAGCGCCGAGCTCCAACTGGAGCCTGGCACTGATTCTGGCTCTTCCACTGAGCCCTGACAGCCCCGAAGAAGCACCGATGAGCTGGAAAGCGGCATTGATCCTGGCACTTCCGCTGAGCCCTGACAGCCCTGCAGCTCCAGCCATCTCTCGCTCAGGCTTGTGCGGTGCTGCCACTGGTTCAGCTCATTCCCCTCCCCTGCTACTTTTCTAGGATGGTCACGTACCGCCTGCCAGGTGCCAATGTACCACAGGTGGTACCCGTACCACTGGTTGAAAAGCCCTGGTTTAGGATACCAACCACTATTGCACAATTTAAGCTCTGCCCCTTTACATACATGACAGTGCGTTAAAAAAAGGCGGGGTTTCAGTCACACAGCTGCAGCTGCCTGTTTTTAGTTGTTGTTTTTTTTAAAGGAACAGATGCCTGAATTCCTTGTTAATATCCTCTCTTAATGCCCTTTTTTTTACAAATATATAACAGAGACGCTCTTTAAATTCTCCTTATTTCTCCCTAGAGTTTCCTTTCCAAATTATTTCTTCCTTCATTTGTGAAGAAAAGTTGCTCCATTATGTGTTCTTCCTTACCTCTGTATTTTTAGTTCCTCATCTTGCGCGCAACACGGTACATGATAGAATTCCTGTAGCATTCCCTCTTCCTCTTGAGGGGGCCCGGAAAGGAAAAAAAACGTTTGGATCAGATTTATATTCGTATTCAAAATAACCTTACGCGGCATTTTAACAATATGCATCATTACAGATTTATCCCTCCCTTCGTAAATTCTTTGGGAAACCACGCACCCGCTTATAAATTTGTTAGGCTTATATCCTGACATTGGTACAGGAGCCCCAGAGGGTATATACAACACTCTCTCCTCCTACTTTTTTTCCACAAAACAAAACAACCCTATGAGGTAGGGATGACTGTCAGGGAGAAATTGGTTGAAATTCACCTCAGCTAGGTGATTATTTAGTCCTCAGCTTATAACCGTTTGTTTAGTGACTGTTCAAAGTTACAATGGCACTGAAAAGGCACTGATTTATGACCATTTTTCACACTTAATGATCGTTGCAGCTTCACCACAGTCAGGTGATCACAATTTAGATGCTTGGCAACTGGCATGTATTCATGACAGTTGCAGTGTCCCGAGGTCATGTGATCAGCTTTTCCACGCCTGGTGGGCTTTGGGCCAATCACCAGGAGACTGTGAGTTCTAATCCCGCTTTAGGCATGAAAACTGTTTGGGTGACTTTGGGCCAATCACCAGGAGACGGTGAGTTCTAGTCCTGCCTTAGGCATGAAAACTGAGTGACTTTGGGCCAATGACTTCATAGAAATTTTTCTTTCTCAAAATATAAAAATAAATTCTCCTTGGGGCCAAGCTTACTGCTTGGCAAAAGATTTCAGATTTTAAATTGGTTTGTACTGCCATTCTCCAAGATGTTTTTAGCCTCCCGGGACCGAAGCCAATAAGCTTGATGGTCTCCCATTCAAATAAGAATCTGCCCCTTCTTAGCTTCGGAGTCAGACGAGGTCAGCCGGACGAGGTTTCTCAAATGTACAAATCCTGCATTTGTTTTTCAACTCTGATTCCTTCCATTCTGCTCTTCCCCCCTCTGCCTCTCTCCCTCCCTCGCTACTACTTAATTTAATTTTTTTTATTAGCTTATCCGCCATCTCACATTTCAGGGCTGTTATTAGTATTTTTTTTTCCAGAGCAACCACAATCAAGCCACCTCATTAACACAGATCAAAAGGAGCCGTTAATGATTTATAAAGGTGCAGCGGTTTGGAGAAATTAAATAATTTAGGCCGTGGGTGTACGACATCGCTCCCCAAAGATGGCACAGCAGTCATTGTACACATTGCCAAGCAGAGAATCTTTTCTCCATCCGAACTCTCCTTGCTTCCATTCCCCCCCCCCTTCCACCTAACGCAGTGTTTCTCAACCTTGATAACTTTATGATGTGTGGACTTCAACTCCCAGAATTCCCCAGCCAGCTCTGCGCGCAGTCAGGATGACAGCAGTGTGATTTGCACAAAAATCTTCCCGCGGTTTGGAAGGGATGAAACTAGTAAGGTGACCAACTTTTTTACAATGAAAAGGAGGACACAAATAAATTGAAGAAAAAATATCATAAATAAAAGAAACATTTTATTCATTGCAACAATAATACAGACAACTTGCATGTGCAAAGTTTGCCAGCCGGGTGTTTTGGCGCACTCAGCAGCAATTCCTATTGGCTTTTGAAAGTGGGAGTAGCACAGCTCATGCAAAAATTGAAAAAAAAATCATCAAAAAAAGGTGTCGGAACGCCGTTCTGAGCGTTCTATGAGGGAAAAAAAGCCCTGCAGATTAGTCTTCAAATATCAAAAAGGAGGACATGTAGGAGGACACTTTTCGAGGGAGGACAGAACTTACAAAAGGAGGACTGTCCTCCCTAAAGGAGGATGGTTGGTCACCTTAAAACTAGGGTCTCTTTGGAAATGTATTTAGTCATACATATCACAATTCCTGTTGATATCTTGAAACTTATAGATATATAGCATCCTTTCCTTATGCTTTCTTGAGGGCTTTTGAGTTTATCCCTTTTCTCTAATGTAGTGACTTCTTCACCCTTTAAAAATCTTAACTATGCCTTTTTTGTGGATGATCTCCCCAGACTATAATATTGATTAAACATGACAAGAGTTCCTAATAGGGATTGTCTTCATTCAGCAACTACAACTCGGACCGGCAACTCAGTTGTTAAGTGTAGGCAATCCTCGACTTACAACAGTTCATTTAATGACCATTCAAAGTTACAAGGACGCTTAAAAAGTGATTTATGACCATTTTTCAGACTAACGACCTTTGCAGCATTCCCAGGGTCACGTGATTTACATTTGGATGCTTGACAACTGCCTCACATTTATGACGGTTGCCGTGTCCCGGTGTCATGGGATCCCCTTTTGCGACCTTCTGACAAGCAAAGTCAATGGGGAAACCAAATTCACTTTAACAACAGTGTTACTAATTTAAGAGCCGCAGTGATTCACTTAACAAATGTAGCAAGAAAAGTCGTAAAATGGGGCAAACCTCTCTTAACAAAGTTCTCACTTAGCAACATAAATTGTGGGCTCAGTTGTGGTTGTAAGTTGGGGACTACCTGTAAAGTAGTCACTAAGTGAAACTCATCTGTAATTATGTTTTTCCTTTAGCTTTCCTTTGTCTTACAGATGGTAAAGTTTGTAACTGCAAGGAGTGGTTGCAAAGTGATGTTTTCATCACAGTTCTAACTGCAAACAGTTGCTAAACAAGACAGTCACTAAATAAGGACTACTTGTAATTATGTGAGTAACTGCTGAGCTGGTTACCAATTCTGTGCATCAGCATTCCCCAGATGGTTTTTTTTGCAGTGTGACGAACTATAAAGCTCATCATTCCAGTCCACAGAAAGTGCTCCCAGTCTTCCTTTTTTAAACTGTTCTACCCTACAAGATTGTTGTGGAGGTACACTGTAGGCAGCTTCAAGCTCCTTAGAAATTAAATAGACATCTCTGGATATCCATATCGATATTCTTCAACTTACGACTACAATTGGGAGCAGAATTTCCGTTGTTAAAAACTCAGTTGTTCAGTGAATTGTGCCTGACTTTTCAATCTTTTTGCCACGGTTGTTAAGCGAATCACCAGTTGTTAAGTGAATCATGCGGTTGTTAAGAGAATTCAGCTTCCCCTATTGACTTTGCTTGTTGGAAACTGGCTGGGAGGTCATAAATGGTGATTACACGATCCTGGGATGCTGCAACCACCATAAATACTTAAGAAGAGACTGGACAGCCATTTGTCCGAAATGGTGTAGGGTTTCCTGCCCGAGCAGGGGGTTGGACTAGATGACCTCCAAGGTCCCTTCCAACTTTACTACTATTACTATTACTATTACTAGCTGGTTGCCAAGTGCCCAGATTGCGATCATATGACTGCGTAGAGACACTGTGATGGTTGTAAGTGCGAGGATCGGCCGCAAGTCACTTTTTTCAGTGCTGTTGTTAACTTCGGACATTCACTAAATGAATGGTTGTCAGTTGAGGACTGTCTGTATAATATGCTAGCCAAAATCAAGTGGTAAATTGAATCTGTGGAAATAACCCCCAACTGTGGATTGGTTCCCACAACATCCTTTCAGCCTTAAAAACTCGGCCCTCGCATTTTGCATAACAACATGTGAAGCTTGTGGGTTTTAACTGGGTTTCTTGCGGCTTCGTGGCTTGTAAGAAGCCAGACTTTTTGTATATGTGTGTGTGGGGGGAGGGATAGCTTATGGTCTGAGGCACAACATGAATCTAAGAAAGGGGGGCTAATTCAGGAATTGGATTAAACATCTTAGGCCAATCAATCTGTGGTTTGTTTCCACCCCCAGTTTGGGCGGGGTCAGCTGTAGTTCACCGCCACAATCTGAAGCCTTGAGAAATCAAGCTGAAAAATAACCCTAGTAGGGCTGTGCTTTGCCACAGGTTGAGAACGAACGGAAGGTGGAGACACACCTAGAATACGCACGACCAAATTTCTGTTGCCAAGGGAGACAGTGGTTAAGTGAGTTTTGCCCTGCTTGGCAATCTTCCTTGCCACCGTTGTTAAGTGAATCACTGCAGTTGTTAGATTAGTCACACGGTAGCTAAGTGAATCTGGCTTTCCCATTGTCAGAAGGCCCCCAAAGCGGATTGTACGATCCCAGGACACGGCAACTGTCGTAAGTGTGAGTCCACTGTCAAGCAGACTGCGAAGGAACTGGATGAGGCTGTCTGCAGGCCCAGAGGAAGAGAGAGAAGCCTTTGGAGGAGTTAGTGGCGGTGGCAGCGTGCTCCAGGGGCGAAAAGAAGCAAGGCCTCTTTAAGGAAAAGGTGGAAGAGTCAGGATCAGAAAAAGGAAAAGGAGGTGAGGTTGTTGTGCAAGAATACAAGCTAATTTAAGGGCTAATCCACATGGAGCTCCATTTTCATCTGTCCTGTTTGCCATCGTTCTCTCCCTAGAGATTAAAATGGTTGATCTGAAACTTGAGCTGGCCACGAACAAGGAGTGTATATCGGAGGTGGTGGCCGTTTGAGAGCTGTATGCAACGAAATTTCATTTTGATGTATGCCAATTGGTGTACATTCAAAGTGACAATAAAGTTATTATTATTATTATTATCTGAATTCTGATCACGTGACCACAGGGATGCTGCAGCAGCCTTGAGTGTAAAAAATAGCCGTAGGTCACTGGTTTCAATGCTGTTGTAACTTTGAACAGTCACTAAATGAGTCAAGGACTGTGGTGTGTCTCAACCTCGGCCACTTGAAGATGGGTGGACTTCAACTCCCAGAATTCCCCGTGCCAGTTGAAGTCCATCCATCTTCAAGTTGCTGAAGTTGAAAAATTCTGCTCTAGGAAAACCGATGCTTTTAATTTTGCAGCACTCTCTGCTCTTGGAGGGAAAAAAGAATATATAGGATTTTTGGTTGCAAAACGTCCCTCTCCTCCTGGGCCAAAGCAGCCATACTCCCTCCCCACCCACCCCTCCTCCCCATTGCTCTGCTCCGTTGCCGTTTAGCAAAGGACTAATTCACCAAGCCTTGTCCTTGCTGGTAGTAGAAAATAGCATTTCAGCAGGGATTCGGTGGCATTTACAGGCTCTGCTGAAACCTAGCTAAGTGGGGGGCATAATAACCAGACTGAGTCTTCCCCTCCACTCCCCCTCATTCTGCATTCCCCCCCTCTCTTTTTTTTTACATCCAGCTATTTTTTTTCTTCTTCTTCTTATCCCAAAGTTGCTTAACTGCTGTAACGTGCAGCTATTTTTGCCCCAAAATCGTAGCTTTCCATTTGATCGTTTTTGTCCAGTTCAGAGGTGGGTGCCTAGAATAAAAACCGTCCTACTTTTATCCCATCCCACTGCCTGCTGAAATAATTTATATGTAAATTAAACAAACATCCTGTAAAAGCACCCTTATGCTCTAGTTTGGGTGTGTGTGTGTGCATGAAGGTTGGAAACCGATTGAAAAATAAACTTTAAAAAAAAATCGAACCGCTGCTTAAAACTGGAGACGGTTATTTTACTATCTGTAGGAATATAGAGAACCACAGATTTTTAAAGGTTTTTTTTTTAAAGCGATGTGATAAAGATTCACTTCCATTTCCCCTTTTGTAATTTTCCCTCAACGATGCTGTTATTTAAGGAAGATCTTTCTGAGGAAGCTTTTCCTAAACGGATGCATTTTTCTTGAGGTAGGTTTTCCTCAGGGAAGGCTTTTAAAAGATGTCAATATTTCCACAATGCATAATTACAGATTGCCACAGTTTATGTACCTGGCTACGGCCTTGATTTATTAAATTTTAAACTGCTTTTAAGACCCGGATTAAGCTAAAACCCACTATGGAAGCTAAATGGAACTTCCATTTTTTGAGCCAGTCTACCACTTAATGCCAGATCCTGACTTTCTAAGTTCCATTGCTTTCTAAATTTGTTGGACTACAAACTTCATCATCCACTGCTGAACTGTCAAGTCCTTTTAGTTTATCAAGGTTGTAAACTCATCTAGAAGACCCTGAGCTAGGAAAGGCAGAAGAAAGCGTGACTGTTACACCTTATTCTATCCCTGGAATATTTTTTTTAAAAGATTATTTAACATATATTAGTGTTAATACTAGCCCTGTTTAATATATTGCCACTAAGATCTTAATGGATTAATTTCTTCCCCACCATATATATTTACGTGAACTCCACACTTATTTTTAATCTCTCAGTTTATCTCCTCTTTATCACACTTTACCTCCTCTTGTTATTTTACTTTTTCATGCATATTCTAAATATTAAGATATTTTTCATATTTTGCATTTTACCAACTTGTTAAAAGGAGAAAAAGTTTCAGTAAGTGAAATGACTAAGAAAAAATAAAGGAATATTTAAATGAGATTGTAAAGCATTTCTCAGCATAGGAGTTCAAATAAATCATCTCTAAACAAGCAGAGGTCTGTGTGAAGTTAATTGAGGTAGTTATTTTCCAGGGTTGAGTGCATAATATGGACTTTTCCAGTTGCTTTTCTTTTTAAGATTGGGTGAGTGATCCCGCATTCATATATAAATACACATACACTTGCTTCTTTTCTTTTTCCTTCTTTCCTTTATTTTTTCCTTCCTTCCTTCTTCCTTCCCCCCTTCCTTTATTTTTTCCTTCCTTTCTTCCTTCCTTCCTTTATTTTTTCCTTCCTTCCCTCCGTCCCTCTCCCTCTTTTCCTTCCTTCCTTTCTTCCTTTCTTCCTTCCCTCCTTCCTCTTTTCCTTCCTTTTTTCTACAGTCTTCCTTCTTTCATCCCTCCCTCCCTCTTTTCCTTCCCTCTTCCTTCTTTTATTTTTCCTTCTTTTTTTTATTTTTTCCTTCCTTCCCTCCCTCCCTCCCTCCCTCCCTCCCTCCCTTGCTTCCTTTTTTTTCTTTCCATCCTCTATCCTCCCTCCCTCCCTTCCTCTTTAAAATCAAGGCATATTCACACTGCATGCAAGGCAGCCGAGCTTTCCCCAGGAACGGGGCCCACATACAAAGGCAGCCCACCAAGGCGAGGCAGGGAAGAAGTGAGCAAGCGATTGGAAAATAAGCTTACGTTCGCTCGGTGTGATGCCCTTTGCTCCTTCATCACTGCCAACAACCAGCCGGGCTGGGGGATTAATGCAGAAAAGTGTCTCAGTTTTAGCAAATGATTTGGCTTCCAAGGCTGAGCCGAGGAGCGATCAGTGCCGTAATACGCCAGCAGCCTTTGACTCCTGCAGACAGTGTTTTTGTTTTCAGATCCTTTTCTTTTATAAACTGTTCTCTCACGTTTGATTTGTTTGGAGAAGAATGAGGAATGGCCCTGCTAACACATGGATAAAAAATCCGTAGTAATGGACACAGTCCTGTCTCCCGACCCTTCTTTTCTGTAGACTTGAAAACATTTATAATCCTGCACTATTCTGGTGCAAAAGCTGTGTCGTTTTAACAATGGGCAAAAAATAAATAACTAAAAGCAAACAAAGAAATGTAATGGCCGCATTACCCCAGCAAAACAGGATCCAGAAAACTGAAACTAAAAATTTACTCTCCCATTCTTGCCTAAATCTTTTTGAAAATACCATTTTATAATGCCTTGATAAAGCCACACTTAGAATACTGCATCCAATTTTGGCCGCTACAATATAAAAAAGATGTTGAGACTCTAGAAAGAGTACAGAAAAGAGCAACAAAGATAATCAGGAGACTGGAAGCTAAAACATATAAGAACGCTTGCAGGAATTGGGTAAGTCTAATGAAGAGTAAGAGTAAGTTTAATGAAGAGAAAGATGAGGGGGGACATGATAGCAGTCTTCCAATATTTCAGGGGCTGCCACAAAGAAGAGGGAATCAATATATTCCCCAAAGTGCCAGAAGGCAGGACAAGAAGCAATTGATGGAAACTAATCAAGGAGAGAACCAACCTAGAACTAAGGAGGAATTTCCTGACAGTGAGAACTGTTAACCAGTGGAACAACCTGCCTCCAGAAGTTGTGGGTGCTCCAACACTGGAAGTTTTCAAGAAGAGATTGGACAGCCATTTGTCTGGAACGGTATAGGGTTTTAGGCTTCCTTCAGAACGTTAAAATTACATTTACGATAAGAGTGAAGGCTTCACCGCAGGATAATTTTGACCTTCGGGTTTATACACAGACATTTTGGTCAGCTGCCCCAAAAGAAGAATACACTTTTCTAGTAGCATCTGCTGTAACATCTGAAACTACTGTGAACTGTCCTTTGTCACGCCAACAAAAACAGTGGACTTTAACCAAACCCAGCATCCTTCCAGAGACTGGATAATAACAAGAATGATCTTACGGCTTCGATATTGTGCATGTGACATAAAACACAACCTTGGGTTTCATTTGCAGTATGTTGCTCAGCTATGTATGGGACAATTCGAAGAGATTTTTGAATCAAGGCCACCTGTCGGAGACTCACGGCTCTCTTTATTTACTCGAAGCAGACCCAATTTTCACCTGTTCCTGGTTAATCCACATGTCCTACTCTATTTTGAATCTGTTGGAGGGAAGTCAAAGGATGCCAAGACACAAATGTAGTGATCCTGCCTTTTCCAAGTCTGTTAAGTGTGTTTGGCAGGCTCATACAGTTTCACCATTCATGGCTGAGCAGGAGGTCCCCTTCCTGTTGTCTGGATTTATTTTTCAAATCAGAGATGGCCCGCTGTCCATTCAAGGATGTTGGCTTTGCAACAGAGAAACAAGATCTGGAGGGGGTCCTTAACCCATCTCTGATTCTCCCTTCATTTTCCTTCCAAGCTCTTTTCCTCCTTCACTGCCAATCTCCTGCAGGTTTATGATATGTTTGCAATGTTTTTATTATGTGCGTTGCCAGATCTGGCCAAACTGTGCATGACTTACAGCAGGGGTCCCCAACTCCCGGGCCGCTGCCCAGTTCCAGGCTGTGGCCAATTCGGAACCGGGCCGCGCAAGAGGCACGAATGCACGCAACTTGACTCTTGCGAGTGACAGACCGGCACGCATGCGCGTGAGTGCACAGCTTCATTTGCAGTTGAGCTGTGTGCACATGTGCGTGCACGCCTGCCCACTGCTCACACGACTTGGTTCTCCTTCACCCCCCCTCCGGGCCGCCAAGTTGGGGACCGCTGACTTACAGGGTAATTGGGTCCTGATGGAGAGGGAGAAGATTAGGAGAGTAAGAGCACTTTTTCAGACTCAGCTTGGGCTTCCTTCTGATTTTTTTTTTGCTACCACAAGTGCTATTCTTTGTCTACAACAGTGATGGCGAAGCTTTTAGAAACTGAGTGCCCAAACTGCAACCCAAAACCCAGTTATGCATCATCGAGTGCCAGGTGGGTGTGGCCCATTGGGTGGGTGTGGCCCATTGGGTTGGCGTGGCTGCGGTAGTGGCCGTGGCAGACTGGGTGGGACTAAAAAATTCAATCAATCAATTCCAACTTTGCAACTTTGTTTTCCCGTGAGAAATTGAAATTGACTGATTGAACTTTTTTTTTTTTTGGCACATGGCGGTGGAGGCCTAAAGCAAAAAGGTTTTATAAAACCCATCTGAAGGCCTAGGATTGGGGTGACACCGCGCGTGCCCACAGAGAGGGCTCCGAGTGCCGCCTCTGGCACCCGTGCCATAGGTTCGCCACCACTGGTCTACAACATTTATGCTGATAGAAGTAGTCCTCAGCTTACAATCATTCATTGAGTGATAGTTCGAAGTTACAACGGCACTGAGATAAATGACTCACAACTGGTCCTCGCGCTTACAACCATTGCAGCATCCCCACAATTATGTGACCAGAACTGCAGGATGCTGCTAAAGGTGGGCCGGTTGCCAAGCACCCAAAATGCAACCAGGTGACCATGAGGGGGGTTTTCAAAGTTCCAAATCTGGGTTGTAAGTAGCTCTGGGATGGTCCATTGTATCTTTGAACGGTTACTAAGTGACTGGTTGTAAGTTGAGGAGTACCTGTATACATCAGGCTCCAACTCTGCTCGACTCTCCACAAGCTGTGAAGAGCTGTCTCTTCCTCCAGGAATAGAACATGGAATAATAGAGCTTGAAGGGACCTCAGAGGCCTTCTAGTCCAACCCCCTGCACAAGGCAGGAGCCTTATACTGTACCAACCTGATCAAATGGTTGTCTAGTCTATTTTTGAAAACTTCCAGTGGTGGAGCACTCACACCTTCTTGAGGCAAGCTGTTCCACTGATTTTGAGTGAGAGTCTCTATTTAGTTATTCTGCCATATTGCTTGCTCCCCGTTTTACATTTCCTATGTCATGTTTATGTATCGGATACGTTTAGCTTTACATGGTTTGAGGGAATTGTTTGGTGCAGCTTGGGCTTTATGTTTCTCTCTTTATGCTGCACGCTGCCCAGAGTCACAGTGTTTGAGTTGGGTGGCCTTATGAGTCTTCTTAAATAAATAAATGAATGAATAAATAAGTCATGCTGGTAATTAATGGTCCCCAAGTTGAGAGTCCTCTTCACCTCCTTGTAATGGCTAATCCTTAGATTGATCAAGATTCAGGAGACCATTGCGAAGAAAGCTAACTTTTCTATCATTGCTGAAGGGACCTGTCACTTTGCCCATTTTGAGGCGTTAGAAATAGGTACCTGCGCCCTAACTGTACATGAGAACAGGTTTAATTGCTGGAAACACTCTCCTTTTCTACTTGATAATTCTTGCAGAAGAGCCTCCATGATTGTCAAGCCTGCTCACGGCAGGGCAGAATCCAGGAAAACAGATCTACAATCAGATTCGATTTACCTCTAATCTGGAATAATTACAGAATTTTACAAATTGTTAGAGGAATATCCAAGCCTCATTCGTAATGGATCCCATCAAGTGGAATCTTAAATTCAGCGCGGTGGCGTACGAAGTTAGAATACTGGTTCGCGTTCGAGACCCTCTGCTGCTGTGGGACGGGACAAGCTCCTGTCACTAGCTCCAGCTCCTTCCCATTCAGCAGTTTGTAGGTTAATGAGTATCACTTCGGTGTGCAACTTCACAGGGACATGAAAGGAGGTCCCAACTGGGCATTCCCCAGGCAACGATAAGATCACTGGCATGGCAGAAGCACTTTGGTGCTTCCGACACAGGAAAAAAAATGGAATCTTAGTTTTCTTGGCAGTATAGGTAGACCTTGACACCATAATATTATTATTGTTGTTGTTTTTGTTGTTTTTATTGAAATCCTTTCATATTAACTGTTTTAATTGTATTATTATGGTTTGACTGTTCGTTGCCAAAGCTATTGTGAGTGGGACAGCCTAAATATGCTGTAAAAATCGATAAGTAGTACATGAAAAGTGAATTTTCCGACATTGAGGGAAAACGGATCCCTTTTCCCCTTCCAGAATGTTCCTGAACCATGCAGCAGGGCAAGCATTCCAGATAAATTAAAAGGCTGCTCTAGGAAATGTTCCCGCTGCTCTTAACAAGGATTTGCGAAAATAATGCTTGAATTAAGAAGGAACCATATCATTAAAATCAAGGAGAGCAACAAACCGTTGCAAATGGGACAAATGAACTGTAGAACAAGCGCAAGCTGAAGAAATAACTTACGGGAAAAAATTAGGGCTTAATAATAAAAAAAGATGGTGGAATGAAACCAGAAAGGAGTTATAACGTTGGGCTTTGATGTCTCACAATGTTGTCATTGGGGGGATAAGTACAATTGGCCATTGGAAAAGAACCCAATTTGCTTCCAATTTTCTTTTTTGTTGTGTTAGTCATACAATCTGTGGATCAATCCTTGGAAGTTTGGGGAAATATAACTAATGCTAGGAACTGTTGCAAACTATGAAGGTGCAGTTGAGTACAGATAGTCCTCACTTAACAACTGGTTGCTTAGCAACCATTTGAATTACCTCCCCAAAGCTATGTACGATCCACTTCTAGAGTTCTGACAGCTACGCCCCCCCCCGTCACATTATTACATTTTGACCACTTGGTGATTAGCTTACATTTACAGCCGAACATTTACGGCCGTTTGCAGCATCCTGAGATCGTGTGACTGCAATTTTCAGTGGTTTTGTCGGTTTCCGGCATTACTTCCAGTTTCCAGCAAAAAACACCCACTCAGTAAAATGGCTTCATTTAATAACTGCCATGTTTTCTTAGTAACCTCTGTAAAAAAAAAAAAGGTTGTAACACTGGACATGATCACACAGTGACCTGCTTAATGACTGCCATGACATGACCATAATTCTAAGCTCAATTCAAGTTGTAAGTGTCACCCCGGGACAATTCAACCATCATAAATACTTGCCAGTTGCCAAGCATTCAAATTTTAATCATGTGCTGCTGCAACAGTTGCAACTATGCAAAGCAGTCATAAGTAACTTTTTTCAGTGCTGTTGTAACTTCAAACAGTCACTAAACTAATGGTTGTAAGTTAAGGATTACTTATACATTGCTTCAGGAGGTTTACTACGGTAGTAGTAGATTGCTGCCCTAGTAGGCAGTTGGGCTAGTTGGTTTCCAAGACCTTTTATTAGACATTATACTAACCGAGTAACAGAATAACAGAATTGGAAGGGACCTTAGAGGTCTTCTAGTCCAACCCCCTGCTGAAACAAGAGACCCTATACCATTTCAGACAAATGGTTGTCCAGTCTCTTCTTAAACACCTCCAGTGTTGGAGCACCCACAACTTCTGGAAGCAGGTTGTTCCACTGATTAATTGTTCTCAGTGTCAGGAAATTTCTCCTTAGTTCTAGGTTGCTTCTCTCCTTGATTAGTTTCCATCCATTGTTTCTTGTCCTGCCTTTTGATGCTTTGGAAAGTAGCTTGACCCCCTCTTCTTTGTGAGATATTGGAAGACTGCTACCATGTCACACTAGTCCTTCTTTTCATTAAACTAGACATCCAATTCCAGCAATCGTTCTTCGTATGTTTTCGCTTCCCTAATCATCTTTGTTGTTTTTCTCTGCACTCTTTCTAGTCTTAACATCATTTTTAACATGCCATGATCAAAGTTCAGATGCTTGGCAACTGGCCTGCATTTATGGTTCCAGTGATCCCCTTTTGCAACCTTATGATGAGCAAAGTCAATGAGGAAGCCAGATTCACTTAACATTTGTGATACAAACTTAACAACTGCACTGATTCACTTAACAACAGCTAGTTTCCACTAAAAAAGCCCCATCCCTTGGGGAAGCTTCAATCTCTTAAGGACCCTAGGATTCATTGAACAGCCACAATGATTTATTTTACGGCCACTTTGTAAATGTTCATCAAATCAGATCTGGTCATGGGATGACTCAACTTATGACCTCACTCACGACGGAAATTCCAATTATGGTTGTAAGACGAGGACCACCTGTGGGTCAATTGTATGATGAGGAAGAACATCTTAATGGTAGGCAGACCCTTTTGAATGGTGGAGTTGCTGTTGCTTCAGATTTTAAAACAGCTTGGAGGAGCATTTTTCAGGGATGTGTAGTAGTGGTTTCCTGTTTCTGCGGAGGGTTGGACTAGATGATCTTCAAAGTCCCTTTCCCTCCTTCTATTCTGTTATTCAGTGAAGAGCATCAGAATCTACTGCTTACTGGTAGCAAACATGAATTTCACGGAGCAATAATCTTAGCGAAATATTGTTAGTTCTGGACCTGTGTTTTTCAACCTTTAGGACAAGTGGACTTCAACTCCCAGAATTCCCAAGCCAGCCATGTTTACAATGCCCTTACATTTTTCTGGTCAGAAAGGAACAGAGAAGCAGGTATTTCTGCTAAAAAAAAGGCTGCAGGAAATCTGATTTCCACCTTGGTTTGGTTAATCTTGTGCATTCTTAAGTCTTTTGATCCTGACTAAATTCATTGGTAAACTAACTTGAGTCTTGTTTTACTTTAGATTAGGTCTAAAGCCCAGACTGAAAACTTCTCAGGCTTAGATCGGGGTATCCATAGTTGTTAACTCGAATTTAACTGATCTGTCATTTCTCACAAGAGACTGAACGATAAATCAACCCCAGAGGTTGGATTTTTGCAAAATATTCACGGCAAAAACTAGCTAACTAGTCATCTAATCTATGGTATGAAGCCAGCCACCAAATGTGAAGCTGTCTGAAAATTAAGCCGTGGCTATTACTTGAGTGAGTGAAGAGATTTAAATTAAGAATCTAAACAGATCCATTTTTCTAATAAAGACAGTTTATAATTGCCCGATAGGCTTCAAATAACAGGATATTCCCACTTACTAGTGAAGAGAATTCACGATCCTTATAAATAGCCCTCAACAAGCATTCATTTAAGGACTGTTCTAAGTTACAACAGTACTCAAAAAAAGGGCTTATAACTGGTCTTCACCTATAGCAGTGGTTCTCAACCTGTGGGTCAGGACCCCATTTGGGGTCGAACGACCATTTCATGGGGGTCACCAAACAATGCAGTCTGCCATTTTTTTCCCCTTTTCCTTAGCTGTGCTACTCCCTTTTATTCTATTGGCTTTTGAAAGCCAATAGAACAGACTCTCTTGAATAGAGTCTAATTCTATTGGCTTTCAAAAGCCAATAGGAATTGTCCAGGCTGTCTGCTCTGCTGAGCCCGCCAAAAGTCCCATTCTGCAAACGGTGCTGCACCAGTTGAGTAGTCCTCGACTTACGACCAGTTGAGTAGTCCTCGACTTATGATCGGTTGGGGGTCGCGGCATTAAAAAGATTGAGAACCACTGACCTATAGGTTTCCTGCCTGAGCAAGAAGTTGGACTAGATGACCTCCAAGGTCCCTTCCAAATTTATTATTATTATTATTTCCAAGAGAGTTTCTGTTTCCCACTCCAGATCTTTGTATTCCCCACCAACAAAGAAAGGAAAGGGGGGGGGACATTGCCAATGAGTGGTTGAAAACGACTGCATTCGCTCCCCCCCTCCCCCGTGACATAGATGAATGTCTGGCGTGATCTTTTTTCCCCCTCTGGTGGGATGTTAGGCAGACAATTGACTCTTCCAAAGCTCTCATTTCTGTCAGCTACCATTAAGGGCCAGGTTCGTGGCTAATTGGACGCTTTGTTAGAGGAATTTGTTAACTCAAGCGAAGCAACTGATGAGGCTTTTTGGTGTCTCCTTCCCACCCACCCACCCCTCCTCTGAGCCTGTAAAGTACTTGGAGAAATACGGGCAAGGGGAGAAGGTGAGCGTCAGCTCTTTCAATGCCAGCAGAATACAGGCCTTTGGGGTGACAAGGACATCGCCTATTGACATGCTCTGGGTCTCAGAATAAGAGAGTGGGAAGGGACCTTGGAGGTCTTCTAGTCCAACCCCCAGCTCAAACAGCAGCCCCTATGCCATTTTAGACAAGTGGCTGTCCAATCTCTTCTTAAAAACTTCCAGGGATGGAGCACCCACAATGTCTGGAGGCAAGTCATTCCACTGGTTAATTGTTCTCAGGATAGGAAATTCCTCCTTAGTTCTAAGTTGCTTCTCTCCTTGATTAATTTCCATCCATTGTACTTTGGTGAATAGGTTGACCTCCTCTTCTTTGTGGCAACCCCTCAAATCATGTCACCCCTAGTTCTTCTTTTCATTAAACTAGACCAGGGGTAGGCAACCTTGGCTCTTTTATGACTCGTGGACTTCAGCTCCCAGAATTCCTGAGCCAGCCATGCTGAGGGGACAGGGAGAGATTTCTAAGCTGAGCCATGCTGGCTCAGGAATTCTGGGAGTTAAAGTCCACGAGTCATAAAAGAGCCAAAGGTGGCCTACCCCTGAACTAGACATAACTAGTTCCTGCAACTGTTCTCTATATGTGTTAGCTTCCCTAATCATCTTGGTTGCTCTTCTCTGCAGAGTTTCCAGAGTTTGAATAATGTTTACATCAATAAAGGAGAATATTTGTAGCTCAAGGTTGAAATGAGGGGGAAATCAGTGATGATGTTACCTAGTTTGAGTATTAAAACATCTGCAAGAAAACAACCAAGAACCCCTCAATGTTTACATCAGGGGTTTCCAAACATGGCTGCTTTAAGACTTGTGGACTTCAATTCCCAGAATTCCTCAGCCAGCATGAAGTCCACAAGTCTTAAAGCAGCCAAGTTTGGAGACCCCTGGTTTATATCATCCTTGCTAAGAAGGGCCTTGAGGCAAAGCATGCAGCTGGGGCAGGAGTAAAAGTGCTGGATTAGGAAGAGAAAGGCCAAATTATTATAGGTGGTCCTTGACTTACAACAGTTCGCTTAGTGACTGTTCGAAGTTACAATGGCAGTGATTTTAAACCTGAACTTTTCTTATTAGGTATAATGTCAGAAAAGATTAATAAACAAAGCCTATATTTGATTTTACACATCACAATAGTAGCAAGAATAATTTTTGCACAATATTGGAAAAATGAAGGATTACTACCAGAGGAAGAATTAATCAGAAAAATATTGGAATGTGCAGAGATGGAGAGATTAACTATGAGACTGAAAGATAAAGAAGAAACAGAATATTACCAAACTTGGGATTTATTTTATCAATGGCTAGAGGAAAGAATGAAGGATCAGGAACTGAATATGTATTAGCGTTTTTAAGTCCAGACAGCACGCTGGTTGAAAAATTAATATATGTATGTTAAGAGAAAATTAATACAATCTTTATTTTAAAAAAACGACGTACAACCATTTTTCACAGCAGCATCCTGATGGTCATGTGATTTACATTTGGATGCTTGACAATTGGCTCCCATATATGACAGTTGCAGTGTCCCCGGGATCATGCGATCCCCTTTTGCAAACTTTCTGACAAGCAAAGTCACTGGGGAAACCGGTTTCACTTAACAACCACGTTACTAATCGAACAACTGCAGTGATTCAGTTAACAAATGTTTAAAAAAGAAAAGGGGACAAAAACTCGCTTAACCAATGTCTCACTTGGCAACCTAAATTTTGGGCTCCATTGTAGTTGTAAATTGGGGAACAACCTGTTGTCCTTCCTAGCCACTAAATCTTCCTAGATTTAGTTCTGGGAGGAAGGGCAGGATCTACAAGGTAGTCCTTGACTGATTGGGACAGAATTTCCATTGCTAAGCAAGATATTTGTTAAAGGAGTCGTGGCCAATTTTACCTTTCTTACCGCGGTTGTTAAGTGAGTCACTGCAGTTGCTAAGTGAACCGTGTGACCGTTAAGCGAATTCAGCATCCCCGATTGACTTTGCTTGTGAGAAACTGGCTGGGAAGGTCACAAATGGTGATCCCAGGACTCCGGGATTCTGCAACCGTCAGAAATACGTGCCGGGTGTGAAGCACCTGAATTCTGATCAGATGGCTGAGGAGATGCTGGGATGGTTGTATGTGCAAGTAACATACATAGAAGTCACTTTTTTCAATGGCATTGTGACTTTGAAGGGTCCTTAAACCAATAGCTGTAAGTCAGGGATTATCTGTAGATGCAACAAATAATTAAGTGTATGCCAAGGCAATTCATGAAACAGAATTCTGTGCCTCCTTCTCAAGAAAAGTAGCATGATGTTTCCCTTGTACAAGGTGAAACAATTTTATATTTTGCACATTTCGTTTTAATGGAGAAAAGGAAGGATGATTTACTTCCTGCAATAGTAAAGCAGGCAGGGATAAGGAATAGGAATGTCCAAAATTATCTTGAAGTAAGTTGGGAGATCTATGAATTTTTATAAATGAATGAATGAATGAATGAATGAAATACAGATAGGGTTAGAAGTCTTTTTTATAGCATGAAGAGAAGGACGAGGGGGAGACATGATAGCAGTGTTCCAATATCTCAGGGGCTGCCCCAAAGAAGAGGAAGTCAAGCTATTCTCCAAAGCGCCTGAAGGCAGGACAAGAAGCAACGGATGGAAACTAAACAAAGAGAGAAGCAACCTAGAACTAAGGAGAAACTTCCTGACAGTGAGAACAATTAACCAGTTGAACAACCTGCCTCCAGAAGCTGTGGGTGCTCCAACACAGGAAGTTTTTAAGAAGAGACTGGACAGCCATTTGTCCGGAATGGTATAGGGTTTCCTGCCTGAGCAGGGGGTTGGACTAGATGACCTCCAAGGTCCCTTCCAACTATTATTATTATTATTATTGATCATTGCACAGTCAGCCAGATGTTCAGACTGGATTTGGTATTTTGTCTACCTATCAAGTCCTTATCCAGGACCTGGAATAGGCAGATGTGGATGTTTGATGGTATTACAGATATCGTCGCAGGATGGAAGCAGTTCCTAGTAAGGCTTTGCAATTGACTAATAGTGAATTTGTCAATGCCAATGGTGTTCAAGTGGTGCTCCAGTTAAACCATAGAAAATGAAACATATTTCACTAAAACAGCGTCGATCAACTTTGCTTCCTTCTCCCCAAATCACATGGGGTCTTTTCCCCAAATCACATCTTTTTTTCCCTGAGATGCAAGAAGTAAAAACTGACTATTGAACTGAAAAACTAAGCCACGTGCTCACATTCCAATCCCGGAATTTTCTATTTTAACTTGCATTGCATTGTTTTTAATGAGAGACAGAGAGAGGGGGGGGGGATGCCAGATTCACCCTCCATTAAACATAAGGTAAGGGACTTAAACCAGGAGCGATAGAGCAAGCCATTAATCGGGAATGTCAAATCAGGGAGCAGAAAAATCAAAAGCCAAAGGCAACCTGAGATTTATGTCAAAAGCAAAGAAACAAAAAACAAAATATCCCCCCCCCCAAAAAAAGACATCCTTCTTGCCTGGGTGGAGCATCAAGGCCAGCCTTGGCTAGAGGCCTACAATCTGGCCAGGGTGGGAAACAGGTGAGGGTCCCACCTGATGGGAGAACCGGGGCTTCCTGGAATCTCGGCAAGGACAAGAACTAGGGGAAAAAGTCCTCCAGCAGAGATCTTAATGCCGGTCCAGTTCCCCGAAAGTAATCAGTAATCTCCTTGAGAGTCTGAGGATGGTGTTCCTTTGCTGATTGGCAGGGAGCCAGACACTAATGCTTATAATCCATGCATGCTGCCTTACAGATAAACCCACAAACTTTTCAACTATTTGTATGTGCCCATCTGTGGAGATCAGCAATGATTGGAGAGCCGGGGAGGAGAAATTTGAAGGCGGAAGTACAGGTCGTCCTCGACTTACAACCGTTCATTTAGTGACCGTTCAAAGTTACAAATGGGCCCTGAAAAAAGTGACTTAGCACCAGTTTTCACACTTAAAGACCGCCGCAGCATCCTCATGGCCACGTGATCAAAATTCAGACCCTTGGCAACTGACTCACATTTATGACGTGTCCCGGGGTCATGTGATCACCACTTGCGACCATCTGACAGATAAAGTCAACGGGGGAGCCACTCACGTGATCAAAATTCAGACACTTTGCAACCGACACATACTTACGATGGTTGCAGTGTGTTGGGGTCACGTGATCCCCTTTTTGCGACCTTCTGACAAGCAAAGTCAATGGGGAAGCCCGATTCACTTAACAACCGTGTCCCTAACTTAACAACTGCGGTGATTTACTTAACAACTGTGACACGGAATGGGGGCAAAGTTCATTTAACAAATGTCTCACTTAGCAACAGAAATTTGTGTTCGTAAGTTGAGGACTCCCTGTAGTCACTGTTGGACCCTGGAGTGCTGTAACGCATGGGCCTCCATGTTACATCCAGTCCTCAACTTATGTCCATTGTAACTCCGAACGGTTGCTAAATGAATGGTCATAATGACTTGATCGGTGTTCAGATAGTCCTCAAATTAGGTCCAGCTGCTTAGTAACCCTTTGAAGTTACAGTGGAACTCCCAGGGGGTACTTACAACCCGATTCTGATGGCTGTGCCCCCCCTCCACATTTATGATCATTTGCAGTGACCAGCAGACAAACAGCCATGTTTAATAATGTTTTTGTTGAGACACGTGGCAAAACCAGCCCATAGCAATGACCATTGCAAAAAAGGTTTAAAAAAATCAAGTTGGTCACGTGAGTGACTCGCTTTATGACCATCTCAATTTACGACTTTGGTGGGCGGACTCCCTTACAGTCGTAGGTTGAGGACTGCCTCTAT
Source organism: Crotalus tigris (assembly GCF_016545835.1). NCBI lineage: Eukaryota > Metazoa > Chordata > Lepidosauria > Squamata > Viperidae > Crotalus > Crotalus tigris. Next base: position 2,616,379 of record NW_024099557.1, read on the forward strand.
TTAAGTCTTGGCAAGTCTGCCAGTTCAAAGCTCCTGCTTCAAAGAGGCTCCCTGGGTTGTGATTGGTCGTCGCATGTCATCAGCTGATGGCCCCCTCAGCCAATTGCAACCCACCAGACCTTATAAATATTGTGACTCCGGCACTTGCTCCTCAGTCTGGCGAAGATATTTGAAGCAGGAGGGTCTCTCTCTGTTCTTCATTCTGTTGTGATTCTTCGTCCTCTAGCATGCTTCTCATCCTTGTGATCTATTTTGAACCTATGATTTTGGACTTTTCCTCATTGTGAATCCTGATCTGAAGGTTTTCCAGCTCTTTAAGCTCAATCTTAGCAAAGCCTTAGGCCGTGCCTTTTTTTAGGAGGTGGCAGTGGTGAAATTTTCAATGGGAACCATGGACTGACAGTGTCCAGGATAATTCCATATTTAAAATGGTCAATATACCAATTTGGGGTAAGGGTTAAGGTGCTCATAACGGGAGACTCTGAATTCTAGTTCTCCCTTAGTCATGGAGGCTAGGGAATTCTGGGAGTTGAAGTCCATATGTCTTAAAGTCGCCAAGGTTGGGAAACACTGTCCTGGAGAAACTTCTTCAGATCTTCTGGTCACCTGGAAAGGAAGACCTCTTGGGGAAGATACTACTTGGGTCTTCTCAAACATGGAGTTCAGCTGCATTCCAGTTACCTTGGCATGACAGGGGGTAAGCAGTCTGCAGATGGACTACTATGTACTTTACATACACTTTACAAGCCCTGAGTTGCAAGGGAGCTGAGTTGGCATCCAGAAGACCTTCTTCTCCTACCTTTGATTTGAGCTCTGTGGCAGCTCAAAATGGTTCCAGATGATCGTACCATTAACTTGCAAACTGTCAAGTGGGCAATCATGCTTTTGGACACAGCCCAACCTGGGAGCGCGGGAGGGGTTGTACCACCACCCCCCACTCCGCTTCTTCCCTTCGCAAACCCATTTCACTTTCCTTTCTGCGCCCTCCCTCTCTCAGGATCAGAGATGGCCTAAGATACCCACCATAACGGAGGCAGTGGAAGGGTGCTGATGCGATTGATAGTGTAATTTAAGCGATCAATATTTAGAAAGCACTCTGCGAATCCCAAAGGCCTGGGGAGGGCTGGACATTATTTATTAATAATTAAGTTATGCCGTTTGCATGCAGAGATGCTAAGCACCTGGATTTCAGTGTTTGGGGGGGGGAGGGACTTAATCTGAGAGAGAAGAGTGAAGCAAAAGAACAAAAGGATTATTAATATTATTTTTTTAAATGAGAGGATTCCAAATCGTTGCTGAGGGAGAAATGGACCAGCACTCTCCAATACTTTGCAAAGGAAACCAGATCCGTGCTTGGGATTTCAACTCAAAGCAGACCCCCTGCCTGGCATGAAAAGGGTCTCCACTTCGATCCCCAGCAGCCCCAGGGGGCATCTGAGAGCGAAGCCTTCCCAGAAGATGGAAGAACTATTGCCAAGTGTGCAAAACAGAGCTTTGAAGTTTCCATCGACTGGAAGGCTAAAACAGGACGGCCTGGGTTAGGTGCAGGCTGCCTTGCCAAATGTGGGTGGGACTAGGATCTGGATCTGGGTTACAATGAGGAAAAAACATGATTAAATCTCTGCAGGGCTTTAGGCTCCCAACGAGCCCCTTAACTCAGAGGTCCCCAACCTTTTGGGCACAAGGGACCAGTTCCGTGGAGAGAGGTTTTTCCACGGGCTGGAGAGTGTGTGGTTTTAAAATACTGCCCGCATCTCACCCATGGAGCTTTGCTTGTTTGTGCGGCCCGCTTGCTGGCAAGCTGCGGATCGGTGCCAGTCCACGGATTGGGGGTTGGGGAACCCTGCCTTAACTGAATAAAACCTTGGGCCAAGGCGTGACTCCATCCTCTCCGGGAACACGGAAGGAAACTGCAGTGGAATGAGCGAATGACTTTGGGAGACAGGAGAAAGAGCTGCATACTAGGCAGTGGGCGGGTAAGAGGCAGCTGAGCCTGCAGGAGAAATGGAGCATGGGAAATCTCCCAGAAGGGATCCTCCCTAGTTCCTCGGGCTGTAAAGTCAAGGGAGGAGAATGGTACTCCCCAACTTGCAAGATTCTGTTAATGTAACTTTGGGGTCCTTGGTGCTCTCCGAGCTTGGCTGTTTCCTTGCAGACGTTTCATTACCCAACCAGGTAACACCATCAGTCCTACTGCCTCTGACGTGCTAGCCCTGGTGATAATAGGCAGCTTAGCCTCCAGAAGGAATGAGGCCTTAGCAAACATCTCAGAAGGGACCCTCCCAAGTTTCTTGGACTGTAAAGTGGGGGTAGGAGAGATGTGCTTTCCGACTTGTGAGATTCTTTTAATGTACCTTGACGGTAAAGTTCAGACTAGTGCTTCTGGGTGTGCTTCTTGTCTGGACTACCTCGCAAGGCTGATGGGTGCCAATACCAGCCACATGTTTTGCTTCATTGACTGAGTTGGATGGTGGCATGATCTCATCTGGCAAAAGAAAGGCTCCAAAGGGGCCTTGGGAGGTCATCTAGTCCAACCCCCTGCTCAGGCAGGAAAGCCTATACCATTTCAGACAAATGGCTGTCCAGTCTCTTCTTAAAAACTTCCAGTGTTGGAGCATTCACCGCTTCTGGAGGCAGGTTGTTCCACTGGTTAATTGTTCTAATTGTCAGGAAGTTTCTCCTTAGTTCTAGGTTGCTTCTCTCCTTGCTTAGTTTCCATCCGTTGCTTCTTGTCCTGCCTTCAGGCGCTTTGGAGAATAGCTTCTTTGGGGCAGCCCCTGAGATATTGGAACACTGCTATCATGTCCCCCCTCGTCCTTTTCTTCATTAAACTAGACATACCCAATTCCAGCAACCGTTCCTTATATGTTTTAGCCTCCAGTCCCCTGATCATCTTTGTTGCTCTTCTCTGTACTCTTTCTAGAATCTCAACATCTTTTATACATTGTGGTGACCAAAACTGGATGCAGTAATTCCAAGTGTGGCCTTACCAAGGCATTGTAGAGTGGTATTAACACTTCACGTGATCTTGATTCTATCCCTCTGTTAATGCAGCCTAGCACTGTGTTGGCCTTTTTGGCAGCTGCAGCACACGGCTGGCTCATATTTAAATGACTGTCCACTAGGACTCCCTTCCTCCAGCGAAGGTTAAAACGTTGCTTTCTGTGGGAGCAGGAAAGACAGCATTGCTCAATGGGAGAAGAGCCCATGATTTTTGGTAGAAAAAGATGTCACGTTTGGAATCCTTGCAAGAAGGCGAGGCGCTACTGTATTCAGTTAAGTTCTGTATGAGATCGTGAGAGATTTTGAGTGATCCTGCACTGGAAGTCCTCAACATATGACCGCAATACAGCCCAGAATTGATGTTACTAAGCGAGACATTTGTTAAGTGCGTCTTGTCCCGTTTTACAAACTTTCTGGCCAGAAGTTGTTAATTGAATCAGTGCAGTTATTAAGTTAGTAACACCCTTGACCCCAGAATACTGCAACCATCATAAATATGAAGCAGTTGCCAAGCATCTGGATTTTGATCACCTGATCCTGGGATGCTGCAATGGTTGTAAGTGTGAAAAAGAAATCGTAAGTCCCTTTTTTCAATGCTGTCGTAACTTGGAGCAGTCACTAAATCAGGGATAGGCAACCTTGGCTCTTTTATGACTCGTGGACTTCAACTCCCAGAATTCCTGAGCCAACATGGCTCAGCTTGGAAACCTCTCCCTTTTCCCTCAGCATGGCTGGCTCAGGAATTCTGGGAGTTGAAGTCCACGAGTCATAAAAGAGGCAAGGTTGCCTACTCCTGCACTAAACAAACTGTTGTAAGTCAAGGATTACCTGTATACATTTTGGATGATTCTTGTTTTGGATAGGTTGGGGTTTTTTTTGATCTTAAGAAGACTTACTTAATTTTTAATACTCATATTCAGTATTTTGGGATCGAAAAAGATTGCTGGTGTTCATTTTCAAAACTTAATTGGTTGTCCAAATTTTGCTTGAAAAACCTTCAGAGACATTCATTATTGCTTTTATGCCAGCTACCTTGACGTTTCTCCTAAAATTATTCTCACCATTTTCCCCTCCGAACATTGAAAAGTGTTTCTATGCCCCAGCTATCTTTATTATTCCGTTCTGAAGTCATTGCTGTGTGTCTGTATATCATTCTTCAGTTGTGATGTTCAAATCTAAAGTCAAAACTCCAGAATAGACCCAGTGAGGACCAAATAAAATGGGAATATTATATTCCACAACTGGGAAACACAGTTTCATCTTCTGAAAGTTTTACTTCCAAACTTTGGAAGAACGAGCACTATTAAAAATGTAAGGAATCTCTTCACAATAATGGAAAAATCTTGAAACAACTGTAGCAAAGATCTTGAAAGTTTTAACGAGTAAAAAGATGTGGGATTTTTTTTTACTTGCCGGGTTGGCATGGATTTCTTGCCGCGTCAAATTCCTTTTAAATTTATTTTGACAAGTAATTGAGAACAAACGACAAAGATAATTCATAGATGATGCTAGATCCTGTAAAACTGCAGTCTGTTAATCTAAATTGGGCTTTGGGGGAGATATAAACAGTTTGGGACATCTTACTATATCTAGTGGCAGTACCCATTTAATTACTCGTTTTGGTTGAAAGATCTTGAGAAAATAGGAAAAATTACACACAACATTGTTTAATAATTAATGCGAGCGTAGCTTTATTGCCCATTTTTCCAGAACGTGTAAAATGGTGCAGCATAACAAATTAATTCATTTCTTGTTGTTAGCTGCCATATCTACTATTGGAAAACACTAGAAAAGTAAATTACATCTTTCTTTGGTTCAGTGGTATTTAAAAGTGGAGAGGGGAGAAAGGCACAGGTTTAAAAAATTAGCACAGCACAAAATGTCCTGAAGAATTTTTTTTAATTAAAGGGTTGGTTTCCCCCCCCCCCCCACATTTGAACTCCATTTTTGGTTCTGTCAACAGTAGAACTCCCAATAAATTATCTCTTTCCATCGGGAAAGTATTTGGGGATTGAAAGACTGGAATATGGATGTTTAAAATTAAGTCTTGTCTCCTTAAAACAACTAATCTATTTAGATATCGTCCCAAGCTATTTTTTAGGCTTTTATTGTGATTTCTGTTCGTTTTCTCTCTCTCTCTCCACCTCCTCTCTTTCCTTTTGGTTTCTTTTGTTCAAATGTTCAATGTTTTGTTCATCGCTACAGGTTTAAATTAAATTAAAGAACTCTGAAACACTTATTCAATTGAACTCGCAAGAGAGCCAAAGGTGGCTATCCCATCACCTCTGTCTTGGGGTGACTTGCACCCACGACTGGGTGCCAGCTTGAAAAATGTTTCTCCCTAGGTGACTGTGGCTGTTTACGGGTGGCATTATTCAAACCATCCTGTCTCCGTTCACAAAAACAATTAGAATTGCCTTCTGTTGCTAGAATCTGACCTGCAGAGAGATTATAACCTCTCTCTCTCTCTCTCTCTTTTTTTTTTTTTTTGCTTGTATGCACATGCATGCGTCTATGGGGCTTTTTGGGTCTGTTTTTTTTTTCTCTCCCAAAAAAAAATAAAATAAAAATCCATTTTCACAAGCGTTTAGCCTGAGCTCTGGAGGGTATGGTAATTACACCTTCGCTGTTGGAAAAAAAGCTAGAAATAATTATGTAGTGGGTTCCTGGTGTGCGGTGGACCTGCATAGCAATTGAAGTCAGTCCCGGGCTGGGATGGGGAAAAAAAAAGACAATGCAGAGGCCAGGCCTAATTGTCACGGAGAGAAGGAAGAGGGAAAGGCGTGTATTTTGGGGGGATTTGGGGCGTCTGTTGCAGTCATGGCGTGGAAAGCAGGGACTTGTTCATCCTCCAAGTTGGGGTGAGGAAGGACAAGAAAGAAGCGAGGGTTGACTGGCTAATATAATCGCAGGAGACCAATACAAGCTCGAGCTGTTTGTCTGGCTAGCCGAGATGGGCAAAGATTAATGCTTATTGACAGCCAGGTCAGTTTTGATGCCTTCGGAGATCAGACAGGAGGTGCAGTTCAAACTGAAGAGGTAATCTTGTTTCAGGGCCGTTTGTTTATGGGTCACCTCTAGTCTTCCCTTTGGTAGTCATTTGTCTGAAATGGTATAGGGCCGTGGTAGCAAACCTATGGCACGCCCCAGTCCTAGGCCTTCAGCTGGGTTTTATAAAACCTTTTCGCTTTAGGCTTCCGCCACCATATGCAAAAAAAAAAAAAAGAGGTTCAATCAATTTCAACTTCTCGTGGGAAAAAAAAAGATCTGGCAAAGTTGGAATTGATTGATTGAACTTTTTAGTCCCACCCGGTCTGCCGTTACCACCGCAGCCACGCCCACCCAATGGGCCATGGCCACCCAAGTGGCCACACCCACCCAATGGGTCACATAAGTGGGTTTTGGGTTGCAGTTTGGACACTTGGTCTCTAAAAGGTTGGCCATCACTGGTATAGAGTTTCCTGCCTGAGCAGAGGGTTGGACTAGATAACCTCCAAGGTCACTTCCAACATCATCATCATCATCATCATCATCATCATTATTATTATTATTAGTCGGTAGCCAAGGTGAAACTTGGGATCACAAAAAAGGACATGCCCACCTTGCATACAGAGGTAGAACAGGGGAACTCTTCTGCATGCAGAGACAGAACGGACAAACTTCCTGGTGAGGAAATAAAAGTCGTCCTCGACTTACGACCACAACTGAGGCCAAAATTTCTGTCGCTAAGCGAGACAGCTGTTAAGTGAATGTTGCCCCCATGTTACGACCTTCCTCGCCTTTCAGGTTATTAAGTGAATTACTGCAGTTGTTAAATGAGTAGCAGGGCTGTTAAGTGGCTTCCCCATTTGCTTTGCTTTGTCAGACGGTCGTAAAAGGTGGTCACGTAACCCCGGGACGCTGCCACCGTCATAAATACGAGCCAGTTGCCAAGCATCTGAGTTTTGATCACATGATTGTGGGGATGCTGCGAAGGTCCTAACTATGAAAAACGATCCTAAGTCACATTTTTCAGTGCCGTTGTAACTCGGAACCGTCACTAAACAAACTGTTGTAAGTTTTGGGCTATCTGTAGCCTTCCTTTGGGGAGTCAATAGCCAAGGTGAAACTTGGGAGCAGAGGAAAAGACACGCCCCACTGTGCATACGGAGGCAGAACAAGGGAACTCTTCTGCATGCAGAGACACAGCGGGAAAACTCCCTGGTAAGGAAGTATAGGTAATCCTCGACTTACAGGTATTTATTTAGCGACTGCTTGGAGTTACAACAGTGTTAAAACGATGACTTATGACTGGTCCTTGCACTTACAACTGTTGCAGCATCCCCATGATCACGTGATCAGAATTTGAGTGCTTGGCAGCTGGCTCGTATTTATAACGGTTGCAGCATCCCTGGGTCACGTGATCAATATCTAAAAGGCTACCACAAACCGGGGGGGGGGGGTGTTGTCAAGTTATTCTCCAAAGCACCTGAAGACAGTACAAGAAGCAACGGATGGAAACTAACCAAGGAGAGAAGCAACCTAGAACTAAGGAGAAACTTCCTTACAGTGAGAACAATTAACCAGTGGAACAACCTGCCTCCAGAAGCGGTGAATCCTTCAACACTGGAAGTTTTTAAGAAGAGACTGGACAGCCATTTGTATGAAATGGTATAGGGTTTCCTGCCTGAGCAGGGGGTAGAACTAGATGACCTCCAAGGTCCCTTCCAACGCTGTTACTGTGTCATCACCATTGGCGAGCTTCCCAGGCATCTTCCGACAAGCAAAGTCAATGGGAGGGAAGCTGGGTTCGCTTAACAGCCACATGATTCACTTAACAACTGCAGTGATTCGCTTAACAGCCATGGCAACAAAGGTCGCAAATCAGATGTGTCTCCCTTAACAACCAGCTTGCTTAGAAATGGAAATTCTGCTCCCATTTTTGGCCGTAAGTCAAGGACTAAGTGTAATTCTGCTTAGGGTGAGGGTTAAGGACATAGGAAGTCCACTATAGATACACCAGATTGAGTAGGACCTGAAAATGTCAACTGATAAATGTTAACATGCCTCAGTCATGAACTGTAGGATGAAGAAAGAGAGGGAGAGAGAGAGAGGGAGAAGGAGAGGGAGAGAGAGAGGTCAATGTGGTGAGAGCATCGTACATTTTGCTTATCTGGCTTTCTCCCTTTGAAATCGTCCCCCCTGCATCTAACGCCGAAAGTCGTGGCTCACGTCTTTTGCCTCCTTCCATTCTGCCCTCCCTCGCTTTCTGAGTACATTAATTGTTATTAAAAATTAAAGGCTTTGTGTCTCTTTGGGGAGTTGAGAAATCTCTTTTGGCAACAAAGGTCAGTCTTGTTCCGCTTGTGCCCACACCTCGCGCTGGCGGATATCGGAGGGCCCGGCTGCACGCTCTGCCGTGAACACGGCCAGATCGACTTAACCGGCATCATTGACGTGCCCCTCTTGTTGAACACGGGAGTCAACACAACAGTTCTGGGAGTTGAAATCAAAGGATGCTGGCTGGGGAATTCTGGGAGCTGAAGTCGAAGGATGCTGGCTGGGGAATTCTGGGAGCTGAAGTCGAAGGATGCTGGCTCTAATCCTTCACCATCTCTTTCACTCTCCTTCTCCTTCCTCACCATCCTCGCATAGTGGTGGATACAGTATTTTGAGTATTATAGTCCTAGACCAGGGGTGGTGAACCTATGGCACGCGTGCCAGAGGCGGCATTCAGAGCCCTCTCTGTGGGCACGCTCACCATGCCCCAGAGATGGCAACCGTCCCTCTTCAACCAGCTGCCCACTAACTTGCCGAGGTCCCACATGGCTGGATGCATCCCAGCATCCCTGCAGAGGCTCGCTGGCCTCTGTGTGCAGGAACCGATGGTGTCAGGCAGCAGCCACCCCGGCCTGCCTCAGCTTGCCCTGTGACAATGGCACCCCTGCCTACCTCGCCTCGCCTCACCCTGCAGGACGAGCCTCCTGCCCACCGCCCCACCTGCCAGAGACCCCTGGATCTCCCCCAACCCTGCCCAGCTCCCACAGGCGTCCCTCCCCACGAGCAACATTGAGGTGATCACGCCCACCTTGGCCACACCCACCCAATCTGCCATTACTACCACAGCCACGCCCACCCTGTGGGCCACGCCCACCCGGCACCCGGCAATAAATAAGTGGGTTTTGGGTTGCAGTTTGGGCACTCGGTCTCTAAAAGGTTCGCCATCACTGTCCTAGACAAAATGCTGCTCAGTTCATTCTGTCACACCCTGGTGCCCCAATGTTTGCTAACTTGGTGGTCTCCACTTTTTAATCTGACAAATCCCATCCTCTCCAAGGAGCTGGGCTATTGAAATAATATGAATAATAGCTATCTTTTTTTTTTTCTCTAACCGTGAGAATCCCTATTCTTGTTCTGAGCTACTGCGTTTCATTTCTGACCCCAAACATCAGCCTCACAACTGGTGAAGCTTCTTGGATGAGAAGCAAAACATCTTCTTCCTCAAACACAGGTAATCCTTGATTTACAACAGTCCATTTAGTGACCGTTCAGCACTGAAAAAAGTGACTTAGGACCGTTTTTTAACACAACCGTTGCAGCCTCCCCACGGTCACGTGATCAAAATTCAGACGCTTGGCCACTGACTCATATTTATGACAGTTGCAGTGTCCCGGGGTCACCTTTTGCGACCTTCTGACAAACAAAGTCAACGGGAAAGCCAGATTCACTTTACAACAGTGTTACTAACTTACTAACAGCAATGATTCACTTAACAGGAAAGGTCGTAAAATGGGACAAAACTCAGTTAACAAATGTCTCGCTTAGCAAGAGAAATTTTGGGCTCAGTTATGGTCGTAAGTTTGAGGTCTGTTTGTCAAAAAACAGACCAGTTACTTTTGAGGGAAAAAACCCTCACCTTTGAGACATCAACCTGGTTGAAGTATTCAGTCAACCTTCAGCTGTCTCTTCTGTTCTCCATCACTTTGCATTCTTTCAAGGACAAGGGACTTCTGTGGTTTTTTCACCTTTCACTTAAAAAAGAAAAGAAAAGTGGGCATGCAAATTTGTACCCATTTTGATATGCAGCTCCTCCAACTATAAGCATTTTTTGCAATTTCCCCTAAACGATGTGTTCTTATGCATTTCCTGACTGGTGAACTGCAGTTTGACATCCAGAGAGATGCGGAAACAGGAAGGCAATTGTCTTATAGTTTACACAACAGCTTCAAGGAATCTACAGAATACAAGCTGTTTATATTAAAATGCAAGCAAAAAGGAGGAGGAGGAGGAGGAGGCGATAGGGAAGAAAGGAGAAGAAAGAAAGGAAAAAAGTAAGAAAGAAAGAAGGAAAGGAAAGAAAGGAAGAGAAGGAAAGGAAGGAAGAAAAAGAAAGAAGGAAAGGAAGGAAGGAAGAAAAAGAAAGAAGGAAAGAAGGAAAGGAAGGAAGAAAAAGAAAGAAAGAAAGAAGGAAGGAAGGAAAGGAAGGAAGAAAAGAAAGAAAAGGAAGGAAGAAGGAAAGAAAGAAAGGAGGGCAGGAAGAAAGGAAAGAAGGAAAAAGAAAAGAAAAAGGAAGAAGGAAAGGAAGGAAGAAAGAAGGAAAAGAAGAAAGGAAGGAAGGAAGAAATGAAAGAAGGAAAGGAAGAAAAAAAAGGAAGAAGGAAAGGAAGGAAGAAAAAGAAAGAGAAGGAAGGAAGGAAGAAAAGAAAGAAGGAAAGGAAGAAAAAAAGAAAAAGGAAGAAGGAAAGGAAGGAAGAAAAGAAGGAAAAGGAAGGAAGAAGGAAAGGAAGAAAGGAAGGAAGAAAAGAAAAAGGAAGAAAGAAAGGAAGAAGGAAAGAAAGAAAGGGCAGGAAGAAAGGAAAGAAGGAAAAAGAAAAGAAAAAGGAAGGAAAGGAAGGAAGAAAGAAGGAAAAGAAGAAAGGAAGGAAAGAAAGAAGGGAAGGAAGGAAGAAAAGAAAAAAGGAAAGGAAGAAAAAAGGAAGGAAGAAAGAAGGAAGGAAGAAAGAAAAGAAAGAAGGAAAGGAAGAAAAAAGAAAAAGGAAGAAGGAAAGGAAGGAAGAAAAAGAAAGAAAGAAGGAAGGAAGGAAGAAAAGAAAGAAAAGGAAGGAAGAAGGAAAGGAAGAAAGGAAAGAAGGAAAGGAAGGAAGAAAAGAAAAAGGAAGAGGAAGGAAGAAAAAGAAAAAGGAAGAAGGAAAGGAAGGAAGGAAGGAAAGAAAGGAAGAAGGGAAGGAAGGAAGGAAGAAAAGAAAAAGGAAGAAAGGAAGAAAGAAGGAAAGGAAGAAAAAAAGGAAGAAGGAAAGGACGGAAGAAAAAGAAAGAGAAGGAAGGTAAGGAAGAAAAGAAAGAAGGAAAGGAAGAAAAAAAGAAAAAGGAAGAAGGAAAGGAAGGAAGAAAAGAAGGAAAAGGAAGGAAGAAGGAAAGGAAGAAAGGAAGGAAGAAAAGAAAAAGGAAGAAAGGAAGAAAGAAGGAAAGAAAGAAAGGGCAGGAAGAAAGGAAAGAAGGAAAAAGAAAAGAAAAAGGAAGAAGGAAAGGAAGGAAGAAAGAAGGAAAAGGAAGGAAGGAAGGAAGGAAAGAAAAGAAAGAAAGGAAGGAAAGAGAAAGAAAGAAAGAAAGAAAGAAAGAAAGAAAGAAAGAAAGAAAGAAAGAAAGAAAGAAAGAAAGAAAGAAAGAGAAAGAAAGAAAGAATTTGGTCCCTATGCCGTAGTATTTTTCCAGGACATGTGTGTAAGAAGACAGGAGAGAGAAAAACACATTTTTGGGGAGGAAAAATATTAATCCTCTGGATAAACATCTGGATTTTTCCATAGATTTGCATTGCAACAGGTGTGCTAAAATATCGATGCAAGAATAAAACCCCCCCATGCAAACTTCCTCCTCTAAGTCTTGAAATGGTTCAGGGATTCTTAGCCTTTCTTTCTCACAATTATTCCCTCTGCTTCCCCAGCGCCGCTTGAGTCAACCGAGGGGGAAAAAATCAAGAGTGAAGTTAAAATTATAAGGCGGAAGGGAAGGAGGAAAAGTTTTCAGACAGAGAAAGGGGAGGGGAGGGGGAAAGGGAAAATAGCCCCTCCCCAGCCTGCCAAGAAAAGCTGTTTGTTTCTGGGCTTGAGGGAGGGGAGGAGAGGGGGGGAAGGCAGGGGCGATTAATGGCTGTTAAATGGCTCAAAATTTATGGAGCTGAAACCAGCAGAGGGAGGGGGGATATTTTTCTCCCCCACCCCTTTTATTTCCCCCTGTCTGTCTCAGCACAAAGTGCTCTCTAATCACAGGTTGCTGCTGTGCTACAAACACACACACACACACACACACACACACACACACACACATGTGCTCATCCACACTCTTTAGCCACATGGTTTTAGCTGCCCGATTAAGCATTGACTGGCCTCATCCAGCAAATCTCACACATACACCCCTCTTTCTAGTCCTGGTCTTTGGCTTAGTGCCGATAAGTGTGAGCAAGGGGCAGGGTGGGAGTGTGTCTCTCTGTCCCTCTTGTGAGTATCTCTTTGGATACTGGGAAGGATTGGGGATTGAGGCCTTGGGGATGAACTCGGGACCATGGTTTTGGGGCTGATCACAATCATTCTTTCCTTCCTTGGGACTATGCTGTTAATCTGGGGAAGTTCCCACTATAGTGGTGGTGGTGAACCTTTGGCACGCGTGCCAGAGGCGGCACTCAGAGCTCTGTCTGTGGGCAGGTGTGCCATCGCCTCAGCCCCGCCTCCCCCTGCGACCCCCTCCTTACCAGCAGCCCCCCGGGGGAGAGTTGCCACCAGGAACGGCCCGCATGGAACAGCGCAGCCAAGGCAGCAGGGACAAGGCTCTGCCCTTGCGCCCCGTCGCGCACAGATGATGCTGCGGGGTACGGGTGGAGGGTGTGTCCACCATGGCGCTGCAGGCCCGCCTGGGCGATCTGTTGCAGCGGGCCGTGGAGGCGGTGGGTGGCCCTGTGGGTGGGCGCGGGTAGAGTGGGGATGGGGGCAGAGGGGGCATGCCAGGGGGAAGAGGGGGAGGTGGGCCACGGCGGTTTTGGGGCACTCAGTCTCTAAAAGGTTCGCCATCACTGCAGTATAGGTTGGATGTGGGGATGGCTGTTGGCGATAGAGCCTCTGTGCAAAGGATTGCATAAGAAACTGGGAGACAGTAAGTTCTAGTCCTGCCTTAGGCATGAAAGCAGCGGGGTGACTTTGGGCCAATCAATAGGAGAAGGTGAGTTCTAGTCTCTCACCTTGGGCATGAAAGCTGGCTGGATGACTGGAACAACCACGGGGAGAAGGTGAATTCTAGTCCTGCCTTAAGCATGAAAGCCAGCTGAGTGACTTTGGACCAATCACCAGGAGATTTTGAATTCTAGTCCTGCCTTAGGCATGAAAGCCGGCTGGGTGATTTTGGGCTAGTCGCTCTATACCAATGTTTCTCAACCTTGACAATTGTAAGGCATGTGGACTTCAACTCCCAGAATTCCACAGCCAGCATTGCCTTAAAATTGTCAAGGTTGAGAAACACTGCTCTATACTATCCCAGCCCATTCAGCAGGATTGTTGTGGGGGGAAATAGGAAGGGGGACATATTTGGAAGGGAGAAAAGTTTGCTGTATTTTCCTGGGCTTTCCAGACATTTCTGGGTCATCACCTGGAGGTAATGTGGTAATATCGTATGTGGCTCTTTCAAAGGATTTAACTCAGGGCTTCTTAACCTTAACAACTTTAAGATTTGTGAATTCTCTAGCTCAGAGATAGGCAACCTTGGCCCTTTTATGACTCGTGGACTTCAACTCTCAGAATTCCTGAGCCAGCCATGCTGAGGGGAAAGGGAGAGGTTTCCAAGCTGAGCCATGCTGGCTCAGGAATTCTGGGAGTTAAAGTCCATGAGGCATAAAAGAGCCGAGGTTGCCTACCCCTGTCCTAGGATGAAAATTAAGAGCAGGGGTCTTCAAACTTGCCCCTTTTATGACTCATGGACTTCAACTCCCAGAATTCCTGAGCCAGCCATGCTGAGGGGAAAGGGAGAAGTTTCCAAGCTGAGCCATGCTGGTTGAAGTCCACACATCTTCTAAGGCAGTGTTTCCCAAACTTCACAATTTTAAGGCATGTGGACTTCAACTCCCAGAATTCCACAGCCAGCAATGCTGGCTGTGGAATCCTGGGAGTTGAAGTCCACATGCCTTAAAATTGTCAAGTTTGGGAAACACTGTTCTAAGGTATTAGAAACACTGGTTTAACACAAGGGACTTGTGCATCTTATCGAATATACAGGTAGTCCTTGAATTATGACCAATCACTTAGCAACTAAACCTCAGTGACTGCTCGAATTACAACGGACCCTGAAAAGGGTACTTCCAGTCTGGCCTTGAAGTTCTAACGACTTGTTACATTTCTGGGGCTTGGCAACTAAACCCTTTTTATGGCCGTTTGCTGCAGCCCGCGATCATGTAATCTGAATTTTGACATTTTTGCCAGAAACAGGCCGTGACTTCCAGTTTCCAGTCAAAAGCACCCCGTAGCAAACAATGGGTTTACTTAACAACCGCTTCATTTGATTTATGATTGTCATACCTGCTTAATGATTATTACCAAAAAAAGTTATAAAATTGGTAGTAGTTATATGATGACCCACTTAATGACCATCATGACATGCATCATCTGCTGAAACACAATAGAGTAGAATAACAGAGTTGGAAGGGTCGTTGAAAGTCATCTAGTCCAACCCCCTGCTCAGGCAGGAAATCCTATACCGTTTCAGACAAATGGCTGTCCAGTCTCTTCTTAAAAACTTCCAGTGTTGGAGCATTCACCGCTTCTGGAGGCAGGTTGTTCCACTGGTTAATGGTTCTAACTGTCAGGAAGTTTCTCCTTAGTTCTAGGTTGCTTCTCTCCTTGATTAGTTTCCATCTGTTGCTTCTTATCCTGTCTTCAGGCGCTTTGGAGAAAAGCTTGACTCCCTCTTCTTTGTGGCAGCCCTTGAGATACTGGAGCACTGCTATCATGTCCCCCCTCGTCCTTCTCTTCATTAAACTAGACATACCCAATTCCAGCAACCGTTCTTCATATGTTTTAGCGTCCAGTCCCCTAATCATCTTTGCTGCTCTTCTCTGTACTCTTTCTAGAGTCTCAACATCTTTTTTACGTCGTGGTGACCTAAACTGGATGTAGTATTCCAAGTATGGCCTTACCAAGGCATTGTAGAGTGGCATTAATACTTCATGTGATCTTGATTCTATCCCTCTGTTAATGCAGCCTAGCACTGTGTTGGCTTTTTTGGCAGCTGCAGAACACTGCTGGCTCATATTTAAGTGATTGTCCACTAGGACTCCGAGGTCCCTCTCACAGTTACTACTATTGAGCAAGGTACCACCTATACTATACTTTGCATTTGGATTTTCTGGCCTAAATGTAGAAACTTATTTTTTTCACCACTGAATTTCATTTTGTTAGATAGTGGCCAGTGTTCAAGTCTGTCAAGATTTTGTTGACATTGTTTTTTTTTACTTTATTGAAACACAATATCAGAAAGGGAATTTTAGACACTCTCAAATTTACAGGTGTGAGCAAAAGTGAGTTGCAATTCTCTCCAAGATGCCACTGTGTAACATCCTTCTGCTTTCCAGAAGCATCTGAGGAGATAGATTTCCCCTTGTTTTCCATCATCAACAAACCTGCTGGGTTTTCTGTCTTCTGTTGTGTCTGGTCTGAATGAGAGAATTTTATATATCAATTCTTTTTTTCGAAGGGTGGTGGAAAAGAGGCCCCCTTTTTTTATCCATAGATGGCAAATTAGTGGTGCACTCCACCGAGAGTGTTCAAACCCCCCTCATTTTAATTACAGTGATTTGGCAGGCCCTGCTGCGGGAATTACATGAACACAGCAGGAACCTTCCCAGGTGTCATCGTCTTAAAACTCGGTCGACATTTTACAGAGAGAATGGCTTTAAATGATAACAAATTAACAGGAAACGCGCCACACAGGGCTGTACGAGGCTGTCAGAGCTGAAAGGCACAGCTGCAGGAGGCTTCACCTAGGCCGCCATGTCAGGTTGGGACATCTGTGTCCAGGTGTCATTGGAACACTTGAGGACAGCGATGTGAATTTGGGAGCAGATCAGAACAGAACAGAATAACAGAGTTGGAAGGGACCTTGGAGGTCATCTAGTCCAACCCCCTGCTCAGGCAGGAAACCCTATGCCATTCCAGGCAAATGGCTGTCTGGTCTCTTCTTAAAAGCCTCCACTGATGGAGTACCCACAATTTCTGGTGGCAAGCCGTTCCAGTGGTTAATTTTCACTCTCAGGAAATCTTTCCTTATTTCTAGGTTGGTTCTCTCCTTGCTTAGTTTCCATCCGTTGTTTCAAGCAGTGTCAAAGCCTGAGCTCTTTTCTCAGGCCACATTGGTGGCCTCCAGGATGCCCAAAAGGCAGGCCCGAAGATAATAAGTCTTTTCCATAGCCGTGGGCTGCTCCTGAGACAGAAGCTCCATTAATGTCACCCTGTCAAGGTTCCAACTGATGAACCCAATCAAGCAAACAGCTTGGAGACCTTCTGTTCTCTTATTGTAAAACTTTATTGAGTACATCAGACATGTCAAACACAAGGCCCGGGGGCCGGATGCGGACCGCGAAGTGGTTTCATGTGGCCCACGAAGCCATCTTGGAAACAGTGAGGGAACGGCCCCCACTGCCTTGGCCCTGGCCCAGGCCGGCCGGGGGCCAATATACAATTTTGTGGTGGCCATCTATGCTGAAATGCATTCAGTCTTAGCTCCATAAGCCCCTCTCCCTGCATGGCCTGAGAGGAATAGTAAGGCTCCTCCAGTGGACCATGCCTTGGCACTTGCCCTGGTTCCCCCCCCCTTCTGCCAGAAACCCTCAGATCTGTCCCACTCCTGCCCAGGCCCCCACAGGCACCCTTGATGCAAACGATGTAGAGCTGGCCATACCCACCCACTAGGCCACACTCACTCCATCCACACCCACCCAGTAGGCCACACCCACCCTGACCACACCCACCCAGCCCTCTGAGGGCAACCGCAATGCTGATGCGGCCCTCAATGAAATTGAGTTTGATGCCCCTGGAGTACATCATTTTGGCACTTATGAAAGAAAAAACAGCTCTGGCAAATCCCCACTCAAGCCCTACATAGTGAGAGCATAGAATTCTGTCCCCTCCCTCTGGATAAGGTCACAGTGCCCAATTAAATGCAGCAATATTGTTATGAGTTACAATGGCACTGAAAAAAGTGCCCTCAAGCCACAGCCGAGCAAGACACCTGCCTGCCCTTGTAACTTCGAACAGTTGTTAAAATGAATGGTAAATCAGGGCCAACCTGTACCATCTTTTTATTTCTGTTGTTTTGGGTGCTGTTTTTTTTTTTTTTTTAAATGGTCTTTTCATCTGTTGTTGACTGCCTAGGGTTTTGCTGTGCAAGAGGCGCCGCCATACAAATCAGATAAATCAAATACATAAAGTAAATAAATATCATTTGCATAATGACATCATTACACAAATGACATCAATCACAGAAATCCGGTTCATTGCGCACAAAGGCTGTGGGATCCCAGCCCATACACTGAGATTTTTGCTTCTCTTCCGAAAGACTTTCCTACAGAGGAAGGCAATGAATTAAGGAAAACCTTTTGTTAAAATGGTAAGCAAAGAAATCCTTTGTTTTGACTGCCCTCCCTCTCATTGGATCATTTCCGCGGTTGCCCTGAAATTTAAATATTGTAAGAAAGGGAGGGGTGGAAACAACATCTAGAGCCATTTTTTTGTTTTGTTTCTCTTATCAGCTTTCTAAAGTCACCTCCAAATGTGCTTTTGGACATTGTCTTGCAACACAGTGGGGTTTTATTTAATCTTTTTGTAGCTGTTCTAACTCTCGGAACTTGCTTTGAATTATGAGCCGCTAGAAATGTCTCCCAGAAACAGGGAATATCATCGTGTGTTTTTTGTTGTTGTTGTTGTTTTGCAAAGACATAATACAGCTGCGATGGCTATTTTCTCCAGTTCCCCCTCTAATTATAGCAGGGAACGGGTGCTAAGTATCCCATCACATGATGAGTCAGCTTTTCCCACTGGCCTCCTGTAAGATTCCCACCTCTCAGAAGTTCCTTAGCTGGACATGAACACGATAAGAATGGCTACACCGGTAAATATCTAAGGAGATTCTCTTCATCCAGGTAAATGGCTGTCCCAAAGGTGCTTTTTTTCCCCCTAAACCAGTGATTCTCAACCTGTGGGTCGGGACCCCATTTGGGGTCGAACGACCATTTCATGGGGGTCGCCAAACAATGCAGTCCACCATTTCTCCCCCCTTTTCCTTAGCTGTGCTACTCCCTTTTATTCTATTGGCTTTTGAAAGCCAATAGAATAGACTCTCTTGAATAGAGTCTAATTCTATTGGCTTTCAAAAGCCAATAGGAATTGTCCAGGCTGTCTCTGCCCTGCTGAGCCCGCCAAAAGTTCCATTCTGCAAATGGTGCTGCACCAGTTGAGTAGTCCTCGACCTACGACCGGTTGAGTAGTCCTCGACTTACGACCGGTTGGGGGTCGCGGCATTAAAAAGGTTGAGAACCACTGTCCTAAAGGCAACTGGACTTCCTTTGTTTTTCCTTGAAGACGTTTCGCTTCCCATCCACTTCTTCTTCAGTTCTGACTGAATGGTGGAAGATGGCAGGATTTACAGGCCTCTCAGAAAGAGTGCTAATGAGCAGATGACTGCAAGGAATATAAATCCTTCTGTCCTCCACCACTCAGTCAGAACTGAAGAAGCTTCTTGGGTGAGAAGTGAAACGGCTTCAAGGACAAACAAAAGTCCAGTTGCCTTTTGGAATTAAAGCATCTTTAAGCAGGTAGTCCTTGACTTAACTGCAATTCATTTAGTGACCGTTCAAAGTTACAACGGCACTGAAAAAAAATGACTTAGGACCATTTAACCCACTGACAACCGTTGCAACGTCCCCAGGGTCACGTGATCAAAATTCAGACACGTGGCAACTGACTCCTATTTATGACGGTTGCAGTGTGGGGGGGCGAATCATGTGATCGGTCAATGAGGAAGCCAGATTCACTTAACAACCGTGTTACTAACTGAACTGCACTGATTCACTGAATGGGGCAAAACTCACTTTAACCGTCTTGCTTAGCAACAGAAATTTTGGGCTCGGTTCTGGTCGTAGTTCAAGGACTGACTGCAATGATTAGATTGGTGCTCGAGGAAATAGGAAACTCTAGCTCAGACATGTCAAACACAAGGCCCGGGGGCCGGATACGGCCCGCGAAGTGGTTTCATGTGGCCCGCGAAGCCATCCTGGAAACAGTGAGGGAACGGCCCCCGCTGCCTTGGCCCTGGCCCAGGCCGGGAGCCAATGTACAATTTTGTGGTGGCCATCTATGGTGAAACGCATTGAGTCTTAGCTCCATAAGCCCCCCCCCCCGCATGGCCTGAGAGGAACAGTGAGGCTCCTCCAGTGGACCATGCCTTGGCACTTGCCCCGGTCCCACCCCCTTCTGCCAGAGACCCTCAGATCTGTCCCACTCCTGCCGAGGCCCCCACAGGCACCCTTGACGCGAACGATATAGAGCTGGCCACGCCCACCCAGTAGGCCACACCTACTCCATCCATGCCCACCCAGTAGGCTGCACCCACCCTGGCCACCCATCCGGCCCCCCAAGGGCAACTGCAGTACTGATGCAGCCCTCAATGAAATTGAGTTTGACACCCCTGCTCTAGCTTGTCTAAGCAACTTCTCTGCCAGATGTTCATGAAAAATACAGGTTAATCACAGGACGTTTCCCATCCAACAGCCTAATGCAGGGGTAGGCAACCCAAAACACTCAAAGAGCCACTTGGACCCGTTTCCCACCAAAAACAAAACACTGGAGTCGCAAAACCATTTTGATATCTAAAATGAAGATAACACTGCATATATTCTTTTTTACCTTTATTATAGGGTGTGTGTGTGTTTGTGTGTGTGTATGTATGTGTGTGTGTGTGTGTATGTATATATATATGTATATGTATGTATGTATACACACACACACACACACACACAGGTAAAAAAGGATATATGCAGTGTTATCTTCATTTTAGATGTCAAAAGGGTCTCTCTCTCCCTCTCTCTCTCTTTCTCTCTCTCTCTTTCTCCCCCCCCCCTCTCCTATCTGTTGCTCATCTGACAAGCTTCAGGCTGTTGTCCAACAAACTCAGGGGTAGGCAACCTCGTCTCTTTTATGGTTCATGGACTTCAACTCCCAGAATTCCTGAGTCAGCCTAGCTGGGCTAACTAGCTCTCTCCTGCCCTTCCTGCTTCCTGCAGAGACGCAGCGAAGGGAGGAGTTCCGCCCAGTAAGCTTTTCAGCTCCTCGGAGAACACTGTGAGTGCACTCTCTTTTACACACACACACACAGAGAGACACACATACACACAGACACACACAAAAACACAAACACAAAAACACACAGAGAGAGAGAGAGAGAGAGAGAAGCAGGGAAGCGCAATTCCTCTCTCTGTCTCTGTCTCTCTCTGCAAAGGCAGATGAGGCTGGGAGCCGCAGGGGAAGGCTCAAAGAGCCGCATGCGGCTCCGGAGCCGCAGGTTGCCGACCTGTGGCCTAACGGGTCTAATCCTGCTTAAATGTTCAAAACCCTCCAAGGTTGCAAAAAAGAGAATTTCTGTAGCTCAGGATTGAACTTGTGGATTCCTTGGTGACCCCTGAGCTCAGTGGATTGCTTGCAGACATTTCATTACCAAACTAGGTAACAACATCAGGGCAAGAAGGAATCCCCCTATTCCACAGTCTTCCTGGCAATGTTTTTGATATTTCAGGTCTAACCGACCTCCTCAATTAACCTCCTCTTCTATTCCAGCTTTTTCAGCCATGTTTCACAGACCCCACTTATCAGAAGTGGAGGTTCATGCTTGAACTCATAGTTGCGTCTTCAAGGAGGGGGACCCACCGGGATCCATCATGGTGGGTTACCTCAACGGCACCCTCAAGCTTGCGGGTGCCTGGAAGTGGATGTCAGCCCGCGACACTGGTTTGGTGCAAAGCATCTTTTGTGTTGCGTTTGATGGCTTCGGATTGATTAGGAAACCAGGGCTGCAGAAGCCGCATAGAGCACTAATTAGACCCGGGGGATGTGGTGATCAAGGATGGCCAAGACACAATTGATTAAACATCCTAGCAAATTACGCCGCCGTCTCGCCCGCCCCTTTGGCGTGCATTCCTTTCAATCAGAAGCCTCTTCCAAGGGTGCATGGAGGGAGATTGACAAAGGAGAAGATGGCTTTCCTATCCCATGTTGACCAGACCCCTGATGGTCATTTTTCTCAAGTAATTAACACTTTACTTGTAATCAAAGCAAAGATCTCTGCCCTCAGCAGCTTACAATTTATCTTTTTTCCTGGAGTGCCAGGGGGGTGGGGGAGAAACAAAACATTGGAAGAAAACTAGAGAGGTTAGGCCAATGATGGAGAACCTTTTAGAGACCGAGTGCCCAAAAACTGGCCCCGCCCCTGCTCCACCCCCTGCCCCGCCCCCACCCCGCCTGCCTGCAGGGCCATTCACCGCCTCCACGGCCCACCACAGATTGCCCAGGCAGCCCAGCAGCACCATGGCCACGCCCTCTGCCTGCGCCCCACAGCATCAACTGCGTGCGATGGGGTGTGAGGGCAGAGTCTTGTCTACGCTGCCTGGCTGCCATGTCCTTGGCTGTGCTGCTCCGCGTGGGTCACGCTCAGGGGTGACTCACCTCCAGGGGGGCTGCTGGTGAGGAGAGGGTCATGGCGGGAGGCAAGGCTGGGGCAACGGCACATGTGCCCACAGAGAGGGCTCCGAGTGCCGCCTCAGGCATGCATGCCATAGGTTCGCCACCACTGGGTTAGGCTACCATCTTGTAAAAAAAGTGCTGAGTCTCTAGAAAGAGTGCAGAGAAGAGCAGCAAAGATGATCAGGGGACTGGAGGCTAAAACATATGAAGAACGGTTGCAGGAATTGGCTACGTCTAGTTTAATGAAAGGAAGGACTAGGGGTGACATGATAGCAGTCTTGCAATATTTGAAGGGCTGCCATGAAGAAGAGGGGGGGGGGTGTCAATCTATTTTCTAAAGCACCCAAAGGCAAGATAAGAAGCAATGGATGAAAACCAATCAAGGAGAGAAGCAACCTAGAACTAAGGAGAAATTTCCCGACAGTGAGAACAATAAACCAGTGGAACAGCTTGCCTTCAGAAGTTGTGGATGCTTCATCACTGAAGGCTTTTAAGAAGAGATTGGACAACCATTTGTCTGAAATGGTATAGGCCAGGGTCTCCTGCCTGAGCAGGGGGTTGGACTAGAAGACCTCCAAAGTCCCTTCCAACTCTTTTATTCTGTTAATCTGTTAGACTATCAAGTCTGGGGGAGACAGTGGGATTGCATTGGAAGAAAAGTTTGTTGTTGTTGTTAGTTGTGAAGTCATGTCCGACCCATCACGACCCCATGGACAACATTCCTTCAGGCCTTCCTGTCCTCTACCATCTTCTGGGGTCCATTTAAGCTCACGCCTCCTGCTTCAGTGACTCCCTCCAGCCACCTCGTTCTGTCGTCCCCTTCTTCTATTGCCCTCAATCTTTCCCAGCATCAGGCTCTTCTCCAGTGAGTCCTTCCTTCTCATTAGGTGGCCAAAGTACTTGAGTTTCAACTTCAGGATCTGGCCATCTAAAGAAAAGCTAGAAGGGATGAATTTTTTCATAGGACATTGTGGAACTGAGTATGTGTTTCTGATCTGTAGTGATCCTGTAGAGTAGGGGTAGTCAGCCTTGGCTCTTTTATGACTCGTGGACTTCAACTCCCAGAATTCCTGAGCCAGCCATGGCTGGCTCAGGAATTCTGGGAGTTGAAGTCCATGAGTCATAAAAGGGCCAAGGTTGACTACCCCTGCTGTAGAGTCTCTTCTAGGTTCTCCCCCTGTAGCAGACTTTCGGTAAGATGGCAAATGATAGACTTGGTGAAATGGGTAGTTGTGTGGTTTGTAGTTCAGTGTGGTTTAGAAACCAGGAGACTATGAGATCTAATCTCACTTTGGCGTGAAAGCCAGCTGGGTGACTTTGGGCCAATCACACGGAGAAGGTGAGTTCTGGTTCCAGTTTAGGCATGGAAGCTATCTGGGTGACTTTGGGCCAGTCACCTGGAGATGGTGAATTCTATTCCTGCCTTAGGTATGAAAGCCAGCTGGCTGACTTGGACCCAATCACCAGGAGACTGTGAGTTCTAGTCCCGCTGGAAGCACAAAAGCTGGTTGGATGACTTTGGGCCAATAACCAGAGATCTGTGAGTTCTAGTCCCGCCTTAGCACAAAAGCCAAGCTGGGTGACTTTGAGCACTCAGCCCAACTCAATTGACAAGGTGGTTGTTGTGTGGAAAATAGGAAGAGGAAAGTGTACTATACTGTGTATGTTCATTTCCTTGATTTATTTATAAAAATAGTCTCTAAACCAGTGTTTCTCAACCTTGACAATTTTAAGGCATGTGGAATGCTGGCTGTGGAATTCTGGGAGTTGAAGTCCACATACCTTAAAATTGTCAAGGTTGAGAAACACTGCTCTAAACAAACTGTTGTAAATCGAGAACTGCCAGTACTAATACTGACAGGTAGTCTTCAACTTACAATCGTTTATTATCAGTTACAATGCCACTGATAAAAATAACTTATGACCATTTTTCACACTTACAACCATTGCATCCGTCTCATGGTTGTGTTATGAAAATTCAGACCCTTGGCAACTGACACTTATTTATGATGGTTGCAGTGTCCCAAGGTCACGTGATCATCTTTTGGGACCTTCTGTTAAGCAAAGTCATGGAGAAGTCAGATTCACATAACTGTGTTACTCACTTAACAACGGCAGTGATTCACTTAACAACCGTGGCAAGAAAGATTGCAAAACAGGGCAAAACTCACTTCGCAAACGACTCACTTAGCAAGAGAAAGGTTGGGCTCAATTGTGATCGTAGGTTGAGGCCTACCCGTACCAGAAACGGATGCTGGCTGGGGAATTCTGGGTGTTGAAGTTCACTTCCTCAGAAGGTTCTCCAGCTTGAGAAACCCTGTTTTAAAGTAAACCCTGTTGACTTTGCTGTAATGAGTAATGCTGGGGAACCAGGCTTGCTTCAGATGTGGGATATTTGCAAACATTTTTGGGCCTGAGACAGAATATCGAGCAGCGCTATTTCTAGAAAAAAAAGCCTGCCATTGGCAAGAATCCAAATCTCACATTGGCCCCGCAGACAGAACAGCTGTTTTGGCAGGAAAGTGAGAATGGAAGTGCAGAACAATTTAGTTGAGGGATTAAAATATCTTAAATTTACCTTTTCAGAGAAAAGAGGGTTCTCATTAGGTATGCCAGGGAGAAGAGAAATGGAAGAGGCATCCGTGGCCAGAATCTATTAAGATTAAGAGACCCTTGTTCCAATTTGGGTGGTCAGGAGACCATCAAACTGTTGGACTACAGGTAGTCCTCGACTTACAACAGTTTACGTAGTGACCGTTGAAAGTTACAATGGAACTGGAAAAAAAATGACTTAAGATGATTTTTCACAGTTTACGCCCTTCGCAGCATCCCCATAATCCTGTGATCAAAGTTCAGCTGCTTGGCAACTGGTGGATATTTATGACCCTTGCTGTGTCCCAAGATCACGTGATCCCCTTTGGTGACCTTCTGATAAGCAAAGTCAATGGGGAAGACCGATTCACTTAACCACCGGCTTACTAACTTATCAACTGGGGCGATTCACTTAACAATTGGGGCAAGACAGATGTTAAGAGTTGGGCAAAACTCACTGAACAAATGGAAATTTTGGGCTCCCTTGTGGTCGTAAGTCGAGGAGTATCTATACTTTGCAAGATTATCCTGAGGATGAAAAAAAGAAGAGTTTTGCAGTGTTTCAAGGAAACATGGGACCTAAATCGATCAATTACCTAAAGATGGAAAGAGAATTGCTCTCTGATTTGACACTTATAATATTATTTTAGGGGTTTTTTTTTTCAGTGACCACCACCTTCTCCTCCTCCTCCTCCTTCCTCCCCCTTTTCCTCCTCCATCTCCCTCCTTCCTCTTCCTTCCTCCCCTTTTTCCTCCTCCTCCTCCTCCTTCCTCCTCCATCTTCTCCTCCTTTCTCCCTCCTCCTTCCTCCCCCTTTTCCTCCTCCATCTCCTCCTTCTCCTTTTTCCCTCCTTCCTCCCCTTTTCCTCCTCCTCCTCCTCCTCCTCCTCCTTCCTCCCCCTTTTCCTCCTCCATCTTCTCATCCTTTCTCCTTCTTCCTCCTCTTTCCTCCCCCTTTTCTTCCTCCATCTTCTCATCCTTTCCTTCTTCCTCCTCCTTCCTCCCCCTTTTCCTCCTCCATCTTCTCATCCTTTCTCCTTCTTCCTCCTCCTCCTTCTCCTCAAATTGCTCTTGGACTTTGACATTGAACATATTATTTTGGAGGAGGAGGCCCAGAGAAGCTGTCTCCTCCTCCTCCTCCTCCTCCTCCTCCTCCTCCTCCTCCTCCTCCTCCTCCTCTCTTTCTTATTCTTATATTAATAGTCAGGCCTTTCCCAAAATTTCTCCCTTTATTGTGCAAGCCAGAAGAAATATTCTGTGGCTTTTCTAAGCAGGGGGGGGGGAAGAAAGGGCAGAAAGGAGCCCTGGTGCCCAAAGCCGGAGAGAATTTTGCCATAAATCTGATTTCCAGGAGTTGGTTTCTCCTCCCTCTATTTCTGCACACGGAGGGGGGAGGGGGGGAGCTTTTCTAATGGGGGGACAATGGGAGCAATTGTCCTGCCCCTCCCACGCAGGGGGTCTCTATTCCGCGCCACAGTTTAGCATGTGAAAAGATCAGCAGGACCCATTCCTTTCACGTGAGAGGCAATCCGGGCCTGGCTGAATCAATGAACATATAACCCACCAGATCGTTGCACCGTTTGGGGGTCTCCCATTTGCTGACTTCAAAAGGCTAAAAACAAAGAAAAGGGGGAAATGACATCGGTATAGGATGCCGAGAGGAAAGTGCAAGGGGGCCCCTCCCGCCTCCTTCAGGCTTAAAACACACCCCAAGGAGGCACTTGCACACGCACCCTCTGTCACAGGTGCAGACCTGCGGGCCTCAACCCAACTCCCTTTGTTGTCCATGCACAAGTTCATCCTGTCCCCCAAGTGCCACCCCATCCTGGCCCTCCCCCAGACCTGCATTTAAGCGTGCTTCATCACACGGAGAACAGGGCTTTATATTTCAGACTCACTGCAAATAGCTGGCTGATAACATTCAGCGGGCCTTGCATAGCTGCTTTCTCCCAGCTGCAATGCCAGGCTGACCACAGGCTGGCTATTGTGTGTCGGGAACACAGATGGCGCCCGGCAGAGAAAAAAACGTTTTCCTCCGAGTCAGCTCCGTTTTTAACTTCTTTCAGTTTATTCGCAGGGCTTGGCCAACATACAGGTCGTCGCCAAGCCAGACGCTTGTTGTGAGTTTGGCCCCATTTTACGACCTTCTTTTTTGCCACAGTGGTTGTGAATCGCTGCAGTTGTTAAGTGAGTTATAGGGTGGTTAAGTGAATCTGGCTTCCCCGTTGCTTTCGCTTGCAGAGGGGATGAGCCCGGGACACCGCAACCGTCATAAATATGAGCCAGTTGCCAAGCATCTGAATTTTGATCACGTGATGCTGCAATAGTTGTAAGTGTATAAAACAGTCATAAGTCATTTTTTTTAGTGTAACTTTGCAAGGTCCCTAAACGAACTATTGTAAGTTGAGGACTACCTGTAGATGGAAATCTACCGCTCTTTCTTTTCCTCTAATGCAGCAAGAAGAATCAAAGGTCCTGAATAGGTCTAGAATGGACCAAGGACGAGTTGAGATTCTTCCAGGCAGCTTCCTTTATTGTTAAGATAAGATAAGATAAGATAAGATAAGATAAGATAAGATAAGATGACCTTTATTGTCATTTTTTTTTTACTGTGGGCCTAACAGCACACATCAAAAATGAAATTTAGTTGCCTGCTCTCAAAGTGAAACACATACATGACACACACCTAAACATACTATATACAACATATGTATAGACCCACATCCCTACATATACATAACCAATAAATATTAAGTACTGTCCATCTTGAATATATAACAGAAGGAGGAAGCTTGAGACTTCGCAAGGTTAATGCTGTATGGAATGAAACTCTGGCTGAATCTGGATGTTCTGCTTCAGGTACCACGAAGTCTCCTCCCAGAAGGTAACAAGGAAAACATGTCGTGAAGAGGATGTGTCGTATCCCAGATAATCTTACGGACCCTGCTCAAGCAGCGCTTCTGTGCTGTGTCCTAGATGGGAGGGAGGGAGCTGCCAATGATCTTTTTGGCCATTCTCACCAATCTCTGCATTGCTTTCCTGTCTGAAGCAGTGATGCTTCCAAACCAGACTGTGATGCTGTATGACAGGATGCTCTCGATCGTCCCCCTGTAGAAAGTGGTCAGGACAGGGGAAGGAAGATGTGCTTTTCTCACCCATAGAGAGAATTTTGCCAAATTAAAGTTGACTAAGAACCCCCCCCCCAAAAGCTTATGCTCTGGGAACTATTAGGCAGGAGCTGTCTTCACCCTCTTGCTCCCACACTGCATTGTCTCTTGCTCCTCTGGAACGCAGCCCCTCCCTCTGGGAATCCAGACGACGTTCCATTACATCTGCAGGGTATAGAAAATTCAAGGTTGGTGGCTGGGAGGGTGCTATCAATGCTCCGCCTTTTCTCATGTGCATTGCTCACGTTGAGGGTTGATCTCACTGCGGTGGTGTCATCTTGACTTTTTTGGGCTACATCTTGTGAGAAGCTCCCACCTCCCTTTGTTGATGAAGTACTGCAAGGGATCAATAAAGAGAAAGAAAGGGGAAGCAGAGAGGGGAAGACAGGGAGGGAGAGACAGGGAAAGGAAGGAAGGGAGGGAGAGAGGGAGAAAGGAAGGGAAGGGGGGGAGGGAAGGAGAGGGAGAAAGGAAGGAAGGAAAAGAGGGAGGGAGGAAGAAAGGAAGAGAAGGAGAGAGGGAGGGAGGAAGGAAGAGAGGGAGAAAGGAAGGAAGGGATGAAGAGAAAGGAAGGAAGGAAGGAAGGAAGGGTTTGTTACTTGTGAGATGGGCAGCTATGTAGAAAAACAAAAATAAATAAATAAAAAGAAAGGACATCTTCAAGTATCTCCTTTGTAAGATCTTCTCCTTCAACAAGAATGGATCTTCCGACGGGTGGGTCAGTTCTGATTAGGACTCTGGAAAATGTCCAATACACTTATTTCACCCACCCACCCCTTTTTTCTCTTTTCTTTCCAAAATCCTTCCCATTCATCTGTCATGTGGGCTCCCCCCGAGACAGATGAATCAAATAATGTGTGTGTGTGTGTGTGTGTGTGTGTGTGTGTGTGTGTGTGTGTGTGTATATATGCACCAGCCTGAAGATGACGAATGGGACTTCGTCGAAACGTCGCCAAGACACTTCCAATTTTACGTGGGAGAAAACCCGAACAACCAAAGACCTACATACAAATACCCACGAAAACCTCAGAAAACAAATATATATATATATATATATATATATATATATATATATATATATATATATATATATATATATATATTCTTTAAAACATTCCAAATGGATCCCTCCATCCAGCAGATCAAATAATTCCCCCCCCCCGCTTTTGTTATTGCCATTCTGTGCCACTTTGCCTCCACAACCAGGGAGGTTTTGCAAGGGTGGACCGGGGGGGGGGGGCTTTTTCCGCCAGGAAGGAAAGCCTTTCATATTCCGCAAAGTTACCTTGCCCAGGGGCAGGACTGGTACGAGGGATGGGAGAAGAGAAAGGACAGAAGAAACGCCAGCAGTAACTCACATCCACAAAGACCACCCAAGAAAAAAAAGGTGGAGGAAAACCTTCTGTATTAATTAGTTTATTTCTCTCTGTGATCCAAGTCCTTATGAAGCAAGTAATGAAGTGTACAAGCATTAACAGGCTCCCCAAGAAATCCAGAGTGTGATGCTCACAGATCAAGCCATCCCTGGCTTTAAAGAAAAATCCTTGAAAGAGATATAATGTCCTTTCTCTTCCCTTTCCCTTCTTCATCTGTTTACTTCCTTCCCTCTCCCCCTCTCTCTCTCCCTTCCTTATCTATTTACTTCCTTCCCTCTCCTTCTCTCTCTCCCTTCCTCATCTATTTACTTCCTTCCCTCTCCCTCTCTCTCTCCCTTCCTCATCTATTTACTTCCTTCCCTCTCCCTCTCTCTCCTTTCCTCATCTATTTACTTCCTTCCCTCTCCCTCTCTCTCCTTTCCTCATCTGTTTACTTCCTTCCCTCTCCTTCTCTCTCTCCCTTCCTCATCTATTTACTTCCTTCCCTCTCCCTCTCTCTCCTTTCCTCATCTGTTTACTCCCTTCTCTCTCCTTCTCCCTCTGTCATCTATTTACTTCCTTCTCTCTCTCCCTGTCATTTATTTACTTACTTCCCTCTCCCTCTCCCTCTATCTATTTATTTCCTTCCCTCTCCCTCTCCCTTTTATTTTTTCTTCCTTTCCTTTCCTTTCCTTTCCTTTCCTTTCTCTTCTCTTCCCTTCCCTTCCCTTCCCTTCCCAAAACCTATAGTACAGGTAGTCCTCAACAGCCATTCATTTAGCCATTCATTTAGGGGACTAGAGGCTAAAACATATAAGGAACGGTTGCTGTAATTGGGTATGTCTAGTTTAATGAAGAGAAGAACGAGGGGGGACAGGATAGCAGTGTTCCAATATCTCAGGGGTTGCCACAAAGAAGAGGGAGTCAAGCTATTCTCCAAAGCACCTGAAGGCAAGACAAGAAGCAATGGGTGGAAACTAACCAAAGAGAGAAGCAACCTAGAACTAAGGATAAACTTCCTGACAGTTAGAACAATTAACCAGTGGAACAACCTGCCTCCAGAAGTTGTGAATGCTCCAACACTGGAGGTTTTTAAGAAGACACTGGACAGCCATTTGTCCAAAATGGTATAGGGTTTCCTGCCTGAGCAGGGGGTTGGACTAGATGACCTCCAAGGTCCCTTCCAACTTTATCATTATTATTATTAACTGCTCAAAGTTACAACAGCACCAAAACAATGACTTATAACCACTCCTCATACTTATGACCATCATGGTATCCCCATACTCACATGATCAGAATTTGGGTGCTGGCAGCTGGCATGCATTTATGACGGTGGCCATGTCCCTGAGTTTGTTTATGTTTATTTGTGCCAGAAGCATCACAATCAAAATAAGGCATACTATATGACATAAAATTTAAAATATAAAATACGAGATTAAAATACGTACAAATTAAACAGAGCTTGCCCAGAAACTAGCAAGATTGATTGCATTCTGTTGAGCTGACACTTGGCAACTGGTTCATATTTATGACGGTTGCCGTGTCCCGGGTCATATGATCCCCTTTTGTGACTTTCAGATAAGCAAACTCAATGGGGAAGCCAGATCCACTTAACGACCCTGTCACGTAATTTAACAATGGCAGTGGTTCACTTAACAACTGAGGTAAGAAAAGTCGTAAAATGGGGCAAAAGTCACTTAATAAATGTTTCACTTAACAATTGCGGTCGTAAGCTGAGGATTGCCCATAATTGGAAATCTCTTCCTTTTATCAGGAAGGGATTGTTTTGCAACTGAAACAACAGAACAAGTTTGTTTAGCAAGTCAAATTGCCCAGTAATTCTACCCCTCCCACACAAAGATTTAATAATAATAATAATAATAATAATAATAATAATAATAATAAAGTTGGAACATGGCTATCCTGTCCCCCCTCGTCCTTCTCTTCATTAAACTAGAGATACCCAATTCCAGCAGCCGTTCCTTATATGCTTTAGCCTCCAGTCCCCTAATCATCTTTGTTGCTCTTCTCTGGACTCTTTCTAGAGTCTCAACATCTTTTTTACATCGTGGTGACCAAAACTGGATATTGTACTGGTTTTTGTGAGTTTGATGACAATTGTTTATCCATACCCGCCGTTTTGCCCTCTGTGTGTTCACGTGCATAGCTAGATATGCAGGCTGACTTGAAAAACCCTGGATGTGAATAGTGGCTTGTCAGCATCCAGGATCACAGCTTTTCCAAGCCTCAGGAGTCTTCCCGTTCCCCCACCCCACCCCCAAATCCCCTCCCGGCTGCCTTTGATCATCGCCCCTGGGTTTGCAAATGACAAGCTCCCCACAACGCCACCACAAGGGAAGATGATTTATTTAACTATCAGGATGTAGGATCTGTTAAAAAAAAAAAAAAAAACCACCCAGAAAAATAGATTGTCAATATGCAAGATCAGCCAAGCACAAATACAGTCAACACACGTTACAGGAGAGGAACAAAAACATCTGTCTGCGTCTCGTTTTTCAAACAGACGATTCCCAAAGTCTGTGACCAGAGATGTTTCATCAGATTTGTCTGATATCTTTGCTGACCCTTTTTTTCCCCCTTCAACGTTGTGATTTGTCTCCCTTCCTGCTTGCTTGCTTGCTTGCTTTTTCTTTTTTTTTCAAAAGACAGACTGAAATTACAGGAATTTGCCAATCAAGCATATCCCAGGTGTATATCATTACACTGTTTGTAACTTCCGCATTGGAGGGAGTGCAGGCAAAGGAGACGGCTTGGAGCAAAACTGGGCTAAGGTTGGGCATGGGGCATCCTGGGAAATGGACCGCTTGTGTCATCGTTAGCATTGCATGTACAGGTAGTCCTCGACTTACAATGGTTCGCTTTAGTGACCGTTTGAAGTTACAGCGGTACTGAAAAAAAAAGTGATTTATGGCCGTTTTTCACACTTAAACGATCATTGCAGCATTTCCATGCTGACATGATCCAAATTCGGACACTTGGCAACTGGCTCACCTTTATGACGGTGGCAGTGTCCCAGGGTCATGGGATCACCTTTTGTGATTTTCTAAGAAGCAAATTCAATGGGGAAACAAGATTCACTTAACAACCGTGTTACTAATTTAACAACTGCAGTGATTCCCTTAATAAATGTGGCAGGAAAGGTCGTAAAATGGGGCAAAACTCACTTAGCAAATTTCTCACTTAGCAACATAAACTCTGGGCTCAGTTGTGGTCATAGGTTGAGGACTACCTGTTGTATGTTAGCACAGCAGATAACCTTGTGGGCTAAAAAACAGTGTTATGTAATAATAATAATAATAATAATAATAATAATAATGGTGATGATGATGATGATAACAACCCCCTGCTCAGGCAGGAAACCCTAAATCATTTCAGACAAATGGCTGTCCAGTCTCTTCTTAAAAACTTCCAGTGTTGGAGCATTCACAGCTTCTGGAGGCAGGTTGTTCCACTGGTTAATTATTCTAACTGTCAGGAAGTTTCTCCTTAGTTCTAAGTTGCTTCTCTCCTTGCTTAGTTTCCATCCGTTGCTTCTTGTCCTGCCTTCAGGTGCTTTGGAGAATAGCTTGACTCCCTCTTCTTTGGGGCAGCCCCTGAGATATTGGAAGACTGCTATTTATTTATTTATTTATTTATTTATGAGACTTATATACCGCTTTAAGTGCAAGCACTCTCTAAGCGGTGTACACCAGTAAGCAATGTATATATATATATTTACATTGCCCCCAACAATCTGGGTCCTCATTTTACCTACCCCGGAAGGATGGAAGGCTGAGTCAACCTTGAGCGGGTGAGATTTGAACCGCTGACCTGCTGAATACAGTCAGCTAAAGTGGCCTGCAGTACTTCACTCTAACTGCTGCGCCACCTCGGCTCTTGTCCCCCCTCATCCTTCTCTTCATTAAACTAGACATTATCCAATTCCAGCAACCGTTCCTTATATGTTTTAGCCTCCAGTCCCCTGATCAACTTTGTTGCTCTTCTCTGCACTCTTTCTAGAGTCTCAACATCTTTTTTACATCGTGGTGAACAAAACTGGATGCAGTACTCCAAGTATGGCCCTACCAAGAAGTAGGTTGTGGTCTACTTTGTCGAAGGCCTTGCTGAAGTCTAAGGAAAATTAAGGCTATTGGCTATTCCTGCCAGTTTAGCGTCATCTGCACATTTGATGAGTTCCCCTTCTCTTCCCTCCTCTAAGTCAGAGGTCCCCAACCTTTTGAGCACCAGGGACCGATTTCGTGGAGAGAGGTTTTTCCATGGATCAGAGGGGGCCTTGTTTCATGTACTGCTTGCATCCTGCAGATGAGGCTTTGCTTGTTTGTGCGGACCGGTTGCTCCCATGCCATGGCCTGGTACCGGTCCACAGGGATTGGGGACCCCTGTTCTAAGCCAACACAGTGTTAGGTTGCATTAAGAGAGGGGTAGAATCAAGATCACGTGAAGTGTTATTAACTTATCAACCGGAGTGATTCACTTAACAACTAAGGCAATGATGGCAAATTTATGGCACGCGTGCCAGAGGTGGTACTCAGAGCCCTCTCTGTGGGCACACCTGTGTGTGGGGGCTGATGGTGTCAGGCAGCAGCTGCCCCTGCCTTGCCTTGCCCCACAGCAACGGCACCCCCACCCTACCCCCTGCGTCACCCCACAGGACGAGCCTCCTGCCCACCGCTCCACCTACCAGAGACCCCCTGGATCTCCCCCAATCCTGCCTAGCCGCCACAGGCATTCCCCCCACAAGCAACATCATGGTGGCCACGCCCACCCCGGCCACACCCACTCAGTCTGCTGTGACCACTGCAGCCATGCTCACCCAGTGGGCCACGCCTACCCAATGGGCCATGCCCCCATGCCCTCCCTGAGGGTAACACAATGCTGATGCAGCCCTGGCACTTTGCGATAAATAAGTGGGTTTTGGGTTGCGGTTTGGGCACTCGGTCTCTAAAAGGTTCGCCATCACTGAACTAAGGCAGGAAAGTCCTAAAATTGGGCAAAACTCACTTAACAACAGAAATTTTGGACTCAGTTGTAGTTATAAGTCAAGGACCATCTTGTATTGGCCCTCCATGACCTTTGGTTTCCTAGTCTGTCCTGAAGGGCTCACCAACAATGAGCAAAGATTGAGAGACACTGTCCGTGTGTGTTTGTGTGTGCGCAGATTTTTTGCTCTTCTCCAAGGTCTTGGAAAATGGATGAATGTGAGTGAGAAAAGTTTATTCTGTGTTTGTTGATATTGTTGATATAGAGAAATAAAGTGAATAGGCATGAATTATGGAATATTTTGCACCAGTTGAAGGTTGGTTGCTGAATGCGGTAAAGGATATATGATCGAAACAAAACAGACATGCAAATAAATGTAATGTTTAGCAAATGGTGCAGTGCTGAGCAGGGAGCAACCGAAGGATATGGGTGATGCTCCTTTGGTATTGATGGATAAATATTGGGAGCCGTCAATGATGGACAAGTTTGATAGACCTCAGTAAAAAGTTCTAAAACGGTTTGAAATCTTTTAAATTCTGACTCCCTTCCTTTTCTTTATAAGAAAACCTTCTTCTTGGGAATATTAGGATTCTAGGTCAGTGGTTGCGAACCTATGGCACGGGTGCCAGAGGCGGCACTCGGAGCCCTCTCTGTGGGCACACGTGCCATTGCCCCAGCCTCGTCTCCCTCCACGACCCCCTCCTCTCCAGCAGCCCCCCTGAAGGAGAGTCGCCCCTGAGCGTGGCCCACACGGAGCAGTGCAGTCAAGGACATGGCAGCCAGGCAGCATAGACAAGACTCTGTCCTGACACCCCATCGTGCAGAGTTGATGCTGCAGGGTGCGGGCAGAGGGCGTGACCGCCATAGCACTGCTGGGCTGCCTGGGCGATCTGTGGCGGGCCCTGGAAGCAGTGATTGGCCCTGCGGGCAGACGGGGCAGGGGATGGGGGGCAGAACGGGGGCAGGGCAGGGGTGGGGCCAGTTTTGGGGCACTCGGTCTCTAAAAGGTTCACCATCCCTGTTCTAGGAAAATGAACCTGGGCATATCTACATATGGGGATTAGGACCAAATGGGCTTAATATGGAAGAGACTGGGTATTTTCCTTACCAGAAAGTGTTAAGAGAATAACAGAGTTGGAAGGGACCTTGGAGGTCTTCTAGTCCAACCCATTGCAGACAAATGGTTGTCCAATTTCTTCTTAAAAATTTCCGGCGTTGGAGCACCCACAACTTCTGGAGGCAAGAAGGTAAGTCATTCCACTGATTAATGGTTCTCACTGTCAGGGAATTTGTCCTTAGTTCTAGGATGCTTCTCTCCTTGATTAGTTTCCATCCATTGCTTCTTGTCCTGCCTTCAATTTTGGAGAATAGGTTGACCCCCTCTTCTTAAAAAACAAAAACACTTCCGTTGCCATTATAAGAGCATTGGTTAGAGCCATAAGATTTGATGCTGTATTGGTAATCGAGAATCTGAATACCGGTAATTTGCAGCAAATGCTAGTTGGATTGTATGATGCAAGGAGAAGCATTTGAAAATTAACGGAGCAAAGTTTACCTTTGTTTGACAGGGAAAATGGTGTGAATGATAGCCAATCTGCATGCATGGTTTTAAAAAAAATAGAGTAGGTAGATGAATGTGTGTACATTGGTATAATGTTTGTTAAGACAGGGAAAGAACAAGGGTGTTTAAGACAAACAGCTCTCAGTGCTAATAGTGGGCAGATGGTGACTGCTTGTTGGAAAGAAGCTAAAACTTAATTTCAAGATCTCCTGTATCAGAATGAGTCATTTCAGAAGCTAAAATAGTTGTGTATAAAATCATGCCTCTCTCCCCTTTGTCATATGGAAGGAGAGTTGGGTGTATTAGAAAAAAAAACGGAAAAATACAGATCGTCCTTGACTTACAACCAGAACCGAGTCCAACACTTCTGTTGCTAAATGGGACCGTCGTTAAGTGAGTTTTGCCCCATTTTGCAACCTTCCTTGTCACAACTGTTAAGCAAATTGTTGCAGCCGTTAAGTTAGTAACACGGTTGTTAAGTGAATCTAGTTCCCACCATTGTTTGTCAGAAGGTCGCACTAAGTCAGGAGTAGGCAACCTTGGCTCTTCTATGACCTGTGACCTCCCAGAATTCCTGAGTCAGCATGGCTGGTTGAGGAATTCTGGGTATTGAAGTCCACAAGTCATAAAAGAGCCAAGGTTGCCTACCCCTGCACTAGGTGGTCACATGACCCCGGGACACTGCAACCGTCGTAAATATGAGCCAGTTGCCAAGTGGCTGAATTTGAATTGTGTGACCCTGGGGGTGCTGCCATCGTGAAGTGTGAAAAAATGTCACAAGTCACTTTCTTGCGGCAATTGTTAAGTGAAGTCATTGCAGTTGTTAAGTTAGTAACACAATTGTTAAGTGACTTTGACTTCCTCATTGACTTTGCTTGTCAGAAGGTCGCCAAAGGGGATCACGTGACCCCTGGACACTGCGACCGTCATAACTATGAGTCAGCTGTCATGCATCCGAATATAAATCACGTGACCATGGGGATGCTGCAATGGTCATCAGTGTGAAAAACTGTTATAACCACTTTTTTCCAGTGCCACTGTAACTTTGAACGGTCACTAAATGAACTGTTGTAAGTCGAGGACCACCTGAAAGGTGGACGAGGTAGGAGTGGGGTGCTTTAGAGCCATGTTTTTTTAAAGCCTGGGGGTCCCCCATGACCTTCTCAGGGGTCCGCAGAATCAAAACCATTTACCAGCCTATGTTGAAAAATAATACAATATTAAAATCCCATCAAACAATCATGAGATGCTGTAGCGGCAGCGAATGCATCAATTTAAATTTTTAATATGGCAAATATCGATAAACATGACCCATACAAACAAATACTCTTTGGGGGTCTGCTATCGTTTTTGAAAGGGGAAAGCATCCTGAAAGAAAGAAAAAAAAATTCAAGAAACAATATTGTAGAGGTTTGTATGCATGCATTAGAGGAGAGAAGGTAAAAATGAATGATTATTTATTCATTTTATGTATTTTATTACCAGACCAACTGCAGTGGCCCCTGAATGATACAGAATGAACATGAACTGAACAGAAAAGTGAGGTACTGGCATAAAAGAAGTTATGGAGTCTTACTCATGTAGGTAGTCCTCTACTTACAGGCTTTCATTTAGAGACCATTCAAAGTTACAACGGCACTGAAAAAAGTCACTGATGACCAGTCCTCGCACTTATGACAGCCACCTCACGATCGTGTGGTCAGAATTCAGACACTTGGCAATTCAGCCTGCATTTACGACGGTTGCAGCGTCCCAGGTCATGTGATTCCCCACTTGCGACCTTCAAATCACTGGAGAAAGCCGGATTTGCTTAATGATCATTTTATCCACTTAACAACTGCAGCGATTCACTTAAGAACCAAGGCAAAAGAGTCCCACAATTGGGCACAAATCACTTAACAACTGCCTTGCTTAGCAATGGAAATTCTGATTCCAACTGCAGTCATAACTTGAAGACTACCTATATACAGGTGTGTCCTTGACTTATGACCTTTGGTTTCATGACCACTTCAAATTATGATGGCGCTGAATAAAGTGACAAGACTCTCATACCTATGAGGATCACAGGATCCCCAAGGTCACATAATCAAAATTCAGGGGCTTAGTAATTGGTATATATGTATGATGGTTGCAGTGTTGGTGGGTCACACAATCACCGTTTATGACCGTCTCAGGGGTCTTCCAAGCAGCAAATTCAATGGGGGAAGTCAGATTCGCTGAACAATTGTGGAAAAAATGATCGTAAAAATCATTAACAATAACAATAATAAAGTTGGAAGGAACCTTGGAGGTCATCTAGTCCAACTCTCTGCTCAGGCAGGAAACCCTATACCATTTCAGACAAATGGCTATCCAGTCTCTTCTTTAAAACTTTCACTGTTTGAGCATTCACAGCTTATGGAAGCAGGTTGTTCAACTGATTAATTGTTCTGCCAGGAAGTTTCTCTTTAGTTCTAGGTTGCTTCTCTCTTTGGTTAGTTTCCATCCGTTGCTTCTTGTCCTGCCTTCAGGCGCTTTGGAGAATAGCTTGACTCCCTCTTCTTTGGGGCAGCTCCTGAGATATTGCGGCTATCATGTCCCCCTTTGTCCTTCTCTTCATTAAACTAGACCACAGGTCGGCAACCTGCGGCTCCGGAGCCGCATGCGGCTCTTTGAGCCTTCCCCTGTGGCTCCCAGCCTCCTCTGCCTTTGCAGAGAGAGACAGAGACAGAGAGAGGCAATTGCACTTCCCTGCTTCTCTCTCTGTGTGTGTGTGTGTGTGTGTGTGTCTGGGTGTGTGTGTTTTGTGTGTGTGTGTGTGTGTGTGTGTGTGTGTGTAAAAGAGAGTGCACTCACAATGTTCTCCGAGGAGCTGAAAAGCTTACTAGGCGGAGCTCCTCCCTTTGCTGCGTCTCTGCAGGAAGCAGGAAGCAGGAAGGGCAGGAGAGAGCTAGCTAGCCCAGCTAGGCTGACTCAGGAATTCTGGGAGTTGAAGTCCATGAGTCATAAAAGAGACGAGGTTTTCTATCCCTGAGCTTGTTGGACAACAGCTTGAAGCTTGCCAGGTGAGCAGCAGATAGGAGGGGGGAGAAAGAGAGAGAGAGGGAGGGAGGGAGAGAGAGAGAGAGAGAGAGAGAGAGAGTGGAGGAAGAGGAGTGGCAGACCAAGGGCAGATAGAGAGGGAGAGAGACAGAGAGAGAGAGACCCTTTTGACATCTAAAATGAAGATAACACTGCATATATCCTTTTTTTACCTGTGTGCGTATGTAATTTTATTCTCTTAAAGCATTAAAGCATTCTGTTGGTGATCATTGTTTTAATAGTATGGATATTCCCAAGAGTCATATTTTTACTTTTATTTTTAATATGTGTGTGTGTGTGTGTGTGTACATACACACACACACACACACACACACACACACGCACACACCCCTATAATAAAGGTAAAAAAGGATATATGCAGTGTTATCTTCATTTTAGATATCAAAAGGGTTTTGCGGCTCCCAGTGTTTTGTTTTTGATGGGAAACGGGTTCAAGTGGCTCTTTGAGTGTTTTGGGTTGCCTACCCCTGAACTAGACATACTCAATTCCAGCAACCGTTCCCTATATGTTTTAGCTTCCAATCTCCTGATCCTCTTTGTTGCTCTTCTCTGCACTCTTTGTAGAGTCTCAACATCTTTTTTACATCGTGGTGACCAAAACTGGATGCCGTATTCCAAGTGTGGCCTTCTCAAGGCAATGTAAAGTGGTATTAACACTTCACGTGATCTTGATTCTATCCCTCTATGAATGCAACCTAGCACTGTGCTGGCTTTTTTTGGCAGCTGCAGCACACCAGATGGAACCAGTGGTGGGATTCAGCCGGTTCGCACCGGTTCAGTAGAACTGGTAGCTAATTTTTTGTTGACTTCGAGGAACCAGCTGGAGCCCTAGCCCTTTTTCGCAAGGCCCCAAACAGCCCACCAGAAATGCATGAACGCTGCTTCCGGAAGTCCCTTCTGAGCCTCCACAGGAAGTGCGTCACAAACATCACAAAACAAATGTATGATGGGAAGAGTGAACAGTTGAAAAAGAAGGGGCAGACTGTGAAAATTAGCAATCGGTTAATGAGGTCTTTAAAAAGAGTGAAAAAAAAACTAGAAAAAGTAACAGAGAAAGCAAAATCTGAACATGGGGGAGGCCAAAATAAAGAGTCATGGAGAAAGTCAGGGGTTTGGGGTATATCTGATTTAACTGCATTTCTTTCTCTTTTCTCTACCTCATTTCTTTTGCTTACAATTTCTTACCTCTTCTCTGTGCTTTGCATAGCATGGCTTACTGCTAAAGAGAATATAGGTAATCCTAGACTGGCAACTGGCCTGTGTTAATGACGGTCACGGTGTCCCGGGTTCATGTGATCACCTTTTGACAAGCAGAGTCAATGGGGGAAGCCAGATTCACTTAACAACCATGTTACTAAGTTATCAACTGCAGTGATTCACTTAATAACTCTGGCAAGAAAGGCCATAAGATGGAGCAAAGCAAACCTAACAACTCTCCTGCTTAGTAACGGGAATGTTGGGCTCCATTGCAGTCGTAAGTCGAGGGCTATTCATATCTGTGAGCCTTTGCCAAACGACGCTCCCACGATGGATTAGGAGAGCTGGCGATAAGATCGGGATAATTGTGAAAGGATTTGACATGTCCCTTTGTGTCCCTTTGCCCGTAAGGAAAGTGGCTTTCAGCTTGGGGTTACAAATAAGCAAGTATTTGATCAGATTATTAATTATTATTTTTTTGCATCCTTGGGAAGTTATTGTCCGTCATGGATAGGAATATTGGCTTAATATGGTCTGGTTCTGCATGCATAGCATCATAATTCCGTTGCAAAACCCAGCATTCTAATTGACAATTTTAATTAAAACAACACGTTCCTAACACTTCCACCTGAAGGTTTCAGAGGCTGGAAAAGGAAGACGGAGGAGATTTTATAGCAGTGAATAGGTTAAGTATTCCTGTTTAACTAACCCCCCCCCCCTCTCTCTCCTTCCCCCATGCACCAAAGCTGGGTGACTTATGAAAAAGATTTCAAGCAGCAGAATAAACTATGCAAAGCAAGGGAAATCATGCAAGTTTCGCTTAATTTCATTAAACAAATTAATTTAATTAAAAGCAATTGTGCTCGTTTGCTTAATAGGTTTTAGATGATTTTGCTGCTGCGTTAAGAACGTAAGAGGAACTTGGCTGGTTCAGGCTATCGGCCCACCTAGTCTAGCATCTTGCTTTACAGAGATGGTAAGCAGATCTCTCAAACCCTTAAATAGGGGCAATTCTTTCAGTTGTCACCCCCCAGTTCTGTCCTCCCCCCATATACAGGTAGTCCTCAGCTTATGACGAGAACTGAGCTGAAAATTTCTATTGCTGAGACGTTTATTAAGCAATTTTTGCTCTATTTTATGACCTTTCTTGCCACAGTTGTTAAGTGAATCGCTACAGTTGTTAAATTAGTAACATGGTTGTTAAGAGAATCTGGGTTCCCTATTAACCTTGCTTGTCAGAAGGTCACCTGATCACATGACCCCGGGACAGTGGAACCATCATAAATAGGAGTCAGTTGCCAAGCGTCTGAATTTTGATCATGTGACCATGGGGATGTTGCAACGGTCGTAAGTGTAAAAAAACGGTCATAAGTCATTTTCAGTGCCATTCTAACTTTGAATGGTCACTAAATGAACTGCTGTAATTTGAAGACTGTATGTCGTGGTAGATGACTTCTAAGGCTGCTTGGTCAGTTTCATTACCATCAGTTTTCAGGGGCAGGCAACCTTGGCTCTTTTATGACTCGTGGACTTCAACTCCCAAAATTCCTGAGCCAACCGTGCTGAGGGGAAAGGGAGAGGTTTCCAAGCTGAGCCATGCTGGCTCAGGAATTCTGGGAGTTGAAGTCCACGAGTCATAAAGCAGTCTAGGCCTAGCCCGGGGCAGGCAACCTTGGCTCTTTATGACTCGTGGACTTCAACTCCCAGAATTCCTGAGCCAGCCATGCTGAGGGGAAAGGGAGAGGTTTCCAAGCTGAGCCATGCTGGCTCAGGAATTCTGGGAGTTGAAGTCCACGAGTCATAAAAGAGCCAAGGTTGCCCACCCCTGCCATAGTCAACAATGGCTCCAGGGTTGGCTAATTTAGAGTGACTCTGGCTGTGGAGGTTCTCTCCATAGCTAAGCTAAGAATATAAGAGAGTGGGAATTCTGGATGGTAAAGAACCATTCTTGGAGAAGAATGCTTCAAGAAGTAACAGGGTGATCAAGCGGCTGTATTTTGAGGATTCAGTCTAGGAGGATGTGGGGAGAGGGGTCTGGTGTTTACGAGGATCCCATTCAGTTTCCAGAGCCCCTCTGAAAATCAGAGGCAGAGATGGAGGGGGGGAATGCTTTCAAGTAAGCCTTGAAAGGAGTGAAACACACTTTAAAACAGGTGTGTCCAATCTTGGCCACTTTAAGATTTGTGGACTTCAGCTCCCAGAATCCCCAGTCCACAGGTCTTAAAGTCACCAAGGTTAGACACCCCTACTTTAAACTACAACCAGAGAAAAGCCAATTTAGTTTTCATTGCAAATCATTTCTGGAGTACAGGTAATCCTCAATTTATGACCATAATTCGGACCTGAACTTCTGTCACTAGGTAATGCAATTGTTACAAGAATCAAACCAGATTTTACGACCTTTTTGCCACGGTGGTTAAGTGAATTATGTAAGTTAAGTGAATCCAACTTCCCCCATTAACTTTGTTTGTTAGAAATCCTCTGAGAAGGTCACAAATAGTGATGACATAATTCTGGGACACTGCAACCATTATAAATACATGCCGCTGCCCAGCCCCTGAATTGATTCCGGTTGGGGGAATTCTAGGAATTGAAGTCCACACCACTTTAAATTGCCAAAGTTGAAAAATGCTGCTTTATAGGGTCGATTGTATGATTAGTTGAAGTCCCTGTGGCCTTCAACTCTTCAAGAAGGGCATCTTTGGGTTCCCGCCCTCCATAAGCATGTTGTCACTCTCAATACAAAGTCCTCTCCCCTTAAATTTGATATAGTTGGTCTAGACCAGTGGTTCTCAACCTTTTTAATGCCGTGACCCCCAATCGTTCATAAGTCGAGGACTACTCAACTGGTCGTAAGTCAAGGACTACGCAACTGGTGCAGCACCGTTTGCAGAATGGGACTTTTGGCGGGCTCAGCAGGGCAGAGACAGCCTGGACAATTCCTATTGGCTTTTGAAAGCCAATAGAATTAGACTCTATTCAAGAGAGTCTATTCTATTGGCTTTCAAAAGCCAATAGAATAAAAGGGAGTAGCACAGCTAAGGAAAAGGGGAAAAAAATGGCGGACTGCGTTGTTTGGCGACCCCCGTGAAATGATCATTCGACCCCAAATGGGGTCCCGACCCACAGGTTGAGAACCGCTGGTCTAGACTCTAGAGAGACAATTTTGTCTAGTAGTTAAGGTGCAGACTAGAAAGCAGGAAACAATGAGTTCTGATCCCGCCTTAGGCATGAAAGCCTACTGGGTGTCTTTATGCCAATCACCAGGAGACAATGAGTTCTAGTCCCGCCTTAGGCATGAAAGCCTACTGGGTGACTTTATGCCAATCACCAGGAGACAGTGAGTTCTAGTCCCACTTTAGGCATGAAAGCCTACTGGGTGTCTTTATGCCAATCACCAGGAGACAATGAGTTCTAGTCCCGCCTTAGGCATGAAAGCCGACTGGGTGACTTTGGGCCAATCACCAGGTGACTGTGAGTTCTTGTCCCACCTTAAGCATGAAAGCTGGCTGGCTGACTTTGGACCAGTCACTCTCTCTCAGCTCAACCCACCTCACAGGGTTGTTGTGAGGAAAATAAA
Organism: Crotalus tigris; assembly: GCF_016545835.1. NCBI lineage: Eukaryota > Metazoa > Chordata > Lepidosauria > Squamata > Viperidae > Crotalus > Crotalus tigris. The sequence goes on from NW_024099557.1 coordinate 2,659,662, forward strand.
AGGAAAAAGGTGTGTTGGATATGTTCACTGCCTTCAGTTATTTGTAAAAAATAATAAACGCAGGCTTCAAATAAATAAATGAACAAACAAGGCTTTGTGGCAAAGTCTGCGCTGGGACAATCATGGTTGCCATCCTTAAGTGTGTATTCCTCATGAGCCCCATCCCACTTGACTTCCTCAGGAGAAATCCTTTCTCAACAAAACACATTGCTGTGGCTCCATTAGGAATCAAATTTGCTGTCTGCAGCTCAGCACCTCTAAAATGTGCTTCGCTCCACATCTGCCTGCTTCCCCAGGAAACTAATGCATGAAATATGAAGCCTGGCCGGGCTTTAGCCACAGGAGAAGCAATGCCCACTGCCTGGACATTTTTTTACCTTGGAATTCATCTCTGAAAGGAATGGCGATTTCTGCATATTTTGGAGACACAGTGTGGCTCCCGTGACATTGATGTGTCGGCCACAGGATGGGATGCTGGAGTTTTTCTGCGGTTCATCGTTCACACGTTGCTTTGCAAAATAATGTTTCTTTCTTGGCCAGCCATCAGAGTTTGCCGAGCCGTGGAATATGGGAGTAAGCACTTGTAAAATGGTTCCTGGGAAAGATGGCAGAATATAAATTTGGGCAGAATTTTACAAACAGTTTTGCGGGTCGAATCAATCATTCGTTAATTTTGACGTCTTCAATTTTCCTTCTCTTTTTGCCCCGGAACTCAGGCCAAAAAGAGACAGGAAATAGACAGACTGGAGAAAGCTGTACAGTTTTGGAGTGGACAGGGACCTGTGAAGATCATCTAGTCCAGTGGTTCTCAACCTTTTTAATGCCGTTACCCCCAACCATTCGTAAGTCGAGGACTACTCAACCGGTCGTAAGTCGAGGACTACTCAACTGGTGCAGCACCGTTTGCAGAATGGGATTTTTGGCGGGCTCAGCAGGGCAGAGACAGCCTGGACAATTCCTATTGGCTTTCGAAAGCCAATAGAATAACAGGGAGTAGCACAGCTAAGGAAAAGGGGAAAAAAATGGCGGACTGCGTTGTTTGGCGACCCCCGTGAAATGGTCGTTCGCCCCCAAATGGGGTCCCGACCCACAGGTTGAGAACCACTGATCTAGTCAGCCCCATACTCACACATACAATTGAGTGCAGGAATCTTTCCGTAATTCCCTTTCTATACAGCAGTAGTGTCCAACCTTGGCAACTTTACAACGTGTGGACTTCAACTCCCAGAATTCCCCAGCCAGCCACAAGTCTTAAAGTTGGCAGGGTTGAACATGCCTGTTATACACTATTCGGTAGAAGGCATCCTCTGTTGCTGTTACATTTTTCTTGCATTTTTACTCCAAGACCTTAAGGCAAAATACGTAGTAGTTCCTTTTCCAGTTTTATCCATAAAAACAATCTCGTGAGGCAGACAGATTGACTATCCTAGAGTTACCCCCAAAACACTTGAATCTATTCTCTCCGGTCCTAGTCCAACCTCTCTCTTCCATCCATCCATCCATCCATTCAATTTCTTTAGCCTCCCAATTTAACTAAGTGACTCTGGGTGCTTTGCAAATCTAAAATTTAAAAATAATTTAAAGAATTTAAAATACATTAAAACCATGAAAACATCCACAAAAGACATAAGTACAAGGAGTCCTCAACTTACAACTAGAATTGAGCCCAGCGTTTCTGTTGCTAAGCGAGACAGTTAAGTGAATTCGACCCTATTTTACAATCTTTCTTACCACAGCTGTTAAGAAAATTACTGCCCTTATTAAGTGAGTCACAGGGTTGTTAAGTGAATCTGGCTTTCCCATTGACTTTGCTTGTTAGAAGGTCCCAAAAAGGGATCACATGACCCCACCCCCCCACCCGGGACACTGTGACTGCCATAAATACATGCCAGTTCCCTGATTTTTGATCACATGACCAAAGAGATGCTACAATGGTCATAAGTTGTTTTTTTTCTGTGATGTTGTAACTTGGAACAATCATTAATTGAACTGTTGTAAGTCAAGGAGTGTGTGTATGTGTGTGTGTATGTATGTATGTATGTATATGTATATATATGTATATGTATATCTCTATTTGTTTTCTGAGGTTTTCGCGAGTGTTTGTATGTAGGTCTTTGGTTATTCGGGTTTTCTCCCGTGTCAGATTGGAAGTGTCTTGGCGACGTTTCGACAAAGTCTCATTCGCCATCTTCAGGCTGGTGTTTTTGGCTTCGTGCTTCTAGGAGCAAAGTGTGATCATAGCTGTTTCTTCCTTTTAACTGCTAGTGGAGGTATGAACTGATTGGATGAGAGCTTGGCTGTGTTCTGATTGGATGGAGGTGTGTTCTGATATATGTACACATACATATATCTCTATATATATTCACATACATAAAGACGTATACATATACATACACACATATATAAATATATACATATATATAGATATACATATACATATATATATATATAAACAGCAGCCGTGATGATTAATCAGTTAATATTGAAGCCAAGTGACTGGGTGCTTCACACATACCGAATCCAGGCCCAGAAACATAGCCAAGTTTTTAGGGCTTTGCGAAATGCTAACAAGATTGGGGCCATTCTAATCTCTTGAGGTGAGGATATTCCATAAGGCAGGAACTACAACATAAAGTAGTCTTCACTACTTTATAACTACTGCCTCTGACACATTTATTGATTGATTAATATCGATTAGCTGCATGAGAAAAAAAAATCCCTGATAATGTAATGATCATAGCTAAGTACTTTAGGCATTTATAAACTACTCTAAACAAGATAATGACATTGCCCGATGCAATCAGAACCAAAGGTTTGCTTTTTCGGATGCCCCGAACAAGGATGAATGCAAGAGCACCTTCTCATTCATGTTCCCAAATGATCTGCAAAGGTATATTGTATCAGACCCTGGAGGCTCCATAGTACTGTCATGCTCAATTGCTCTGGACGACATTATCCAGTGGCAGGAGTTGATGACGTCCATATTTAATGTGTAACGCATGCATTTTTTTACTTCAATCTTTGGACAAAAGGAAGAGGGGGACGGCTGCAGTGAATGGACAGGAAGTTGGCCGTGCTGAGAAGATCGCTGACATAGAAAAGGGGACCGACAGAATTTTTTTCCAGGCCGAAACAAGGGATCACGTGATGAATCACGTGGTGTGCTTGGGATTCCACCTTTTTACTACTTGTCGCACCTCCTGGAACCAATTAACCACCTGTACAGAGGTACCACTGTAAACAGTTATGTGAGAGCTCTTGTAAACAGCAAAGAACACCCAGCCCTTTGTGCTCCAAAGGCAATCTCCTTTGAAGAGCTTTGCACGAGTGGGTGCTAATGGTAAACCCAGAGCTGGAAAACAATATGATAAAAGACACTTCTCCCTGCACTGAGGGAGCGAAACATTAGAGTCCTCTTCAGCAACGTAGATGGCAAAAAAGGGGGGATTTGGTAGCACCTTTTCTGACTGACAATTTTTGATTAACAGAATAACAGATTTGGAAGGCACCTTAGAGGTGTTCTAGTCCAGCCCTCTGTTCAAGCAGAAGACCCTATACCAGAGGTCCCCAACCTTTGGGGCACCAGGGACCTGTGGAGAGAGGTTTTTCCACGGACCGGAAGGGGCATGGTCTTTTGTGCTGCCTGCATCTCGTGGATAAGGGTTTGTTTGTATGTGCGGACCGGTTGCTGGCATGCCACGGCCCGGTCCTGGTCCATGGAGCAGGGGTTGGGGACTCCTGCCCTATACCATTTCAGAGAAATGGCTGTCCGATATCTTCTTAAAAGTCTCTAGTGATGGAGCATCCACAACTTCTGGAGGCAGGCCATTCCGTTAATTAATTGTCCTCACTGCCAGGAAATTTATCCTTATTTCTAGGTTGCTTCTCTCCTTGATTAGTTTCCATCCATTGTTTCTTGTCCTGCCTTCAGATGCTTTGGAGAATAGCTTGACTCCCTCTTCTTTGTGGCAGCCCCTTAGATATTGGAACACTGCTATCATGTCCCCCCTCGTCCTTCTCTTCATTAGAGTAGACATAGCCAATTCCTACAACTGTTCTTCATATGTTTTAGCCTCCAGTCCCCTGATCATCTTTGTTGCTCTTTTCTGCACTCTTGCCAGAGTCTCAACACCTTTTTCATTATATCAAGACACGAAAGCATCAGGTTTTGCGAACTACAACTGGCTAATTTTTTTTTACCTCACTCCTCATTTCTGCAGCCCCTAGGCCAAGGTTTCTCAGTGTTTCTCAACCTGGGCCACTTTAAGATGGATGGACTTCAACTCCCAGTATTCCCCAGCCAACCACAGGAATTCTGGGAGCTGAAGTCCACCCATCTGAAAATTGTCGAGGTTGAGAAACATACGTTGGGGCACAAAGGAAGGATTTCAAATGCGGTTGTGTGGCTGGATTTAGAGCACAATTACTTTTCAATGACAGAGGCTGACAAAAGGATCCTGTGGCTTAAAAGGTTGCATATTTTTCATCCAAAGATTTGGCTATGGGGGGGTTGTCTTCCTCTGAGCTTGATTCTCTCTCCTACCTCCTAAGAATAGAAATGCATTATTTTTTCGCCATACATACATACGTATGCCCGGCTAACAGATCTATATCACTCCATGAGTTGTTTCTCTTCACAGCAGAAAACATGGTTGCATCTCCATTTAAATGGGACTGACGCTAACAACCAGCTTCCCACTGTGTCGAGAAGTGGCAATTGAACACAGCGGGGTGGGCTGGTTTCTCCCAGATCTTTGGCACCCTCCGAGAGACGAGCTCTGTGTGCAGTGCAAGCACCACAAGGGAAGAGTAGAGGGTGAGCGAGAGAGAAATCACACACAAACACACAAGGACAGAAAAGCTGGGGTGGATCTCGTTCACCATTCTAGGACTCAGCAAAATATCCTCTAGGCCAGGGGTAGGCAACCTTGGCTGTTTTATGACTGGTGGACTTCAACTTCCAGAATTCCTGTGTCAGCATGGCTGGTTCAGGAATTCTGGGTATTGAAGTCCACCAGTCATAAAAGAGCCAAGGTTCCCCACCCGTGCTCTAGGCCAGTGTTCCTCAATCTTGGCAACTTTAAGATAGATGGACTTCAACTCCCATAATTCCCCAAGCAGCACCCATCTTAAAGTTACCAAAGTTGAGAAACACTGCTTGTAAGCTACGAGTTGGCAAAAAAAATCATGGTGACATATAATCCCCATCAGACAATTTTGCAAAAGGCGTCTTTACTCAGAATAGCTTACCTTACATCCTGTGATGATTCCTTTAACACCATCAAACATCAACATCTGTCTATCCCAGTCCTTGGAAGGAACTTGATAGGTGATCAGAAATGCTAAATCCAGTCTGAACATCTGGCTGGCTGTCCAACAAACCATAATAGTGTATTGAATTTGTCATGGGTCATTGGTGGCCGAGCCAGCAGTTTATAACTGGCAATATAAAGTGTCCTTCGGTTCAGGAAAAAAACTAGATATTTTACGAGGGCTCAGCTTCTTTGAAAAGTCCATAAGGCTGGGGAAAATGGAAGGAAAGAGAAGAGGATAGCCAGCAGTAAAGTGGATGATCCTTGGACAGCAAAGGTGACCAACATGCAAGTACTGTAGCGCATAACTACCGGGCCGTGGCCTTTTGGCCAGGGGGCCGTGGAAATGGCTGGCCAGTGCACTCATGCATGCGTGCACACTCTCCACCACTTGTGCTAGCACCCACAACCCCATTTGCGCATGCATGTGGGCACAAACGGGGCTGCTAGCGCCAGGTGGGTATGCGCAGCCCGTTTGCGCATGCACAAATGGGGCCGCTAGCGCCAGGAGGATGTGTGCGGGCCATTTGCACATGCATGAACGGGGCCATTAGTGCACCTGCACGCACACCAATTTGAAATCTGCTCTCCTTCCTCCAGGCCGCAAACCCGGTAAGGTTGGAGACCTCTGGTCTAAGGTCCCTTCCAATTCTGTTATTCTGTTGTTCTGCAACTTGAGGGCACATAATTAGTCAATGGAAAGACCCAGCTCCCTTGAGAAAAATATAGGAGCCCTGATGATGCAGTGGTTAGAATGCAGTATTGCAGGCTAACTCTGCCCATTGCCAGGAGTTTGATCCTGACCTGCTGAACATTGACTCAGCCTTCCATCCTTCTGAAATTTACAAAACAAGGACCCAGGTTGTTGGGGACAATATGCTGACTCTGTGAACCGTTTAGCCCGGAATTTCACCTTTTAACACATACACACACATACACACATATATAAAACACACACTTTATTTCCGGTTGGGCTTCCAAGAATTGCTAAGTGGGGTGTGCTTTGTTAAATGTCGATATAGCTGGGGATAGGATTGTCAGATGGCTACCCAAAGCAGTTTTGCCCCATTTTCCACCCTCTCGATTGATTGATTGATTGATTGATTGTTTATTTTGATGCTGAGGCCTTCTGATTTCCCAACGACATTAATGCTTTTTATTGATGACCTGTTTGTATTTTATGCATTATCTGTTTTCAGAAGGCAAGAAAACATGTTGCCGTATGTTGGTGGTTTTACAACCTAGATGTGGTGGTACAAAATCTGGGGGAGTCGAGAATTGTTTGTTTGTTTGTTTGTTTATGTGCTGCCCATCTCATCTGGAGGTTGCCCATGGGGGGTGGAGGGAGAATCAGGAAGACAAAATCGAGTGGAGACTTTCCTACAGGTAGTTCTCAACTTACGACCACAATTACAGGCAATCCTCGACTTAACGATCGCAACAGGGAACAAATGACAATTTTGTGGCAGTCTTTTTTTTTTTTTTTGACAGAAAATGGCACACACAAAAGCTGGAAACCAGCAAATTATGTTATTGTACACTGCCCAGAGTCCCTCTCTGAGAGAGAGGAGCAGTTCTTTGGCAAAGAAACACATAAATAAAATGAGAAACGTTGTAAATTGAGGGGAATTTGACTGTAAGACACTGGAACTGGTCATAAAGGTGAGCCAGTTGCCAAGCAACTGAAATGTAGTCATGTGACCACAGGGGGCATGGCATGACATTTTATGAAGACCACAAGTGCTTTAGGGCAGGGGTCTCCAACCTTGGCAACTTTAAGACTTGTGGACTTCAACTCTCAGAATTCCTCAGCCAGCTTTGCTGGCTGAGGAATTCTGGGAGTTGAAGTCCACAAATCTTAAAAGTTGCCACAGTTGAGAACCCCTGCTTTAGGGGCTGTTAAGCCCGTTCTGGGCCCATCATTGTTTCAAGTGGACGTTAAGTGAACAGTTGGAAGATCGGAACTACAGGTAGTCCTTGACTTATGACCCCAACTGAGCCTAAAATTTCTGTTGCTAAAAATTTGTTGTGAATATTGCCCCATTTTACAACCTTCCTTACCAGAGTTGTTAAGTGAATCACTGCAGTTGTGAAGTAAATAAGTGAATCTGGCTTCCCCATTGACTGTGCTTGTCAGAAGGTCGCAAAAGGTGATCACATGTTCCCGGGACGCTGTGACCGTCCCAAATACAGGTAGTCCTCAACTTACAACACTTTGTTTAGTGACTGTTGGAAGTTCAGTGGCACTGAAAAAAGTGACTTATGACCGTTTTTCACAGTTATGACCGTTGCAGCATCCCCATGGTCACGTGATTTATATTTGGACTCATGACAACTGACTCATATTTATGACGGTTGCACTGTCCTGGAGTCACGTGATCCCCTTTGGCTACCTTCTGACACGCGAAGTCAATGTGGAAGCCAGATTCACTTAACAACCATGTTACTAATTTAACAGCTGCAGTGATTCACTTAATAAGGAAAAATTGTAAAACGGGGCAAAACTCACTTAACAAATTTCTCACTTAGCAACACAAATTTTGGGCTCAGTTGTGATCATAAGGTGAGAACTACCTGTACGTGTAGCCTTTTGAAATTCAGATGCTTGCAGTGATTCGCTTAACAATTGTGGAAAAAAGGTCATCAAATGGGATGCAACTTGCTTAACCGCCTTGCTTAGCAATGGAAATTTTGGGCTCTGTTGTGGTCGTAAGCCGAGGACTACCAATACCACAAAAATTCAGGACTTTCAGCTCCTTGCAAACATTGGCTTCTGTTGTGAGAATTTCATCAGAATTCTCTGCTCTGCCGTTGAAAGTAATTTCTAAAGCAAATGTCATCCAAATGACTAAAAACTTTTTTTTTTTTAAAAAGAATTTGGAAGCTGGAGATAATTGCTGGGGACAATGCCAGAAACACATTTGAGGGGGCCGAAAGTCCAGCCTTTCCTCACAGCACTTAGCAATGGTGTCTTAAGCAAAGCGGTGCACGCTGTCTACAGCCCCAAACCAGCATGCCTCCCTCGCGGTTTTGCTAATCCTCTAATCTCTTGGATAATCTGTCCAAAAAGTATACCTAAAAACCCCCAAACCCCTATAAAATTGGAGTGTGCCTCTGAATATAATACGGGGAGCGGGGGGGGGGTGCTAATCAGGCATCATGACTGGAGAAAGATTCCCCCCTCCCGTTCCATTAATCACCTACCGTTGCCGTTTTATTAATTTTAAGAGGTGCTTGGTTTAATCTTGTAAAGTTAATGGGAAGGAGGAAGATTAGGGGAACCACGTGGGCTCCAGAGAAGCTCGGATCGGCCTCTTGGGGTTTTTCCCCAACGAGTCAGACAATCCTAGCTTGGCAGAATCTATTGTGGTAGAATTGCAACAAGAAAGATTTTCTCCTTGGTACTCCTAATCAGACACTCTTTGAATTGGTTAGGAGGGCTAATAATGCCTGGAAGTTTCTAGTCCTCAAGGTCCATCTCAAACACACCCAGGGCGTCTGATTTCGAATGTTCTGGTCTTCTTTTAAAGAGGAAACAATTCATCAATTTTCTTCGTTTAACCTTCTTAATTTTAATCGTTTTGTAATATCTCCCCCCCCCCCCGCTTTTTATCATTTTGTAAGCTGCCCAAACTCGCTGCAACAGTGAGGTGGGCTGCATACCAATGTAATACGTAAATAAATCAAGAACTTTGCATGGTTTTTACTTTTTGGATGCAACACAGACATTTTTGTGCCTATGTGGTGTGCAAAAATACTCAGCTTTGGGGCAAGATACCATGAAGTTATGACAATGGCAAGACCAAGGTAGTCCTTCTTATGACCACAATTGGAACTGGAATTTCTATTGCAAAATGAGTTACTTCTGAGTTTGTAAGATTTTTTTTTGCCACGATTGTTAAGTAAATCAGTGCAGTTGTTAAATGAATCACACAGTCGTTAAGTAAATCCAGTTTTTCCCCATGGATTTTGCTTGTCAGATGTCAGCTGGAAAGGTTCGCAAATGGTGAACATATGGCCTCGGAGTAGTATAACCATCATAAATACATGTCGGTTATCAAGAGCCCAGATTTGTACATGATTGTGAGGATGCTACTACGGTTTTAAGTATAAAGACTAAGTTATAAGTCACTTGAATACTTGGACTAGTTGTAAATGAGTTGTTTATAAAGTAATAAAGGCAGGATAAAAATCAAATACTGTATATAAATCAATAAATTGTGGATAGTTTTTTTTCATGTATCTGCTGGAAGGAATGGATGAATATTGGATATTTAGGTTTGGGTTATATAATTAGGTATTATTAGTTTAGGCTTCTATTGTGAAACCTCGGTGCAACACCCCTCCCCCCAGAATCACTGTCATAAAAATGGGCAACTAAATAAATGAATTGCGGCTAGTTGTTCATGTATCCTCTGGGAAGAATGGATGAATGTTTAAGATATTTAGGTATATAGTTGGTATTATTATTTTAAGTTTCTATTGTGAATCCTAGGTGCACCCCCCCCCCCCAGAATCACTGCCATAAAATGGGCAGCTAAATACATTATTAAATACGTAGGTAACTACATTGCATTGAGTGGGGACTTCTCGTGTGCAAGATTATTTTATTTCAGATGTCACCCTTTGGCTTGACTCTGTTTTTTGATGACCGAGAGAGCCTTTATAATAGTAGTAGTAGTAGTAGTAGTAGTAGTAGTAGTAGTAGTAGTAGTAGTAGTAGTAGTAGTTGGAAGGGACCTTGGAGGTCTTCTAGTCCAACCCCCTGCTCACGCAGGAAACGCTATACTGTTTCTGACGACAAATGGCTGTCCAGTCTCTTCTTAAAAATTTCCAGTGTTGGAGCATTCACAGCTCCTGGAGGCAGGTTGTTCCACTGATTAATTGTTCTAACTGTCAGAAAATGTCTTCTTAGTTCTAGGTTGTTTCTCTCCTTGATTAGTTTTCATCCGTTGCTTCTTGTTCTGCCTTCAGGCGCTTTGGAGAATAGCTCGACTCCCTCTTTTTGGGGCAGCCCCTGAGATATTGGAAGACTGCTATCATGTCTCCCCTTGTCCTTCTCTTCATTAAACTGGACATCCCCAATTCCAGCAGCCATTCCTTATATGTGTTAGCCTCCAGTCCCCTAATCATCTTTGTTGCTCTTCTCTGTACTCTTTCTAGAGTCTCTACATCTTTTTTACATTGTGGTGACCAAAACGGGATGCAGTATTCCAAGTGTGGCCTTACCAAGGCGTTGTAGAGTGGTATTAACCCTTCACGTGATCTTGATTCTATCCCTCTGTTAATGCAGCCTAGCACTGTGTTGGCTTTTTGGGCAGCTGCAGCACACAACTGGCTCCTATTTAAGTGATTGTCCACTAAGATTCCGAGATTCCACTCACAGTTGCTATTAATGGTCTCTTTTCCTCCCGGCTGTTCCTGTTGCAGATTCCACCAAGGGGACTACACCGTGGAAGTCAGCATCAACGATTACCTGGACATATACTGCCCGCACTATGAGATCCCATTTCCCATGGACCAGATGGAGAGATACATTTTGTACATGGTCAACTACGAGGGACACAGCTCCTGCGACCATCGGCAGAACGGCTTCAAACGCTGGGAATGTAACCGTCCGGATTCCCCCAACGGGCCCCTCAAATTCTCCGAGAAGTTCCAGCTTTTTACCCCGTTCTCCTTAGGATTCGAATTCAGACCAGGGCACGAGTATTACTACATTTGTAAGTACTGAAAGCTGTCCTACGCTTCCCATAGGAGCCAAGCAGGCTGGAGTTCCCTGGGGTGACGTGAGGGTTGGAAGGGAAGGGGGGGGGGTCCCTTACATGAAATGAGGTTTTCGGCCTATCAAACCATCCCTAGATAGTAAGCTGGATACAGGTAGTCCTCAACTTACGACCACACATTTAGCGACTATTCAAAATTACAGCGGCACTGAAAAAAATATGACTTACAGTAGATCCTCATACTTACGATCGTCGCAGCCTCCCCACAGTTACGTGATCAGAATTTGGGTGCTTGGTAAGCAGCATATATTTACGATGGTTACAGCATCCCAAAGTCACAGGATGTCCCCATTTGCATCCTTCCCAGCTGGTTTCCGACAAACAAAGTCAACGGGGAAACCAGATTCGCTGAACAGCTATGTGATTCACTTAACGGCTGCCATGATTCACTTAACAATGGTGGCAAAAAAAGATTGTAAAATCGTGCACGACTCTCTGAACAACTGCCTTGCTCGGCAGTGGAAATTCTGGTCCCAATTGTCATCGTGAGTTGAGGATTCTCTGTAAATACTGGCTGAATTTAGCTCTCTCAGAAGTTCAGTTCAGTTCAAAGCTGGGCCGTTTGAATGAAAAGTTATAAAAAGGGGTGTTGCGACACAGAAGGAAAACCTAGAAATGTAAGCAGCTTGCTTACGTTATTAGATTCATGGGGCATGAAGCTAAGAAATGAGCAATCTGAAACAAATCAGCCCCGATCAGCCCCACTGTACCCCAAGATTGTGTTGCTGGAATTCGGCAGTAAAATGGCTCATGAACATGGAACATCAGAATAACAGAGTTGGAAGGGACCTTGGAGGTCTTCTAGTCCAACCCCTCCTCCGGCAGGAGACCCTATACCAGGGGTAGGCAACCTTGGCTCTTTTGTGACTCGTGGACTTCAACTCCCAGAATTCCTGAGCCAGCATGGCTCAGCTTGGAAACCTCTCTCTTTCCCCTCAGCATGGCTGGCTCAGGAATTCTGGGAGTTGAAGTCCACGAGTCATAAAAGAGCCAAGGTTACCTATCCCTGCCCTATACTATTCCAGACAAGTGGCTGTCCAGTCTCTTCTTAAAAACTTCCAGCGTTGGAGCATCCACAACTTCTGGAGGCAAGCCGTTTCACGTGAAAGCAATATTCCAGTATTTGAGGGGCTGCCACAAAGACGAGGGGGTCACGTTATTCACCAAAGCACCAGAGGGCAAGACAAGAAACAATGGTTGGAAACTGACCAAAGAGAGAAGCAACCTGGAATTAAGGAGAAACTTCCTAACAGTGAGGGCAATTAACCAGTGGAACAGCTTGCCTTCTCAGAAATCATGGACTCTCCATCAATGGAGATTTTTAAGAAGAGGCTAGACAGTCACATGTCTGAGATGGTATAGGTTCTCCTGCTTAAGTGGGGGAGGGGGGGCTGGACTAGAAGACTCCAAGCTCTCTTCCAGCTCTATTCTACTCTATTGGTTGATTGTGGTGACACAGTGGTTAGAATACAGTATTGCAGGCTAACTCACTGCTCACTCCAGGAGTTCAATTCTGACCAGCTCAAGGTTGACTCAGCCTCCCATCCTTCCGAGGTTGGTAAAATGAGGACCCAGATTGTTGGGGACAATAGGCTGACTCTGTAAACCGCTTAGAGAGGGCTGTGAAGCACTATGAAGCGGTATATAAGTCTAAGTGCGATTGACATTTTCACCATGAGGAAATTTCTCCTTAGTTCTAGATCAGTGATGGCAAACCTTTAGAGACCGAGTGACCAAACTGCAACCCAAAGCCCACGTATGCATCGTCGAGTGCTGGGTGGGTGTGGCCCATTGGGTGGGCGTGGCCCATTGGGTGGGTGTGGCTGCAGTGGTAACGGCAGACTGGGTGGAAGGCCTAGGACTGGGGCGACAGTGTGCGTGCCCACAGAGAGGGCTCTGAGTGCCGCCTCTGGCACCCGTGCCATAGGTTCGCCACCACTGTTCTAGGTTGTTTCTCTCCTTGATTAGTTTCCATCCGTTGTTTCTTGTCTTGCTTTTTGGTGCTTTGAAAAATAAGTTGACACCTGCCCCCTTCTTTGTGGCAGCCCCTGAGATATTGGAACACTGCTATCATGTCACCTTTAGCCCTTCTCGTCATTAAACTAGACATACCCAATTCCAGCAACCGTTCCTTATATGTTTGAGCCTCCAGTCCCCTGATCATCTTTGTCACTCTTCTCTGCACTCTTTCTAAAGTCTCAATATCTCCTTTATTTTGTGGTGACCAAAAATGTAACCAAGGCAGTATATAAAGCAGTATTAATACTTCATGTGATGTTGATTCTATCCCTTTATTACTGTAGCCTAGAACTATATTGGCTTTTTTGGCAATGTTGGCGACAACATTTTTGGCAGTGCAATGTTGCGGGGGGGGGGTTTGGGTGGTGGAGGGTATTTTAAGGATAGAAATGGGGGGTCACCTGCTTCTGAAAACCTCCTACTTCCCTGAGACTCAAAATACCCCGCTCCAAAGCTGCCTTATCCCTTTTCAAGGATATGACAACATCCGTACATTGTCTCCCGTCACCCTTCAGAGGACTGAGTAGAAGATACAATCAAGAAATTGAGTTGACGAACCCCCAGGTTTCACCCACCCCAATTTAGCTTGGAAGGATATCAGTGTTTCTCCGGCACTAACTGGAGATAATCATCTATTTCTGACTCGCAAAGAACCTTGTAGGTGAATGTGTGTGATTAGGAAGGAGGGAGTAGGGCTGTGTTTGCTATCCATGCCCTCAGCGCAGCTTCAACAAATTAAAAGCCACATCTAACAGAGAACACACATTTATCCACACTTAACCACTCAATCACTGGGATCTTTCCTCGAAGCAGTGTGTTTTTATTTATTTGCTAGACAACCCGTGACTTCTTGGGTCATCCTTGCAGAGATATTTCCTTACCAGATTCCTCAAATGATTTCAACAAAGGCAGAGCTTCCCGTATAGTGGAAAACTTCTTAAAAATTCAGGGAAACATTCAGAGACTTCACTGGCTCGAAAACAGGGCATGTTAAGCTGGGTAACAGAGTCAAGCATAAACAGATGATCACAGGAAATGTTTTATGATATGTTTGTTGTACGTCATAAAATGCTTTAGGGTCACTTTTGTGTCATGAAACCTCTGATAAAGTTTGCCAAATTTCAGTTCCATTGGGAGTCCCTGCATAGGCCCTGCATTTTGCAGGCATTTTGTAAGTTTTATTTATTTATTTATTTGTTTATTTTCCCACCTTTATTTTTATAAATAACTCAAGAAGGTGAACATACCTAATATGCCTTCCTCCTCCTATTTTCCCCATAACAACAACCCTGTGAGATGGGTTGGGTTGAGGGAGAGTGACTAGCTCTAAGTCACCTAGCTGGCTGGATTTGATTCCACTATCTTCCATTTTCTAGCCTGGTGCCTTAACCATTCCACTAAAGCAACCTTGGTTGAAAATGTTTTGCCCTATGCTGAACTGTTTCGTCCAGTTAAAGGTTCACCGAAAATGAGAATTTTAATAATATATAGATTATATTTATCAAATTTGTATAGCTGTCCATTGTCACAAGAAATGACTGGGGGCGGTGTTCAGCAGTTAAGAAAAACAATAATTATAGAAATACAATCATTGTAAAAATGTAAATCAATCATTATTAAAAAATCAAAATAAAGAAAAAAATAAGATACACAAACCGCAGACATGGAGAAAGTGAAATAGTAGAGCCATCTTAAAAGGTTATTGATTAGTGGTTCCTTGGGACCCCCCCCCCAGGTTTTAGTGCTTTAGGAAGGAAGGAAGGAAGGAAGGAAGGAAGGAAGGAAGGGAGGGAGGGAGGGAGGGAGGGAGGGAAGGGGGGGAGAGAGGGAGAGAGGGAGAAGCGAAGGAGGGAAAGGAGAGAGGGAAGGGGAGGGGGGAGGGAGAAGGGGGAGGGAGAAGGGGAAGGAAGGAAAGGAGAGGGAGAAGGAAGGGAGGGAGGGAGGGAGGAGGAAAGAGAAAAAGAGAGAGAAAGAAAGAGAGAGAAAGAAAGAGAAAGGAAGGAAGGAAGGAAGGAAGGAAGGAAGGAAGGAAGGAAGGAAGGAAGGAAGGAAGGAAGGAAGGAAGGAAGGATTGTTGCTTCCTGCCACCCATCTTAATCTCTGGAACTCACCGCTGCAGGATATTCTTAGATTTAGCAGTTTTCCCGGTCACTTTTGTTTCCTAGTTTCATATTTGCCTTGTTCACCCTCAAAGGATCTCCGTTTGATGCACCCAGGATCCCCCCCCCCCACTCTCCACAATATTATCATTTTGGCCAGGAAAAACAAGGCTGTTGACTAAATTCACAGCACCCTATTGACCTCCTGGTGTGTCTCTATAGTTCTTTATTGTGGCCATGCCTCATTGAAACAGAGAGGGCATGAGTATTTTTCCTTTTGGTACAATTTTAATCTTCTGCCGAGATCTATTTTTATAATTAAAAGAAGAAGAAGAAGAAATCTGGAAACGCCTTGCCCAGCTCCGACTTCTGATTACACTGTCAATCCTAACTAAGCAATCACAGCGACTGGTTTAATTAGCAAGAATGACTCTATTTAAACTCCATTGGGGCCTTGGGAATGGGGGATGCTCCGCTACCCAGCTGGGGCCACATTCTGAGGAAATAATAAAAATAAACCAGTGTGCAGCACAGAACGAATAAGAGAGCAGGGAGAGAGGAGAAGAAAAGGCTCAAAGAAGCATTGAAGGTTCTGGGTGAGAAAAGTTAAAGGCCGCCTCGTTCACGACTAGATTTGACTTGCTAAATGATCGGTGTTTCAGCCTCTTGGCGAGACCTCTGGTCTTTCTTATTTAAATTTTTTTTTAGTCTCATGTTTATTATTTTTTTATAAATAACTCAAGCTGGCGAACATATCTAATGCTCCTTCTTCCTGTTTTTCCCATAACAACAACCCTGTGAGGTGGGTTGGGCTGAGTGAGAGAATAACTGGCCCCAAGTCAGCAGCTGGGTTTCATGTCTAAGGTAGGACTAGAATTCACAATTTTCTGGTGATTGGCCCAAAATCACCCAGCTGATTTTCATGGCTAAGGTGAGACTAGAACTCACAGTCTCCCAGTGATTGGTGCAAAGTCACTCAGCTGTCTTTCACGTCTAAGGTGGGACTAGAACTCACAGTCCCAGTGATTGGCCCAAAGTCACCCAGTCGTTTTTCACGGCTAAGGTGGGACTAGAACTCACAGTTTCTGAGTGATTGGCCCAAAGTCACCCAGCCGACATTCATGGCTAAGGTGGGACTAGAATTTGTAGTCTCCTGGTGATTGGCCCAAAGTCACCCAGCCGTCTTTCATGCCTAAGGTGGGACTAGAACTCACAGTCTCCCGGTGATTGGTCCAAAGTCACCCAGCTGTCTTTCATGCCTAAGGTGGGACTAGAACTCACAGTCTCCCGGTGATTGGTCCAAAGTCACTCAGCCTTCTTTCATGTCTATGGTGGGACTAGAACTCACAGTCTCCCGGTGATTGGTCCAAAGTCACCCAGCCGTCTTTCATGGCTAAGGTGGGACTAGAACTCACAGTCTCCCAGTGATTGGTCCAAAGTCACCCAGCCGTCTTTCATGGCCAAGGTGGGACTAGAACTCACAGTCTCCCAGTGATTGGTCCAAAGTCACCCAGCCTTTTTTCATCGCTAAGGTGGGACTAGAACTCACAGTTTCCCAGTGATTGGCCCAAAGTCACCCAGCCGACATTCATGGCTAAGGTGGGACTAGAACTCACAGTCTCCTGGTGAGTCACTGTGGTGATACCAAGAAACCACCTGAAATTAGCTCTCCAATCCAGGTATTAACAAATCCTTGATTTAAGAGTCTTCTTTTTCTTCCTGACCAAGGGAAAGTCGGTCAGTTTTTGCTGAGGGTTGTTTGCGGGGGGGGGGGGGAGTGTCAAAATAAAAGTCAAGGATGTCATAAGGGCACAACCCCAGCCCTGCCTCTGTTTTAGAGATAATACTGGTCTTTGATTGTGCAGCATATCCATCCAGACACATGATTCTAGCAGATGTTTCTGAGTACACTTGTACAGGGGGTTCTTGTGAAATGTGGCTGGGAAGCATGGGGCATCCTGCTTGGGGGGGAGGGGGTTTGACTTCATGAAGGATTCCCATGGGAAGAGGTTGGGGGGGTGGACTTTCCTACTAAGGGTCATATTCTTTTGGATGCCATCTGCACTGCGTGACTTAGACCACTCAGCGTTTTCCTTTCATTCCCTCTGTAAACTTCTTTTTCGTTCTTTTCTTTTTGTTACCAGTTCTTTTATTTGGCTCAACCTGTGCTTCTTTCCTCCCCCTTCCCCCTCCCTCCCTCCTTTCTATCGTTTCTTCTTCTTTCTCCCTCCGTCCCTGTCTTCTTTCTATCCTTCCTTTCTTCTTTCTATCCTTCTTCCCTGTCTTCTTTCTATCCTTCTTTCCTCTTCTTTCTATCCTTCCTTCTTTCTATTCTCCCTCCCTCCCCTCTGTCTTTTTTATTCTTTCTTCCTTTCTTCTTTCTATCCTTCCGTCCTCCTGCCTTCCCTGTTTTCTTTCTATTCTTCCTTCCTCATTCTTCTTTCTTCCCTCCACTTTCTTCTATCGTCCCTTCCTTTTTCTTCTCTCTCCTTCCTTCCTATCTCTCTCTGTCTTTCTTTCCTTTTTTCTGTTTTGTTTCCTTCCTTCCTTCCTTCCTCCCTCCCTCTTCCCTCCCTCCCTCCCTCCCTCCCTCATTCTTGCTAGACATTCAACTTGGTTGCAAGCAGTCAACTTTGAAAATAAAACCAAAGATTGTACATGATGGTTTTTTTAACAGCTGAGATGAATAGCTTTCCAGCAGTCCTTCTCTCTTAGTCCAGCCACTTGAGCCAGCGATGTTTAATTGTCCACTGGCGGCAGCAACTGAGATGCTGTTAACCAGAGGACTTGGGGGAAACCTCTGCTTGTAAAAAAGCTTCTTCATCATGGGCAAAGGTTAACTAGGTTATACTGCTTGGATTTCCACCATGATTGGCAACCGTTCTCCAGGTCTGGCTAGCTCAGGGGTAGGCAACCTTGGCCCTTTGATGACTCGTGGACTTCAACTCCCAGAATTCCTGAGCCAGCTTGGCTCAGCATGGAAACCTCTCCCTGTCCCCTCAGCATGGCTGACTCAGGAATTCTGGGAGTTGAAGTCCACACATCATAAAAGAGCCAAGGTTGCCTACCCCTGGGCTAGCTGGAGAGAAAGAAGGCTGAACTAGTCACTAACCCGCAGACTTTCTGCTCACACAACACAACCATTTTCTACTTGGTCCATCATTTGTCCACCCACCCCAAAACAGGTACTCCTTGACTTAACGCCTATAATTGGGACCAGAATTTCTATTGCTAAATGAGGTGGTTGTTACATGAGATCTGATTTTATGACCATTTTTGCCACGTTAAGTGAATCCAACTTCTCCCATTGACTTTGTTTGTCCGAAGCTGCGATCACGTGACCCCGGGGACACTGCAACCGTCATAAATACATGCCAGTTGCCAAGTGCCCGAATTTAGATCATGTGATCCTGGAGGATGCTGCGGTGGTTGTAAATGCGAGAACTGTTTGTAAGTCCGTTTTTTTTTCCAGTGCTGTGGCAACTTGGAGCGGTCACTAAATGAATGTTTGTAAACAGAGGACTCCCTGCGATCCAAGTTGTTCCTTGCCAATTAACACAAATAAAGGCAATCCGTTAGCAAAAAAAAAAAAACAGAGGGGGGGGAGGGGAAATGCAGAGTCATTATTTTCTCTCTCTCTCATCTCATATCTAAAGTCACCTCCAAATGTGCTTTTGGACATTGTCTTGCAACACAGTGGGGTTTTATTTAATCTTTTTGTAGCTTTTCTAACTCTAGGAACTTGCTTTGAATTATGAGCTGTTGCAAATATGTCCCAGAAACAGGACAGAACATAGTTGTTGTTGCTGTTTTTGCAAGGACAATTCCTCAACTTGGTGACTGTGCAAAATGAGAACAGCACTGGAAAAAGTGACTTATCACCAACTTTCACGTTTACAACCATTGCAGCATGCCCACGGTCACGTGATCAAAAATTCGGAGGCTCGGTAACTGACATGTACTTGTGACGGTTGTACTGCCCTGGGGGGTCACATGATCAGCATTTGTAACTTTCCCAGCCGGCTTCCAAAAAGCAAAGTCAGTGGGAGAAGTCAGATTCGCTTAATAATCGATGATTCGTTCAACAATGGCAGTGATTCACTTAACAATTGTGGCAGGAAAGGTCATAAAATGGGGCAAAAAATTCACTTAATAGCTGTCTCGCTTAGCAGTGGAAATGTTGGACTCAATTGGGGACATAAGTCGAGGATTACTTGTACTTCTTCCTAGATGTAGCTGAGTCGTAAATTTTGCCATGCCTAACCATCATTTGATGATGATGATGATGATAGTAATAAAGTTGGAAGGGATCTTAGTGGTCATCTAGTCCAACCCCCTGTAATCAGTGTAATTAGAAACCCTATACCATTTCGGACAAATGGCTGTCCAGTCTCTTCTTAAAAACTTCCAGTGTTGGAGCATTCACCACTTCTGGAGGCAGGTTGTTCCACTGGTTAATTGTTCTAACTGTCAAGAAGTTTCTCCTTAGTTCTAGGTTGGGGAAATTTGGGGAATAAAGCCACAATCAGCTAGTCCTGTACACACACGTGTACAACACCTGAGGCATACTTTACAGCCCCCTACTCCCCACTCCTCGTGGCTGGGTTCCTACCAGCTGCTAAATCAAAATAAAGAAAACTGGGTTTAACTGGGAAACTGTGGTTAAGCCTCATCTAGTAGCCCACCTAGGGTTGAGGGACCAGCAAGTACAGGTAGTCCTCAATTTACAACCATTTGTTTAGTGACCATTCAAAATTATAACCAGTGAAAAAAGTGACATGACTGGTCCTCACACTTACGACCTTTACAGCATTCTGACGGTCACGTGATTAAAAATACAGATGCTGAGCAACTGGCATGCACTTATGACTGTTGCAGCATCCCAGGGTCAAGTGATCACCATTTGCGACCTTCCCAGCGAGCAGAGTCAATGGGGGATGCGGGATTCACTTGACAACCACGACTCACTTAACAACCATAGTGATTCGCTTAACATCAAGGCAAAAAAAGGTTGTAAAATCAGGCACAACCCGCTTAACAACGCCTTGCTTAGCAATGAAAATTCTGGTCCCAGTTGTGACTGAAACTCGAGGACTACCTGTATATGTGTTTTGTTCAAGGTAAATTTCTCTCCACCTTTTCCACACAGAGAATCAATCACCCAAATTTCAAGGCTAAAGCTCCAAGGACCTCCTTCCTTCCTTCCTTCCTTTTCCTTCCTTCCTTCCTTCCTTCCTTCCTTCCTTCCTTCCTTCTCTCCCTCTCTCCCTTCCCCTCTTCTCCTTCCTTCCTTCTCTCCTTCTCTCCCTCCCCTCTTCTCCTTCCTTCTCTCCCTTCCCCTCCTTCCTTCCTTCTCTCCTTCTCTCCCTCCCCTCTTCTCCTTCCTTCTCTCCCTCCTCTCTTCTCCTTCCTTCTCTCCTTCTCCCTCTTCTCCTTCCTTCCCCTTCCTTCCTTCTTTCTCTCCTTCTCTACCTTCTCCTTCCTTCCTTCTTTCTCTCCTTCTCTACCTCTTCTCCTTCCTTCCTTCCTTCTCTCCTTCTCCCTCTTCTCCTTCCTTCCTTCCCCTTCCTTCCTTATTTCTCTCCTTCTATCTCTTCTCCTTCCTTCCCCTTCCTTCCTTCCTTCTTTCTCTCCTTCTCTACCTCTTCTCCTTCCTTCCTTCTTTCTCTCCTTCTCTATCTCTTCTCCTCCCTTCCTTCCTTCTCTTCTTCTCCCTCTTCTCCTTCCTTCCTTCTTTCCCCTTCCTTCCTTATTTCTCCCCTTCTATCTCTTCTCCTTCCTTCCTTCTCTCCCTCCCTCCCTCTTCTCCTTCCTTCCTTCCTTCCTTTTCTCTCTCCCTCTTCTCTTTCCTTCCTTCTTCTCCCTCCCTCCCTCCTTCCTTCCTCTCTTTTAATGTTTTTAGTGAGAGATTACATAGGAGTAAACAGGGAAAGTTATCCCAGCTAAGCCTGTTAGAATTCACGTCATGTGGAACATTGCAAATTACGCTTCTTTCAGGGAGTTATATTTAGCAGACATGAAAGAGCGAGCATTAGCTTCTTCCATAGTTTTGCAAATTGGAATTCCATTAACCTTCCAGGCATTCAGAGGAAGAGGCTGCTTTACTGTACACACCACACTTACAGGTCAAGGTTAAGCAGTGGCTTTCCAGCCAGAAAGGAATGCTTTCTCTTTCTGATAGGGTTCTTTTGGAGAGAAGCATTTTAAAAATAAAAACAGCCTGAATCTCAGTGTGAACCAGAACAGAGGCTGGCAGGAAGAGGGAAAAACAGGTCTTTTTTTTTTCTTTTTAGCCCAGGAGGGGAGGAGAGAGTTATATAAAACAGAACAAAACAGAATAACAGAATTGGAAGGGACCTTGGAGATCTTCTAGTCCAGTGATGGCGAACCTTTTAGAGACCGAGTGCCCAAATTGCAACCCAAAACCCACTTATGCATCGTCGAGTGCTGGGTGAGCGTGGCCCATTGGGTGGGCGTAGCTGCGGTGGTAATGGCAGACTGGGTGGGACTAAAAAGTTCAATCAATCAATTCCAACTTTGCAAGTTCTTCCCCCCCCCCCCCCGCAAGAAGTTGAAATTGACTGATTGAACCTTTTTTTTTTTTTTTTTTTTTGCACACGGCGTTGGAGGCCTAAAGCGAAAAGGTTTTATAAAACCCAGCTGAAGGCCTAGGACTGGGGTGACGGCGCATGTGCCCACAGAGGGGGCTCTGAGTGCCGCCTCTGGCACCCGTGCCGTAGGTTCGCCACCACTGTTCTAGTCCAACCCCCTACTCAAGCAGGAAACCTTACACCATTCTGGAAAATCCTCTTAAAAATCTGCAGTGATGGAGCACCCACAACTTCTGGAGGCAAGTCGTTCCACTGGTTAATTATTCTAACTGTCAGAAAAATTCTCTTTAATTCTAGGCTGGTCCTCTCCTTGATTAGTTTCCATCCATTGCTTCTTGTTCTGCCTTCAATTTTTCTGGAGAATAGGTTGACCTGCTCTTCTTTGTGGCAGAAATATTGGAAGACTGCTATCATGTCCCCCCTAGTCCTTCTTTTCACTACTAGACAAGCTATAGCCAATTCCAGCAACCGCTCTTTATATGTTTTAGCCTTGAGTCCCCTAATCATCTTCGTTGCTCTTCTCTTCACTCTTTCTAGGACCTACACATCTTTTTTGTTTACATCCAGAACTAGATGCAATTGTAGTTGTAAGTCAAGGACTAAGGGTATGTAGAAAAGGAAGCGTTTCCCATTTTTATCAGGATCTCTCTAACTGGGTTTACACAATTCATTAAATCCTAACTTGAGTTAACAAAGCATGATTTCTCTGTGTATAGAATATCTGCTGAAGAAATAGATGAACTATACAGGGTGTCTTAATGTGATGATCAGGATTCTGACAGCATACTAAACCAGAAATGGCATAATGTCATTTTAGCCTAGCTTAAGGGGAATGTTAGAACCCAACCAACCTGGGTTCAGGTGGATTCATTGAAATATCTCCGGGAAATATATTAGTATCCTGTTCAGTTCTCGACAATATATTGTATTGACATCCACATTTTCTCCAAGAGTTCACCATGGCTTCCATTTAATCACAGCAACCTTGCAAGGTTGAATGAGAAATGGATACGCTGGCCTGGATGTCTCTGGAGGTTTTGAGCAGGGGGCTGGACTAGAAGACCTCCAAAGTCCCTTCCAGCTTCTACTCTACTCTACTCTACTCTACTCTACTCTACTCTACTCTACTCTACTCTACTCTACTCTATTTCTATTTCTATTTCTATGTCACCCAGGTCATGGTTGTCCCAAAGGTGCTTTTTCAGGAGGCAACTGGACTTTTTTGTTTTTTCTTTGAAGACGTTTCACTTCTCATCCAAAAAGCTTCTTCAGCTCTGACTGGATGGTGGGGAATGGAAAGATTTATACTCCTTGCAGACAGCTGGTCATTTGCATCCTTTTAGAGAGTCATTGAGGCCACCTGGAGGTTTATCTGTGTCCTCAGGATCACCTGAGGTACGGAGCCTTCTTGGAACTGCTGAAAGGACTGTGTTGTAGACTGGAGATGGATGATGTCGTATCCCTTTCCCTCTTTTGAGAGAGGGCGGCTCAGTTTTGACATAGATGACCTCTTTGACCCCTCTTTCAAAGCATTGGGTCCTTTCTGTCCAAAATGTGGACTTTGTCTTTTAAATGCAGATGGACTGCTGAATCTTGTCCTGATGGGTTTGTTCTCCTATGTTGTGCCATGTGCTTATGAAGTAGTTGTTTAATTTCCCCAGTGTACTGATCTGCACATGGCTCACTATATTGTACTGCACATAACATGTTGCTCAATTTGTGTCTGGGTGACTAAAATCAGAGGTCCCCAACTTATGGGCCGCAGCCCGGTATCGGGCTGTGGACTCTTGGCCAGCGGGCCACAGAAATGGCTGGTCAGGGTGCGCACACATGGGCACACGTTCCCCCCCCCATTCGCGCTACCCCCCCCACTCGCAGCCCCTTTGCAGGCGCGAACAAGGACACTAGCAATGTGTGCATGCGCGGCCGTTCACACATGCACATGGCACCAGCACATACATGAACACGGCTGCTAGTACTGCACCAGTGGGCGTGGCCCCGGTTGTGTGCATGCACGCCCGCATGCAGTAATTTGGAAGTTGCTCTCCCTTCCGGGCCATGAGCCCAGAAAGGCTGGAGAACTCTGACTTTAATGACCAAGGATTTGGAGCTGAGTTTGAATTTATGACCTCCAATCACTCTCTTGTTGTAGGGCTTAGGTGCTCTGAGAAAGATGAGAGCTAAGTCAAAGGCTCAGCCACACTGGACAGGTCTCAGGACAAGAATCCTGAGACAGAGAGTGCCTCTCCCATCAATAATATGGTGAGATATAATTTATAGCAGTGGTTCTCAACCTGTGGGTCGGGACCCCATTTGGGGTCGAACGACCATTTCACGGGGGTCGCCAAACAACGCAGTCCGCCATTTCCCCCCCCCCTTTTCCTTAGCTGTTCTACTCCCTTTTATTCTATTGGCTTTTGAAAGCCAATAGAATAGACTCTCTTGAATAGAGTCTAATTCTATTGGCTTTCAAAAGCCAATAGGAATTGTCCAGGCTGTCTCTGCCCTGCTGAGCCCGCCAAAAGTCCCATTCTGCAAACGGTGCTGCACCAGTTGAGTAGTCCTCGACTTACGACCGGTTGAGTAGTCCTCGACTTACAACTGGTTGGGGGTCGCGGCATTAAAAAGGTTGAGAACCACTGATTTACAGAAACCCATATCAGATTGGTAGCCGCTTGGGCCAAAAAGGAGCGTGCTAGGTGTTGGGAATTCTGCACATTGGGTGACAAATGGGCTACAGAAGAAACAGTGCAGTTCTGGGCGCAGCTATGGAACAACTCAAAGAGATACAACAAGAATGCAGCTTGGATAAAAGAGGTGGGTAAGAATCAAAAAGAAACGGAAACAAAATAACTTGTAATAACAGCTGAGATGGTGGGAAAAAGGGCAAGAAAGATCAAGAATATCTGCAAGACTGCCATTTGCCTGCAAGCGAGAACTGCTGGGCCACAAAATAGACAAAGTACTGTAATGGGGGAAGAAAGACGCTACAGTGTTTTGGGAATTTAGAATTCAAACAGACAAGCAGCTGCCACACAGCATCCCAGAAATAACAATTGTTGATAAGAAGGACAAACAAATCTGGATAGTGGACGTGGTGGCAGCGCCTGGAGACAGCAAAACAAAAGAGAAAGAACTGGAGAAAATCACAAAACACACAGATCTGCAAACAGAAGTAGAGCGACTGTGGCAAAAGAAAACAAAGGCAGTCTCAATAACACTAGGCTTGGGTGCAATCCTAAAACATCTGGAGCACCACTTGAATGTCCTCTGGAATTGATAACATCCCTCTTTAGTCAATTGCCAAGGGCAGCTTTGCTTGCAACAGCTTACATCCTGCCGTGCAAAATGGGAGAACTCCCCACAGTCATCTCGCCGTGGCCAACAGTCCACAACCATCTTGTTGTGGCCAATTTGCCACGGGACAACTCGCCAAAGCCAGCCCTCTGTGCGACAACTCACAGCGGGACAAGAGTAACATGAATATCGAAGAAATATTGGAATAGAATCATTAAAGAGAGAACGCCAAAGAAGGGACAAAAAGAAATGCGAAATTAAAATATATTTTTTTAATTATTTTAAATAATTCAATTGAATTGTTCCGTTGTCCCACAGCAGTGAGCTGTGGCGAGTTGGCAGCGGCGGATTGTCGTAGACCTCCTGCAATAATACCTTTAATATTAATTTTTTTAAAAAAACATCCACCTATCCCCAGGTCTTTGGGAAGGACTCGATAGGTGGATAGAAATGCCACATCCAGTCTAAACATCTCGCTGGCTGTGCAACCCACAATAATAGGAGGCGCAGGAGGAGGGGGAGGAAGTGGTGTTGGCGGCACAGGAGCATTTATATAAACTAAGGCAAAGAAAGAGAAGGGATTTACGGATGAAGATGCAAAAGTGGGAGAAACAAAAGAGGTCAGGGGTTAAATGCAATGAGCCATATTGAGCCTTTTTTCAGATGGAGGTGAAAACCGGGGGATTAGGAGAGGATTGGTAAAAGACTGAAAAGGCAATGGAGCAGACAGCCTCCATCTCTTCCCAAGGGTATATTAAAACTTCGGCAAGGTCTCTTGCAACCCAGCCGTTTCTCTCAACCAGCTCTTAGCTCCGTTACGAGAGACTCAACAGAGGATGGTCAAAAAAAAAAAAAGGCAACATGGCGGACCCAATGATAATAATAACAACAAAAATAAAGTTGGGAGGGACCTTGGAAGTCATCTAGTCCAACTCCCTGCTCAGGCAGGAAACCCTATGCCAGTGGTGGCGAACCTATGGCACAGGTGCCAGAGGCGGCACTCAGAGCCCTCTCTGTGGGCACACGCGCCATCACCCCAGTCCTAGGCTTTCAGCTGGGTTTTATAAAACCTTTTCGCTTTAGGCCTCTGCTGCCATGTGCAAAAAAAAAAAAGGTTCAATCAATCAGTCAATTTCAACTTCTCGCAGGGAAAAAAAAAGATTTTGCAAAGTTGGAATTGATTGATTGAACTTTTTAGTCCCACCTAGTCTGCCGTTACCACTGCATCCACGCCCACCCAATGGGCCACACCCACCCGGCACCCGATGATGCATAAGTGGGGTTTGCGTTGCAATTTGGGCACTCGGTCTCTAAAAGGTTCGCCATCACTGCCCTATGCCATTTCAGACAAATGGCTGTCCAGTCTCTTCTTAAAAACTCCCAGTGTTGGAGCATTCACCACTTCTGGAGGCAGGTTGTTCCACTGGTTAATTGTTCTCACTGTCAGGAAGTTTCTCCTTAGTTCTAGGTTGCTTCTCTCCTTGATTAGTTTCCATCCGTTGCTTCTTTGGAGAATAACTTGACTTCCTCTTCTGATGTGGCCCTGCATCACACATTTTTTTTAAAATCAGCGATTCGTTTAAAGTCCGCTGCAAAAAAAGTGCTCCTAAATTGGACCTGTCATGCAATTACCTGTTTTACAATCGTCACAATGTAGAACCTTAAGGGGCAGATTGCATTATGGCCGTAAGGCAAGGACTGCCTGCACCATAAACTCGGGGTTAATCCTTAGCAACCATTCGGATAGATTTTCTCTGTGATGATAAATCCCTAATCTGGTCCTTCAAGTCTTCCAGCGGTGCAGCCAACATCCCGGTGACTGAGTTCATCTATTTATCGCTGGTCGTCCCCTTCTTCTTCTCTTCCCTTCTGCCTTTCCCATTATCAGAGGCAGAGAGCTGGGTCTTCGCTTCGTGTGTCCTAAGTGGGATCACTTGAGCCTGGTCACTGATGCCTCGAGGGAGAACTCTGGATTGATTTATTCAATGATCCATGTTTGTTTTCTTGGCTGTTCACGAGAATCTCGGGTATCTTCTGCTACACCGACGTTCATAGTCATCACTACCCTTCCTATCCCGGTTCTTCTTTAAAGTCCAACTTTCACTTCCAGAGAAGGTCACAGGGAATACTGTGGCTTGCACAATTCTGATTTTTGTGGGTGTGCATTTTTGTGTGTGTTTATGTGTATGTACACATCATACATGGGGCCTTTGGGGAGTGTGAATGAAGCTTCTTTTAAGCCATGTTGATTCGGTTTATTTTTGCTCTTGTCTCATTTGCCGTTTTTTATTCTTTTGTTTATTGTTATACTATTTCATTGTTTTTAGTAATGTTATTTGTGAACTGTGATTTTTTTAAAATTAAATTTGTATGCTGCCTGGTTTCCTACAACATTAAGAATTTTTTTAAAAATTCCTATTCTTTTGGGTAACTTAGGGCCAATCATCTGGAGACTGAGAGTTCTAGTCCCGCCTTAGTCATGAAAGCCGGCTGGGTGACTTTGGGCCAATCACTAGGAGACTGTGAGTTCTAGTCCCGCCTTAGCCATGAAAGTTGGCTGGGTGACTTTGGGCCAATCACCAGGAGACTGAGAGTTCTAGTCCCGCCTTAGTCATGAAAGCCGGCTGGGTGACTTTGGGCCAATCACCAGGAGACTGTGAGTTCTAGTTCTGCCTTAGCCATGAAAGCCGACTGGGTGACTTTGGGCCAGTCAGTGTATCTCAGCCCACTTCACTTCACAAGGATGTTTTTGCCAAAAAAAAACAGCAAGAGGAAGGAGTATTGGTTATTTTCAGCACTTTGAGTCATTTATAAGAATAATGAAGGTAGGCTAATAAATAAGATTTTTTTTATTGCCTGATGTTTCTTTACATAATACAGAGCACCATACAATTGGACTGTATTTTTTTTTTAAATAAATGAATATACAAAGAATTGTTTGGATGGGTGTGCGTGACACATCGGGAGAATCAAGTTAGGCGCTTTCCAAATCTTTTGACATCCCGAGCCCAAAGGTTTTGCCATCCCTTGTATAGACTCCTCACGCCTTCTGATTATCTCTTTAAACGCTGTCACGACCGCTTTGCCAAGTGCCGATCTGTGGCATCGTTCTAGACAGCTGGTTCCTTGGCTCTTGACGCTTGATCCTATCAATAAGATGAGATAAGATGATAAGATGAGGTGAAGTGAGGCGAAGTGAGATGAGACAACCTTTATTGTAGTTTTTTTCTGTGAACACATGGGCGCACATTTAAATGAAATTCTGATGTCCGCTCTTAAAATACATACATACATATGTGTATGTGTATATATATGTGTGTGTGTGTATGTATATATGTGTATGTCTGTGTGTGTGTGTGTGTATGTATATATATATATATATATATATATATATATATATATATATATATATATCGTATGTGTGTATATGTGTATATATGTCTGTGTGTGTGTGTGTGTGTATGTAGATAAAAAACAGACACCTGCACATATATATACCATGTTTCCCTGAAAATAAGACCCAACCAGAAAATAAGCCCTAGCATGATTTTTTCAGGATGCTTGTAATATAAGCCCCACCCCAAAAATAAGCCCTGGTTAAGTTCATCAACCAGATGGACGCATTTTCTACCGTATTTCCCCGAATATAAGTCCTAACTGGAAAATAAATGATAATGCGTCTTTTGGAGCAAAAATTAATATAAGACCTGGTCTTATTTTGGGGGAAACGCCATACACCCATATACCTCTACACACACACACACACACACACACACACAATAATATAATAATAATAATAATAATAATAATAATAATAATAATAATAATAATAATAATAAAATAAAAGAGCCGAGGTGGCGCAGCAGTTAGAGTGCAGTACTGCAGGCCACTTTAC
The DNA here is from genome assembly GCF_016545835.1 of Crotalus tigris. Lineage (NCBI taxonomy): Eukaryota > Metazoa > Chordata > Lepidosauria > Squamata > Viperidae > Crotalus > Crotalus tigris. Next base: position 2,688,681 of record NW_024099557.1, read on the forward strand.
CTGACTATGTTCAGCAGGTTAGCGGTTCAAATCTCACCGGCTCAAGGTTGACTCAGCCTTCCATCCTTCCGGGGTAGGTAAAATGAGGACCCAGATTGTTGGGGGCAATGTAAATATATATATACATTGCTTACTGGTGTACACCGCTTAGAGAGTGCTTGCACTTAAAGCGGTATATAAGTCTCATAAATAAAATAAAAATAAATAAAAATAATAATAATATAGTTGGAAGGTACCTTGGAGGTCATCTAGTCCAACCCCCTGCTCAGGCAGGAAATCCTATACCATTTCAGACAAATGGCTGTCCAGTCTCTTCTTAAAAATTTCCAGTGTTGGAGCATTCACCACTTTTGGAGGCAGGTTGTTCCACTGGTCTATTAATCATAGACTATTTAGAATACATAGTGGAAAAAAGAATCTTGAGAGTTAAGAAGGTTGATCCTATATGGTACAAAGCTATTACAGAATCTGGCTGTTCTGCTTCAGGTAACATGAAACCTCCTCCCAGAAGGTAACAAAGAAAACTGGTCATGAAGGGTAGCGTCCTTGCCAATACTGCGCTTAGATGCCATGCCCTGGATAGAAGAAAGTGAACTTCCAATCATGTTTTCTGTCATCCTCACCATTCTCTGCACAGCCTTTCTGCCTGAAACTGTCAATACCTCCAAAACCATAAATACAGTTCCTGAAGTCTTTTTGGTCTGAGGTGACCAGGTCCTGCTGAAGAACCCAGTGAAATTCTTTAAATGATTCTGTCACTCCTCTTTTTCAGTGGTGCTTTTAATTATCCTCCGGAGTGTATGTGTGCGGGCATTCATAAAACCCACTTTTTTTTCTTCATCCCCTCAGTTTGAAGGAGCCCAGAGATAAACGTCTGTAACTATCAATAAAACACTGCAGAAAGAGAAGACTCGGGCAGAGGCCGACATACCTGAGTTGAATCTAGGCCACTTTTGGTTTCACTGATTCATCGGGGTAATGCTGGTGGAAGTGCACTTCCTGTCTTAAATTTTAGAAGTGTGCCTGGAATTTCGCAGCAAACCATAATGGCAAAATGGTAGAGCAGGCCCAGCCTGCTAAGTGCAGAAGGCTAATTGCAGGTGGAAGCTTCTTGCGAATGCAGAATCCTTGTTAGCTCAGGGGTGGGTGGGCAAGAAAGAGAGGAAGAAGGGGTACGAGGGGGAGGGAGGGGGTCTTAAAAAGCTAAGGGGTGGGCTGGGCAGAGAGAGAGAGAAAAAGAGGTGGCAGAAGGCAGGCAGGGACAATAGACTCTGTCTTTTGGCTCAGTCCATTAAAAATTTGGGGGGGGGGCTTGACAATTGGTTCTATTCCTGCCCACCCCCCACCCCCGTTTGGCACAAACCTTGAAGACATGTGGACTTTGATTGGAGAGAAGGGGGCTCCTCCTTACATTTGCAGAGGAGTGGATAGATGGGGTTGGGATTGAGGACTCTCAAATTTAGCTGAGAGGGGTGAAAACTTCCCCGCATATAAACCATTTATTAGTCCGGGGTGCAATAAGGTCCCCTGCCGTGGGCAGGGGGTTGGACTAGAAGACCTCCAAGGTCCCTTCCGGTCCTATGATTCTATTAAGAATCTCCCTCCCTATTAAGGAGTTGATCTCTTCCTTTCCTTCCCTTTCTCCCTTTTCTTTCCTCCCCTCCCCTCTCCTTTTTCTTCCCTTCATCCTCCTCCCGCTTCTTTGCTCTTCCTTTCCTTTTCTTCTTTCCTCTCTTTCTTTCTCTCCTTCATCCTGTAAAGATTCTTCATGGCAGACATGTCAAACACAAGGCCCGGGGGCTGGATGCGGCCCGCGAAGTGGTTTCATGTGGCCCACGAAGCCATCCTGGAAACAGTGAGGGAACGGCCCCCACTGCCTTGGCCCTGGCCCAGGCCAGCCGGGAGCCAATGTATAATTTTGTGGTGGCCATCTTGATACTTGCCCCGGTGGACCATGCCTTGGCATTTGCCCCGATCCCAACCCCTTCTGCCAGAGACCCTCAGATGTGGCCCACTCCTGCCCAGGCCCCCACAGGCACCCTTGATGCGAATGATGTAGAACTGGCCACGTCCACCCAGTAGCCACACCCACTCCACCTACACCAACCCAGTAGGCTGCACCCACTCTGGCCACACCCACCTGGCCCCCCAAGGGCAACCGCAATGCTGATGTGCCCCTCAGTGAAATTGAGTTTGACACCTCTGATTTATGGGATCTCTCCATTGACTGGGACTGCAGGTAATGTTATAAAATTTCATGCAGACTTTTTTAAAAATCTTCCGCTATTCCCTCTAACTCCCCGGCCAGAAAAAGGACAAAAATCACCTGCAATTAAATCAATTCCATAGATACGTAAGATTCTAAGAATATATCCCAATGTTGTGCTAAATTTAAAGTTTAATTAAAAGTGCAGGAGGTATAGAGAAACCAGGATGTAAGCCCAAAACAAACTATGGTTACAAGGTCTGGTTACCATATACCCAAGTAATGGCACATCTGGTTGGAAGTCAGAGTAAAGCTAAGACTTTGTGCTCTCTGAGCTTGGTAGTTTTTTTGCAGATGTTTCATTACCAAACTAGGCAACTTTGTCAGTTCTAGAAAACCAAAGACTTTGCTTAAAGCTTTAAAGGGCCTTGTTTAGGAGGTGACTGGGCAGATCAACAAAAATAGCATCACTGTACAACAGGGAAATGCTCTATAAATGTCTTTACTAATAATTTTTAAGAACTAATTTTATAATAATTTTAATTTTTATGATAATTTAATTTTACGAATATCTCTGTACAACAGGGAAATACTTTATAAATACCCATAGGTTTGGGAATAACTGAACATTTTGCAAAAATGCAAAAAATCTTAGGAATGAAGGGGGAAAGAAAGAAAGAAAGAAAGAAAGAAAGAAAGAAAGAAAGAAAGAAAGAGAGGAAGGAAGGAAGGAAGGAAGGAAGGAAGGAAGGAAGGAAGGAAGGAAGGAAGGAAGGAAGGAAGGAAGGAAAAAGAAAACTAAACTTTGGGAACAAGAGAATCCAAGCCAGTGATCATGAATATTGATTTGAGTCTGAAGTGGGGAAAGGAAAAAATAACTAAAGGAAATTGAGTGGAGGAGGAAATTGCACACGCCACCATTTTATTACAGGTTGTCGCTACACATATATAGGTATGTACAAATAGAAAGAGACTCCGACCCCAGATCTTACAATTTAAAAAGAAAAAAGAAAACCATCATACGGAAAAAAAACGCGTCAGGGGGGAAAAAAAACCAAAATATAACCCAAAACAACCGACCCAGGCTGTTTTTTAACAGATACTGCTTCGGATATCCAAGCTTCATCGCCAATCTACGTTTTCCCAAAGCCGATCCTCAACGGATAAGGAAACCTCTAGAAATAATAATAATAATAATAATAATAATAATAATAATAATAATAATAATAATAATTTTCATTATTAGGAAAACCTACCTAATAATGAAAAATCCAGCAAAAGGGGCAACACCAGGTAACTACAGGCCAATTACCTGCTTACCAACAACATTCAAATTACTAACTGGTGTGGTAGCTGATGCAGTACAACAGCATCTAGTTGAAAACAATCTCTTTCCACCTGAGCAGAAAGGAAACCGCCCCAATAGCAGAGGAACAAAAGATCAACTCCTAATAGACAAAATGATCTTGGAAAACTGCAAGAGAAGGAAGACCAACCTGAATGTGGCATGGATTGACTACAAAAAGGCATTTGACTCTCTGCCACATGACTGGATAATCAAGTGCCTAGAAATAACAGGAGTCAGTAGAAACATCAGAAAATTTGTGCAAAGATCGATGGCACAATGGAAGACACAGTTGCAGATCAATGGTGAGAGGCTGGGAGAGGTTAATATCAAGAGAGGAATATTTCAAGGAGATTCATTATCACCATTACTATTTGTTATTGCACTGTTTCCTCTGTCAACAATACTGAATAACTCAGGACATGGTTATCAAACATCAAAAACATCTGCTAGACTATCCCACCTCCTTTACATGGATGATCTGAAGCTGTATGGAAAAACATCATCTGAAATAGAATCGCTGCTCAACACTGTCCTGTATATATAGCCAAGATATTGCAATGGAGTTTGGCTTGGACAAATGTGCCACACTTACTATCAAACAAGGAAAAATAGTGAAAACTGAAGGAATCAAGATGCCCCACGAAAATAACATTAAGAGTCTGGATGAGGAAGAGTACTACAAATACTTGGGTATCCTTCAAGCTGACAACATCAAGCACACTGAAGTCAAGAAAAAGATTAGAGGTGAATACATCAAGAGAGTGAAGAAGATCTTAAAGTCCAAACTCAATGGAGGAAATACCATAAAGGCAATCAACACCTGGGCAATCCAGTCATTAGGTACACAGCTGGAATAGTGGACTGGACTCAAGCAGAACTAAAAGCAATGGATAGGCAGACCAGAAAAATAATGACAATGAATCATGCCCTTCATCCACGCAGTGACATTGATAGACTTTATCTACCAAGGCAAATAGGTGGGCGTGGAATGCTACAAGTACATCAGATGGTTGAAGAAGAAAAAATGGCTTTGGAAGAATATCTGAAGAACAATGATGAAGATGCACTGAAATTAGTATATCAGGAAGGTTTACTAACTACTGGAGAGACCAAACTGGCCTACAAGAAAGACCAAATGAAGAACAGAATAGAGGCATGGGAAGACAAAGCACTACATGGCCAATACATGAAAAAAATAGCTGGGAAAGCAGATAATAATAAAACCTGGCAATGGCTAAGAGCAGGAAAATTGAAGAAAGAGACCGAGGGACTAATTCTGGCTGCACAAGACCAAGCCTTAAGGACAAATGCATACAAAGTCAAAATTGAGAAGACAGCAAAAGACAGTAAGTGCCGCCTCTGCAAAGAAGCTGAAGAAACAGTGGACCACTTGGTAAGCTGTTGCAAGAAGATTGCACAGACTGATTACAAGCAGCGGCATGACAAAGTAGCAACAATGGTGCATTGGAAGATCTGCAAAAAATATCATTTGCCTGTAAGCAAAAACTGGTGGGATCATAAAATAGAGAAAGTCATAGAAAATGATAAATTAAACTGCTCTGGGACTTCAGAATTCAAACAGACAAGCACCTGCAACATAACACCCCAGACTTAACAATTGTCGATAAGAAAGACAAAAAAGTCTGGATAGTGGACGTGGCAGTGCCTGAAGATAGCAGAATAGAAGAGAAAGAACTGGAGAAGATAACAAAATACAAAGACCTACAAATAGAAATAGAAAGACTGTGGCAAAAGCAAGCAAGGGTAGTACCAATAGTCATAGGCTCCTTGGGCGCAATCCCAAAACAACTGGAGCACCACTTGAACACCATTGGCATTGACAAATTTGCTATTAGTCAATTGCAAAAGGCGGCCTTATTAGGAACTGCTTCCATCCTGCGACGATATCTGTAATACCATCAAACATCCACATCTGCCTATCCCAGGTCCTGGGTAAGGACTCGATAGGTAGACAAAATGCCAAATCCAGTCTGAACATCTGGCTGACTGTGCGATGAATGATAATAATAATAATAATAATAGACGAGAAAGAACTGGAGAAGATAACAAAATACAAAGACCTACAAAAGAAATAGAAAGACTGTGGCAAAAGCAAACAAGGGTAGTACCAATAGTAATAGGCTCCTTGGGTGCAATCCCAAAACAACCGGAACACCACTTAAACATCATTGGCATTGACAAATTCGCTATTAGTCAATTGCAAAAGACGGCCTTACTAGGAACTGCTTCCATCCTGCGACATTATCTGTAATATCATCAAACATCCACATTTGCCTATCCCAGGTCCTGGGTAAGGACTCGATAGGTAGACAAAATGCCAAATCCAGTCTGAACATCTGGCTGACTGTGCGATGATATAATAATAATAATAATAATAATAATAATAATAATAATAATTAGTAGTAGTAGTAGTAGTAGTAGTAGTAATAGTAGTAGTAGTAGTAGTAGTAGTAAAAAGTTTAGTTAAAGAACTTTTGGGGCAGTCCCCTCTTCAAAAAAAAATAAAAAAAAAAACTTCGCATAATAACTACTAATCTCTTTTTAATGGAGCATGGGAAGGAAGGGGGATCTACAAACACACACACACACACAAAACACACACAAGAACACCCCACGTTGCACGATTCCCACGTTGCCCGATTCTGTCGCACTTTCTCCAACCTTCATTCACGTCCTGGCGTTTCTCTTGAGAAAGAAACCTTGGGTGGCGGGACACGCAAATGAAGGGGTGTGGTTAAGCAAATGAGGCCTTTCTCGCGTTTTCTCTCTCTCTCTCTCTCTCTCTCTCTCTCTTTTTCAATGGCTCCCATTGTGGCGCCCTCTTTGGTCCCATTCAAAAAAAAGGTGACGTCAGCCGCGGATTGTCCCCGGACAATGGCGCTCTTCTTGCTCGCAGGGAGACTGGATGGGAAAGCGAGGGGAAGGGAGGGGATCTCAGAGAAAGCCCCCCCGTGGCTGGTGTCAATATCTCAGCAAGCCGCTGAGACCAAAATTGAAATAGCTCTGGGAACAGCTGCTGGCGGTCTCCTCGGATTGTAAATGGGGGGGGGAGAGGCGGGGGGGGGCCTGAAGGACCTCCTCGGCCCTGCGTTTTCTCAGCCTGTCTCTTTGCCTGCTGCGACCCCACCTTCCCTTCCCGCTGGGGCGCTTTTTTGAAGCAAGCCACCCAAATGAGGACAATTCTGAAGAATGCCAGAGCCCAGCTTTGGGGTTAATTGAGGGTACTTTGCTGAAACTCTGCTCCTCTCTCTTATGCTCAGAACAGGCTCAGCCTCTTAGCTGCATCCACAAAATAACAACAACAACAAAATGAACTTGGAGCTACTTTGGGGTACTGGTTCAGGTGCTGGCCTAGAAACCAGGAGCCTGTGAGTTCTAGTCCCACTTTAGGCATGAAAGCCCGCTAGTGATTTTGGGCCAATTACCAAGAGATTGTGACTTCTAGTCCTGCCTTAGACATGAAAGCTAACTAGATGATTTTGGGCCAGTCACCAGGAGATGGTGAGTTCTAGTTCTAGATATGAAAGCCCACTAGTGATTTTGGGCCAATCACCAGGAGATGGTGAGTTCTAGTTCTAGATAAGAAAGCCCACTAGTGACTTTGGGTCAATCATCAGGAGATGGTGAATTCTAGTTCTAGGTATGAAAGCCGCTAGTGATTTTGGGCCAGTCACCAGGAGATGGTGAATTCTAGTTCTAGGTATGAAAGTCTGCTAGTGACTTAGGAATTCTGGGAGTTGAAATCCACAAGTCTTAAAGTTTGAAGACCCCTGATCTAAGAGCTGTGGAAGGATGTGGGGGATCATCTAGTCTGACCCCTTGCCCAGGGCAGAAATCTGCAGCTTCAACCATCCACAATAAAGGGTTGTCTCACCTCTGTTGAAACAGTTGCCATGAAGGAGAGTCTACTATTTCTAGATGCAGCTTGATGATAGAATGCTAGAAAGGGATTTAAATGGGCTTTGGAGATTTGTATTTTGTTGATAACCTGCCTTTATTATTTTTATAAATAACTCAAGGCATGAAGCATACCTAATATTTCTTCCTCCTGTTTTCCCCACAAGAACAATGCTGTGAGGTGGGCTGGGTTGAAAGAGAGTAACTGGCCCAAAGTCACTCCAGTCAGCTTTCATGCCTAAAGTAGAATTACCGTAGAACTCAGAACCCCCTTTCACTAAGTAGGGATCTGCTACCCTCACATTCCCATCTGAGTTCTTTTAACACCTGCATCTTTTATCTGCTGAAGCCATCTGATTCTAACCATAAAAAGTTATTTTATTGTTATTGTTAGGACTGTTTCTTGATGCCCAGCCAAAAATCATGGATAAAGTTCGATGTTTCTTTTCTCTATGTTGTGTGAACCCAGCCCATGTCTTTAAAAGTATCCAGACCAAAAAGCTGGATTCACACGGTATGTGTGGCTAACCCCAAACGGAGAAATAAATTGAAACCAAACCCTCCGTTAAGCAGTACAAATACACACAAGGTTAAATTCATTCTCATCTGAAATTTGTGGGCAGGACAAGATTACCCGGTTTTGCATTTTGATTATGTCTGTCGAAAGCCAAGTCTGTTTCTGCCAGTGGCCTCTTTATTCTCTTTGCTTTAGAAAGTTGGACTTTAGGGAATCCTACCGCCTCCGTTCGTCACTTCGTTTATATATTTTTAGCCTTAAAAAGAGAGTTAGAAGAAAAACCCTCTCTGATATCCAGGGCAATTGAGAAACAGACCCTTTAAAAAAAAATCTGCCTCCCCATTCCCAAATTCATATCTATCTACCTACTATATCTATCTCACCTCCAAATAATTAAAAGCAGATTTAAAATAGAAGTGGTGTATGAAAAAAAAAACAGAAAAGGAGTTATATCTATAAAGGAAATAAATTAGTTATTAGAATAATAGTTTTGAACTATAATATGGAAGATGGATTCAGAGGATAAAGGTTATTTTATTAGTAAGCAATGATATTAGAATGAGAAGTAGAATATGATTGTGAAATAAACTAAGACTTTATTTGAATAAATAATAAGTGTATTTTAGATATGATATCTGTTCTGTAATGAACTAAAGAAACCATGCTTTATCCAAAACCTAAATACTATGGACATTAAGCTAACTGGAATATTGTAATTGAAATCAGATAAAAGTTAAAAACAGGATCCCCACTTCGGGAGTGGGGCGGCTTATAAATTTTAAAAATAAAATAAATAAAATATAAGTCAAAACTTGTTGATAAATGTTTTAAAGGATTAGAGTTATAACTAGCAATGTATTAATTTGAATTTAGTATAATAACTAAGGGAAACAGACAGGAAATTTTGGATGATGTAAACTGACGTATGTATGGAAAAGCTTATTATCGGACTATGTATTATGCAACCACCATGTTGCTTCCTTAATACCTGAAGCTTTGTAAAAATGGAAAATTAATTAAACTTGTTTTTTAAAAAAGAAAAAAACAGAAAAGAAAAGGCTAAATTCTGAATCCACCAACAGTGACAATGTTTTGGGGGAGGGGCAGATTTCCTGATCTGATCCAATTTGCTTTTTTTTTTTTTTCCTGTTTTCAAGTGGTGGGTTTCTTCTTCTGCCTAACTAAGAAAACAAGCTGGGGAGAGAGAAAAAAGAGCCAGGCTGGGTGACCATACTTAGATCTATAGTCCCCTGGAGGAACATTAATATAAATCAGTGTTCCTGCGTGGCTGGAACATTCGTTTTGGATGACCCTTGCATAGAAAGGAAACTGCTAGCTTTCTTCAAACAGGATGTTCCCTGGATTTCTTTGGAATTGGGCTGTCAAATCCAATCCGTTTTAGAACAGGCGAAAAATCCGCCTTGGCAAATCTTCGCTTTGCTCCACCAAAATGGGGCGTGTGGTTTTGTGTGTGTGTGTTTTTTTTCCCTCTCTCCTTTTTAACCCTCTTTTTTTTTTTTCTTCTTCCATCCATCCTAATCCAACCAATTTCATGCCTGGGAATATTCCCACTGGGCACCCCCCTGTGCCTCGTCCCCATGGTTTTAATTACCAATTTTTACTCTCCCGCTGTAAAAAAAAAAAAAAACTCCTTTGCCTCTGTTCAATGTATATCTCACACCCGGCCGGCCGGTTGAAGGAAGCCCTCAAAAGCGTGTCATTTGGCTTGGCAGGTTTTTTTTTTTTTTTTTTTTTGAGGGGGGGAGGAAATCCAAACACATCTAAAGAGCCTCGTCCTGGTTAAGTATCCCTGCCTGGGGGGTCAGACAACTTTTGACATGGGTTTTGGTAGCTGATCAAAGACACGGTTTTAGAAGCGGAGCCTATGGTTCCGTAAAAGGAACCGGGGGTACCTAAGAGAGCTTTAAGCTGCTTAGCAGGGCCGCGAAACATCTGTGGGTCAAATAGCAAGTGGTGCTTATGGTCTCAATGCGGTGGAGTGTGAGCTGTTGAACATAATTGTGCCCAACAGCTATCGGGGCAAAATCTCTTGAGCATAAAAGGAGGTGTTTTTGGCCGTGGCAGTGGGTGCGAATTTGGGCCTCTGGGCGCTGGTAAAACAGCACCCATCTTAGGACCATCCGCTATGAATAGAGAGGAGAGGAGAGCAAAACTGTGCATGACTTTTGCTCTGTACAAATTTGGAAAGAAAAAAGGGAAGGAAAGAAGGGAGGGAGGAGAGGGAGAGAAGAAGGAAGGAAGGAAGGAAGAAGGAAGGGAGGGAGGAAGGAAGGGAGGAAGGGAGGGAGAAAGAGAAATAGGAAGGAAAGGGAAGGAGGAAGGGAGGAAAAGAGGGAAGAAGGAAGGAAGGAAAATGAGAGTAGAAGAAAGAAGGGTTTGATGGGAGAGAAGAAAGGAAGGAAGGAAGGAAAAGAGATGGAAGGAATGCGGGAGGGAAGGAAGGAAGGAAGGAGAGAAAGAGAGGAAGGAAGGGAGAGGAGGGAGGAAGGAAGGGAGGGAGCAAGAGAAATAGGAAGGAAAGGGAAGGAGGAAAGAAAGGAAGGAAAAGAGATGGAAGGAATGCGGGAGGGAAGGAAGGAGAGAAAGAGAGGAAGGAAGGAAGGGAGAGGAGGAAGGAAGGAAGGAAGGAAGGGAAAGAGCACGAGAAATAGGAAGGAAAGGGAAGCTTTTCAGAACTAGCCTTCTTTTGCATGTTATCTAAAAGACACAAAATACCCACTTATGTGGCAGAAACCTGGTTTGTTCTAATGCCATTTCCCCCTCTTTGTCTCTTCTGCTTTCTTTCAGCGGCCACTCCACCTAACCCGGTTGACAAACCCTGCTTAAAGTTGAAGGTTTATGTTCGGCCAACAAGTAAGTAGGACCAGACGAAGGAAAGCATAGGAAATGTGATTTTTTTTTTCCAGAGTTCTATTTTGAACCAATCTGAAGTAATGCATGAATCAGAATGTACATTAAGTAGCAGCCCTCATTTTTTCCCCATATCTTCTGTTGCACCACTCAGCTCAGAAATATCAAAAGCCATCTTTTAAAAGGATGTGGTTTGAGAGTAAATAGAAATTCATCTTTGAAAAACAAATGACTCTTATTTTCCCTCTAGATTTATTCTGATACCCAGAGTATACTTATAAATGGGAAAAATGCAGTGTTGCTGAAAGGATGAACGCTCGGAAAAATGGGTAAAAATAGATGGTGGCTGCCGTTGAATCTCTGTTCTGTTAGCCATACAGATGGTCCTCGACTTACAACCACAATTGAGGCGCTTTCTGTGGCTAAGTGAGACAGTTGTTAAGTGAGTTTTTCCCCATTTTACAACCTTTCTTGCCACTGTTGTTAAGTGGATCACTGCGGTCGTTAAGTTAGCAACACGGTTGTAAAGTGAATCAGGCTTCCCCCATTGACTTTGCTTGGCAGAAGGTCGCAAAAAGGGATCGCATGACCCCGGGAACACAGCAACTGGGTCATAAATGTGAGCCAGTTGCTGAACGTCCAAATTTTGATCACGTGACCTTGGGAATGCTGCCAGGGTCATCAATGTGAAAAATGGACATATGTCACTTTTTCAGTGCCGTTCTGATTTCAAACGGTCACTGAGTGAATCGTTGTAAATCAAGGACTATCCGTCAAACCCAGTAGTAGACAAAAGGAAGGAGGTGCTTTTGTGTTTGGTTGCAGTCAAGGTAACCCCGGGGGTAGAGTAAGCTCAGTTGCTTATTGCAGACATGTCAAACACAAGGCCCGGGGGCCGGATGTGGCCCACGAAGTGATTTCATGTGGCCCGCGAAGCCATCCTGGAAACAGTGAGGGAATGGGCCCCGCTGCTTTGGCCCTGGCCCAGGCCAGCTGGGAGCCAATGTACAATTTTGTGGTGGCCATCTATGCTGAAACGCATTCAGTCTTAGCTCCACAAGGCTGTCCGGAAACAGTGAAGAACTAGGCCCTGCCGCATTGGCTCCACCCCCTGGGTGCATGCTGGGGAGGTGTCACCTTTTGTGAGGAATGAAGAAATGGACCATGCCTTGGCGTTTGCCCTGGTCCCACCCACTTCTGCCAGAGACCCTCAGATCTGTCCCACTCCTGCCCAGGCACCCTTGACGCGAACGATGTAGAACTGGCCATGCCCACCCAGTAGGCCACACCCACTGCATTCACGCCCACCCAGTAGGCCGCACCCACCCTGGCCACCACCACCCCCAGGGCAACCGCAATGCTGATGCAGCCCTCAATGAAATTGAGTTTGACACCCCTGTGCTATTGTGAGCATTACAACCTCATCAGGCAAATGACACAATTACACACTTGTGTCATTATGTAACCTCTTGTGAAATGTTACACCTGAGATACAAGTAGTCCTTGATTTATGACTCTAAGAGAGCCCACTCATCACGGTTGTAAGTCAAGGCAGTCATAAATTGCTTTAGCCACCAGACCCATCTGATTTTACAATCTTTTCTGCGGTGGCTGTTAAGTGATCTCTGCGGTCACTAAGCAAAACCATAAGCCGATTTTGCCAAAACAAAACCAGAAGTAAATGCCACTTTTTGGCAAAACAGTCATAAAATGAGGCCATCTCACTGCAGGATGCTGCAAAAAACAATAAATGCAGGCTGGTTGCCAGGCTCCCAACATGTGTCACATGACCATGTGGGGGGAAGAGTGCCAGTGTCATAACTTTGGAACTGGGTACCACCAAAGAGGATGTAAGTCGAGGACTACCTGTGTACAGTCAGGCCATTATGACTATTCATTTTGTGACCGTTCAAAGTTAAGACAGTACTGGAAAAAAACACCCTACCACTGTCACAGCATTCCTGTGGTCAGTTGGTTGTGATTCAGATCCTTGGCATCCATAATGTGTGGGTCACAGTGTCCTGGGGTCTAGTGATCACCATTTGTGATGATCCCGATCAGCTTCTGACAAACAAAATCGCTTGGGGAAGCCAGATTCACTTAATGACATGGTAAAAAAGGGTGATAACATTGTATGCAGTCACGGGATGATCTCTTAATGACTGCATTGTTTAATGACAGAAATTCTGGTCCCAATCGTGATCATAAGTTGAGGATTACCTGTTCAGGAAGACTAAAATCTCATGAAATGTCAATATTCCTGTGAGGAGCTCAGGTGATACCCACTCTCTTTTGAGATTTGATGAAGAAAGTTTTCTTAAAATATTTCAATAAAAATAGAAAACAGAAATAATTCAAATCTGAATTTGAATTGATGGACTAGTTGGCATTGTTTTTCAGAGACTGGATGGTGGGAAATCTATGGATGCCGTGCAAGTAGTCCTTGACTTATAACCATTTGTTTAACAACTGTTTAAAGCAAGGGTTTTCAAACTTGGCAACTTCAAGACTTGTGGACTTCAACTCCCAGAATTCCTCAGCCAGCCAGGGATGGCTGGGAAATTCTGGGAGTTGAAGTCCACAAGTCATAAAAGAGCCAAGTTTGAAGACCCTTGCCTTAAAACAAGGGTCTCCAAACTTGACAATTTTAAGATTTGTGTACTTCAACTCCCAGAATTCCTCAGCCAGCATGCTTGGCTGAGGAATTCTGGGAGTTGAAGTCCACAAGTCTTAAAAATTGCCAAGTTTGAAGACCCCTAGTTTAAAGTTACACTGAAAAAAGTGGCTTATGGCCAGTTTGCATATTTGCAGCCTCCCCACAGTCATGTGATCAAACTTCAGGTGCTTGGCAACTGGGACGTACCATATTTTCCCGAAAATAAGACCCAACCAGAAAATAAGCCCTAGCATGATTTTTCAGGACGCTCGTAACATAAGCCCCATCCCAAAAATAAGCCCCAGTTAAGATCGTCGGCCAGACAGATGCATTTAGTACCATATTTCCCTGAATATAAGACCTAACTGGAAAATAAGCCCTAATGTGGCTTTTGGAGCAAAAATTTGAAGTCCACAAGTCTTAAAGTGGCCAGGGTTGGACGCCCCTGTCCGACAGAAGAGGGAATACATTCAGAAACCGTTCAAGGCATCGAAGGTTAACCCAACAGTCATTCTGCAGTGTGGGTTGACTGTTCTGCATTGTTCTTGGTTTTCTCATGGTCCTTGCCAATGGCAAGTTTTTGTCGCTATTCTTCAAGAAAGGAGAAGTTGATCTACATTCAGTGAGAATCAGTGCCTGCAGCTGAAGGGAGGGGATTCCTCCAGAGAAGAATCTTAAATCTTCACTTCTAGGTAGAGGATTTTTTCCCCCCTCGATTCCATCTTACTAAAGTTCAGCGATTCTTTTTTCAGACATGGATAAAGATTACAGGCAATCCTCAACTTACGACCACAGCTGAAACCATAATTTTTGTTACTCTGCAAGGTCGCGGCTAGATGAGGGGCTCCCAGTTTCATGACCTTTTTTGGTCACAGTGGTTAAGTGAATTACTTCAGTTGTTAAGCAAATCATGAGGTCATTAAGCGAATCCAGCTTCCCCCATTGACTTTGCTTCTCAGAAGTCAGCTAGGAAGGTCACAAATGGTGATTGGATAACCCCAGGGCTCTGCAGCCACCATAAATACATGCCAAGTGGCCAACTTTTGATCACATCACTCTGGGAGATACTGCAACGGTTGCAAGTGGGAGGACTCACTTTTTTCAGTGCCATTGTAACTTCAAACAGTTGCTAAACAAATGGTTGTAAGTCAAGGACTGCCTATATTGGAAGTTTAATTAGTGACAGACTTACCACCTGCCTTCACCTAACATGCTAGTTGGGTTTATATTAACGTTGATTAGGGTTTGTTGTGACCTACTCTATAGGCAAACCCAGTTTAATTGGTTAGTTTATAATAGTGTAACAGAATAACAGAGTTGGGAGGGACCTTGGAGATCTTCTAGTCCAACCCCCTGCTGAAGCAGGAAACCCTACACCCTTGTGGACTTCAATACCCAGAATTCCTGAACCAGCCATGCTGATTCAGGAATTCTGGGAGTTGAAGTCCACAAGTCATAAAAGAGCCAAGGTTGCCTACCCCACCCCCTGCCCTACACCGTTTCAGACAAATGGCTGTCCAGTCTCTTCTTGAAAACCTCCAGTGATGGAACAATTTATTTTAGGCAGATAATTTATGCTTCAAGTGGCCCACATACATGCAACATCCCCAATTTTGTGGGTGTTCCTCAGGACACATGATATCATGCCCATGATGATGTTATGGCACAAATGTCATGTTACGTATGACATACAGGTGGCTTCTAATTAGCTTGTCCCAAGGGTGCTTTTTCAAAAGGCAATTGGACTTTCTTTGTTTTTCTTTGAAGACATTTCGCTTCTCATCCAAGAAGCTTCTTCGGTTCAAGGAAAAACAAAAAAAGGACAAAGCCCAGTTCCTTTTGAAAAAGCAGTTTTGGGACAACCATGACCTGGATGATTAAGAATCTCCATGGACATTCTACCTAGCTTGTTCCCTCAATTTACCCTATATTTGGGGACATATTTCTGTCACCCAGATCCCTTCTTTAAGCACCTCAGAGGTAGGCCTCACTCTCTCACCTCTTGAGTTTGCCCCAAAACTGAAATCTTATTCTTGGCTACTAAAACATTACAGAATCAGGAGCGTCTCCAAGGGTGGCGCACGACGGCCCTTTAATGACTTGCGGACTTCAATTCCCAGAATTCTTGAGCCAGCCATGGAATTCTGGGAGTTGAAGTCCACAAGTCATAAAGGGGACATCGTTCTCCACCTCTGGTCTACAGGGTGTGAATGGGTACGGGTCAAGATGGCGTCCCCTTCCTGATGCCCAGTCCTGATTACCAGCAAAATCTGTTTTCAAGCAGAACGGACACTGCTCCTTCCTTGCACATTTTGCCCTTAAGGTCAAATTAGCAAAGGCCTTTTGACACACAGGCCTGCACACACAGGCAAGCTCTGGTGACCTTTTTGATAACTTTCACCTTTTGTTTTCTTGGCAATGGCTGAAATACTAAGCACTGGCGTTGGCTGCACATTTCCATCAAATTATGTTCGATTCTACTTTGGGGTGAAGACAAATCTATAAAAAGAAGGGGGAAAAAATCCTTGATAAACTCGGGCCCGTCTGGAATACCCGCTGAGTTCATTGTTGGGATCAAGGAGGGGGGGGAAAAGCCAATTATTTTATTTAAATTGTAACAAACAGCAACAACCTTCTGTTTTTTTCTGAACAGGTGGTATTTTAAAAAGAATCAAATCGTGCAGCTGTTTGGGGAAAAAAGAAAACACAAATTAATAATTTTCTCCTGTTAACGTGTAATTAATGTTTGGTCACAGTTCTTCCCAGGGAGTGTGCAAATAGTCAGAAATGACAGAATCGGGAAAGAGATTGCCGTTTTTTTGGTGCTTTTTCATTTCTCTCTGTGTGCGTGTTTGTGTGTCTGTGTGATTTTAATTGGCTTTAAAACAAAACAAGGACTTTTTTTAAATATGAAAGAAACCCCCGGGTTGTTTCGTTGAGTTTTTTTTTCCTTCCTAAAGCATGAAATATTTGTAGTGGCTTTCCACAGGGGTTGGGACAAGTATCCTGTTGCAGTTTTTCTTTTTCTTTCTTTCTCTCTCTCTCTCTCTCTCTCTCTTTTTTTTTTCTTTCTTTGTTTCTTTTTTCTCTTCTTTCTTTCTTTCTTTCTCTCACTCACTCACTCACTTTTTTCTTTCTTTTTTCTCTTTGTTTCTTTTTTCTCTTCTTTCTTTCTTTCTTTCTTTCTTTCTTTCTCTTCCTTCCTTCCTTCCTTCCTTTTCATTCAGGGTTTCACAGGGACATAGGCACTCCTCCATCTGTTCCTCTTCACAACAATAAACCTAGGAAGGGTGTCTGTGTGAGTTGACTAAGACAAAGCAACTGGCCCAGAGTCATCCAAGAGCTTCTTTGCTGAGGGAAGACTAGACCCCAGGTCTTGCCCTTTCTAGTGTAGCCCCATCCCCACTACACCTGATTGGCTCTTGGGCTGAGAGGCAGGATTTGGCCCAAGTTCAGCCAATGAGCTGAACTTGGGGATTAGAACCTGGGTCTTCCCTCCCTTAGTCTAGCAACTGAGAAGTACAGATGTTGCAGACAGTGGAATTATTTCAAATTAAATGGCTAGTGTGGCAGAAGAAGCGAAACTTTGCCCCCAGGGTTCTCTCCCAGTTGTAAATGTGAAAAATGGTCATGTCACGTTTTTTTCAGTGCCGCTGTAACTTTGAATGGTCACTAAATGAATATTGTAAGTCAAGGACTACCCAGAATCCTGAGAGTCAGTTTGGTTTCGTAGCTAAAGACGTTGGGCTAGAAGCCAAGCACCTGGGAGTTCTAGTCTTGCCCAAGGTGCAAAAGACAAGAAAGTGACTTTGGGCCAGGGCTTCTCCCTCAGCCCTCAGAAGAAGAAGGCCAGGACAACCTGTCCCCCAAAAATGTATCCGACAAAATGGCAGCGACTTGCCCAGGCACAGACGGGCAAAAAGAAGAAAAGCTAGTCCCGTAGAATCAGAAGAATTCGAAGCCGATGCCAAGATGGATTTGCATCTCCAAATTTTTTTGCTCCGTTCCTCTTCTCTCTTCCCCCCACCCTCCCTTCCCTCTTCTCCAGGCTGTAAGTCTGCCAAAACCACCCTTAATCTAGTAATAAACTTAAGAGGAGCCGAGCTGAGGGAATGGCGTTAAAACGGCTTTGGCTGTAATTTAGCGGATTCCCTCGAAGACATTTTTGCATCGCTGACTGATTAGGCGTCTTTTGGAAACAGGATTATTGGATCGCTATGAAACAATTGCTCTCTGACCTTCCGCACGGGCGTGCTGACTGCCAGCCAAGGCCGGGAGGGGGGACATAACAAAACCTAACCTAAACAGGCACCGTCCCCGGAGATGTCCTGTTGTTACAAGTTGGCTGGCAGATCTCGAAGTTGGCTCCCTGCCATCGTGCGGAAACTGCCGCCCGCATATTTTGAAACTGAGTCTCTGTCTGGGGGAAAATTGGGAGTCTGATCTTGGCAAAAGCAGCTTGTTCACTTGCTGCTTTTAACCCTGGACCGTTCTGCTCCCCAACCCAGCCACTCAGGAGGCAGAGCTGCTCAGACCGGATGGCATCAAAGTGTCCCGGATGACAGCTTACTAAAGCGCGCCATCGATTTGAATGTTCCAGTTTCAGGATTTTATTTTTTTATTATTATTCCTGTTAGACAGTCCATGAAACTATACCTACAGGTGGTCCTCAACTTACAACCAAAATTGGGATCAGAATTTCTGTTGTTAAGCGCATCCTGCATGGGACTTGCCAATGGCATCTCCTTGCCCGCTTTGCAAGCAAAAGGTCTCCTGCCTCTGGCACCGGGTTAGACTAGAAGACCTCCCAGGTCCCTTCCAGCCGTGTGATTATTTTTTATGTCTATGTCAGAAAGTGGGACTAGATGAGGGGTACTGTTGCTGACAAATGACAATCATTGGGACAGTGCAACCATCATACATACATGCCGGTTGCCAATCACCCAAATTTTGATTATGTGACCATGGGGATACTGCAACAGTTCTGGAGTCCCCAATGTAAGTCAATTATTTCCGTTCTATTCTATTCTATTCTATTCTATTCTATTCTATTCTATTCTATTCTATTCTATTCTATTCTATCCTATTCTATCCTATCCTATCATTCCAATTTCTATTCTATTCTTTCCAATTTCTATTCTATTCTATTCTATTATCATTCCAATTTCCATTCTATTCTATTCTATTCTATTATCATTCCAATTTCTATTCTATTCTATTCTATTCCATTCCATTTCTATTTCTATTCTATTCTATTCTATTCTATTCTATTCTATTCTATTCTATTCTATTCTATTCTATTCTATTCTATTCTATTCTATCCTATCCTATCATTCCAATTTCTATTCTATTCTTTCCAATTTCTATTCTATTCTATTCTATTATCATTCCAATTTCCATTCTATTCTATTCTATTCTATTATCATTCCAATTTCTATTCTATTCTATCATTCCAATTTCTATTCTATTCTATTCTATTCTATTCTATTCTATTCTATCCTATCCTATCATTCCAATTTCTATTCTATTCTTTCCAATTTCTATTCTATTCTATTATCATTCCAATTTCCATTCTATTCTATTCTATTCTATCCTATCCTATCATTCCAACTTCTATTCTATTCTATCATTCCAATTTCTATTCTATTCTATTCTTTCTATTCTATTCTATTCTATTCTATCCTATCCTATCCTATCCTATCATTCCAATTTCTATTCTATTCTTTCCAATTTCTATTCTATTCTATTCTATTCTTCTATAGAGAATTCTATTCTGTTCTATTCTATTCTATTCCATTCTATTCTATTCTATTCTATTATCATTCCAATTTCTATTCTATTCTATCATTCCAATTTCTATTCTATTCTATTCTATTCTATTCTATTCTATCCTATCCTATCCTATCATTCCAATTTCTATTCTTTCCAATTTCTATTCTATTCTATTCTATTATCATTCCAATTTCCATTCTATTCTATTCTATTCTATTCTATTCTATTCTATTCTATTCTATTCTATTCTATTCTATTCTATTCTATTATCATTCCAATTTCTATTCTATTCTATCATTCCAATTTCTATTCTATTCTATTCCATTCCATTCCATTCCATTTTATTCTATTCTATTCTATTCTATTCTATTCTATTATCATTCCAATTTCTATTCTATTCTATCATTCCAATTTCTATTCTATTCTATTCTATTCTATTCTATTCTATTCTATTCTATTCTATTCTATTCTATTCTATTCTATTCTATTCTATTCTATTCTAGGGTTGGACTATGGAGCCCTTAATGCTCTCTGAACTTGGTAGATGTTTCAGATGTTTCATTACCCAACGAGGTAACATCATGAGCACAAGGAAACCAACCAGATAATTCAGAATTCCTATGGGAATCAGGAACTCCAATAGGAAAGAATATCTGTAGCTCAGAGTGCTCTCTGAGTTTGGGGGTTTGCTTCTGAATATTTCATTATCAACTAGGAAACATTATCAGTGCGAGAGTGTGGGGTTATATACAGTAGCTTGCCCTGCCCATTTTGCTGGGAGTGTCAGGTTTTTTTTTTCCTTGATGGTTCCTTGATTAATATGTATTGCTTCTTTCTTGATTGTGAGAGCGACTTGAATATTGCTTTCTGTTTGATTGCGGGGAGTGCATTCCCAACACCAAATATCAGTCAGAAGATACATTGAAAAACTCTTTAGTCTCACGGGCAGACTCAACTATAGTTTCAACTGGGAAACCGTTAGTAGACTAAGCTAAATCCGAAAACACTAGGGAATTCCTGAAAGCTTGGCATTCAGACAAATCAGCCATCAGTAGACACACAGAGATAAGCTATATTTACAAACCATTCAAAAGAGACAATAAAAAAGCTTAGAAGGAAACAAAACAGACCAGAGACACATCCTCTCCAGCAGCCAATACCCAGATAAGCAGGGATTAACACCAGACAAACAGTCCAGCAAGAGACAATACCTCAATCAAAGAATTACCAAGGAGAAAACCACACCCCCCACAAAAACCGGCAGGCAAGCTACTGTATATGAACAGAGAGCAAGCTCCATACTCAACTGGCACTGATGATGTTACCTGGGTGGGTAATGAAACATGTTGGCTGGGGAATTCTGGGAGTTGAAGTCCAGATAGCCTCAAATGTGAATGACTGACTATGATGGTTGTTCTACACTTGGAATACCTGCATCATGTTTTCCCATTGTGCTTTTTATTCTTTTGCCCCACTGCCTTGGTCAGGGGGGAAAAAAACAGGGAGTCATCAGAGATGGTCAGAGATGGAAAAGGAAGTGGGTTTCTTTGATGAAAAAAAAACCCGACTCTTTCTTTTCTTCTTTCCCTGCAGATGATTCCCTGTACGAATCGCCAGAGCCCATTTTCACCAGCAATAATTCCTGCTGCAGCTTCACCGTCCCCGATGCCTTCTTCGTGGTGGTGCCGGTGTTTTGGACTATCCTCGCTTCCTAGCCCCCGGCGGAATTGCAGACGAGAAATTGGGGGGGGGATGTTTTCTTTTACAGCGGCAGCTGCAAAAACCAAGGGATGGGGGAACGTATCAGAGGAAAGAATGAGAGGAAGAGGAGAGGAAAAAGGAGAAGCATGAACAGGGGCGTGTTTGTTACCGGATTAGAAGCGACACACTTGGGGAGGGAGGGGGGGCTGTTGCAAGGATTTTGATCTACGGTCTCTGGTCTCTGCCCACGTCAGGCGAAGGGGCCCTCGATTTCCTGTCTTTGCCTTTGCGTCTCCTGAAAAAAACAGAACACCCCAAATTGAGCCAGACCCCCCCCCACTCCCCCAGAGTCTGATGCAGTACAGAGGGAAGGGGGGAAAAAAGGCTCATTTTTTTTCTTAAAGAAGAAAAACTGTGACATGGGGAGCTGAGCTGGTTTTATATTTCAAAAACAATCTTCCACAGACCTCGATCAAGCCAGCTGGTGTAAAAACACCCCCACCCCTTTAGATTAATCCCCCGTGGAGTTTTTCTTTTTAAAATCTCTAGACCAAATATAGTCGTTTTTTTATTTTCTTATTTTTCTCAGCTTAACCTTTTCTGGTTTTTGGAGGGTATCTGTGTGTGTGTGTGTGTATGTGTCTACTCTAAACTTTTTCCACAACTGGAACTCAAAAAAAGAAACATCACAATGGGGGGAGAAACCAGAGAGGACCCTCTGCATTGGTGCCTCATTTTATTTTTAATTTTTTTTTTTGCAAAGGGTTGGGTGGGCTTGAGGGACATCCTTTACATTCCCTTTGATGTATTTTTTTTTCTTTTTCTTGAATATGATGATACAGCGGCGAGGGGAATGGACCTCTCACGGTGACCAAATTACATTTTGTGATGGTGGAAACCCCTTAACTAAGAGAACCACCAACTATAACAAGACCATTTCTTCAAAAAAAAAAAAAAAAAAAAAAACCATCTTGAGGACTAGAATATTGTTATGCCAAAACCTGTAACTCCTTCGGATTTCTTTGTGGTCATATTCCATGGGTATCGAAGGCTCACTGCCACTTAAGAAAAGAAAGGAAAAGAAAAGAAGAAAAAAAAGAAAAAGAAAAATAGATTGATAAAAGAACATCTCACACTTCCGGGCATATTCTTCCTCAATTTCTCCAAGAAAGACTGTGGAAGATGCGCCCTCCGTTGCTTCACGATGAATCAAAACTCTGGACTGTGTTCTGTGTGTGTTCAAGGGGGGGGGGAGGGAGAGTTGTCTGAACAGAAGGATGATTTATGCAGATCTAAAGCTGGGAAAGTGTAATTTGTAAATCTTGTTTTTTCTGTTCATGAAAGCTTGGGGTTGGGGGGAGCGGGGGGGGGAGGAGAAACCAGCACAATACAACTGAAGGGGCAACCTCTGGAACACCCTGCCCATGTGGCTGTACTGGTTTGAGGGGTGTGAGCTTCTGAGTTCCAAAATGGTGGATATTTTGGGGTGCCCTCCCTGCAGACGAAAAGTCCTGAATGACCAACTTTCACACCCAAAACAAAGGATCAGCTTGGAGGGGGGGCTTATAATGTGTTGATCCGCCCTGCCGTTCTTCCTGTGAGAAGATGGTCAGTGGAAAATCGACCCTGGATGGTTCTGAGCCAGGCCTGAAGTGGATCCCCTTTGGGTTTCTTGGTTTGGAAATCCCTAAAGCAAACAAAATGGGGGAATTCACTCTGCCATCCTCCCTTGTTTCTTCCCTCAACCCCTTTCCTCTGTGGTGTCCGCCTGCATGTGTGGACATCAACTCCTAGAATTCCTCAGCCAGCATAGCCGGCTGGGGACTTCTGGGAGTTGAAGTCTGCATGTCTTCAAGATGCCGAGGTTGTGAAACTGCTCTAAACTTTTCTTAAACCTAAGTCCTTTTTCCTCCTAACCTACCATGAATTTATCTAACTAGGGTAGGAGAAGAAGATGTAAAGGGGCTTATAAATGCAATACCGGAAGGCCTTGACTTACGACCGGTTGCTTACCAACTATTCAAAATTACAACAGCAAAGTTACTAACAACCCAGTTCCAGCATCTGCCTCCCCCACGCCATGGTCATGTGATTGCATGTCAGGTATTCAGCAACCAGTCTGCATTTATGACAGTTTGCAGCACATGACCACAGTTTACGACATCTTGTTTTTGCTTTTCGAGAAACAAAACGCCTCACAGGGAACAATGACTTTGCTTTACGGCTGCCAGGGGAAAAGTTTGTAAAAATCACATGACGACTTGCTTTAGGACCGTCACAACACCCATCATTGCAAGGCTCAATTACGGTCATAACTTGAGGATTCCCTATAGACAAAATGAAGGGACAGCAAAAGGGAAAGCGCTTAAGTTGGCAAATCCATTCGGATGTGAAAGTATTTAGAAGTGAAAAGAATCGGCTAAGAGTTGTGATCTTAAAGAATGGCTCTGCAGTGGCCTGGTTCACCCATTGCACTTTAGAATAGAATAAAATAGAGCTGGAAGGGACCTTAGAGGTCTTCTAGTCCAGCCCCCCACTTAAGCACGAGAACCTATACCATCTCAGATAGGTGAATGTCCAGTCTCTTCTTAAAAACCTCCAGTGATGGGGCGCCCATGATTTCTGGTGGCAAGCTGTTCCACTGGTTGATTGTCCTCACTTGTCAGGAAGTTTCTCCTTAAATCTGGGTTGCTTCTCTCTTTGATCACTTTCCAAACATTGTTTCTCATCCTTCCCTCTGGTGCTCTGGTAAATAACCTGGCCCCCTCTGCCTTGTGGCAGCCCCTCAGATACTGGAACACGGCTATCCTGTCTCCCCTATTTCTTCTTTTCTTTAGACTAGCCAAATCCAAATCCTGCAGCCGTTCTTCGTATGTTTTGGTCTCCGGGCCTTTGATCATCTTAGTTCCTCTTCTCTGATTTTTTTTCCAAACTCTCAACATCTTTTTTGTAATACGGTGACCAAAATTGGCTGCAGTATTCCAATTTTTGGTCTTACTAGGGCTTAATGCACCTCTTGTTCCATTGTGGCTTGTTCAGTAAGCTACAAGGGTGTAACTTTGCAAGTTGCACTAAGCCCCCAAATGTGGCCCACAAACTAAAATTTCTGACCATCCAAGCCCACATTAAAGAAATAGCATTACAGGCAGTCCTCTACTTACAATCATTTGTTTAGTGTCTGAAGTTACAACGGCACTAAAAAAAGTGACTGATGATTGCTTTTCACACTTATGACCATTGCGGCATCTGCGTGGTCACCTGATTACAGTAAATTTGGGAAGTTTGGCAACTGATTCATATTTATGGCAGTGCCCCCAGATCCGGTCATCACCTTGGTGACCTGACAAGCCACGCAACGCGCAAGCCAGATTCTGTTAACAACCATGTTGCTCATTTAACAACTGTAGTGATTCACTTAAGTGTGGCAAGAAAGGTCATAAAATGGAGCAAAACTTAACAGTTGTCTCCCTTGACAACAGAACTCTTGTGCTCAATTGTAATAATAATAATAATATAATTGGAAGGGACCTTGGAGGTCATCTAGTCCAACCCCCTGTGATTCGCTTAAATATTGCAGTAATTCACTTAACAACCCCGGCAGAAAAGATTGTAAAATCAGGTGAGACTAGCTTAAGGTTGTTTTTGTTTAGCAACGAAAATTCTGGTCATATGTTGGGGAAGCTGGATTTGTTCAACGACTGTGTGACTTACTTAACAACCGCGACGACGGTCATAAAAACAGGCACAACTCACAACCATCTGGCTTAGTAACAAAAATTCTGGTCTCAATTGTGTCCAGATGTTGAGGATGACCTGTACAACCCAAGCCACTGTCCCCTGGCCGTTTCCCCTCCATCTACCCCAGGGAGAGGTCTTTGCAAGGTTTCTGTTAAATTCGCTGCAACTCCAGGCTGGATTTCAGCCCATTTTCAAATTCAATCTTTCTTTTCTTCCTCCCAACAATTTTGGACTTAACAGAATAACAGAGTTGGAAGGGACTTCTGAGGTCTTCTAGTCCAACCCCCTGCTCAGGCAGAAAACCCTATACCATTTCAGACAATTCACCGCTTCTGGAGGCAGGTTTTTCCACTGGTTAATTGTTCTGTCAGGAAATTTCTCTTTAGTTCCAGGTTGCTTCTCTCCTTGATTAGTTTCCATCCGTTGCTTCTTGTCCTGCCTTCAGGCGCTTTGGAGAATAGCTTGACTCCCTCTTCTTTGGGGCAGCCCCTGAGATATTGGAAGACTGCTATCATGTCCCCCCTCGTCCTTCTCTTCATTAAACTAGACATACCCAATTCCAGCAGCCGTTCCTTATATGCTTTAGCCTCCAGTCCCCTGATCATCTTTGTTGCTTTCTCTGTACTCTTTCTAGAGAGTCTCAACATCTTTTTTACATTGTGGTGACCAAAACTGGATACAGTACTCCAAGTGTGGTCTTCCCAAGATGTTGTAAAGTGGTATTAACACTTCCCTCATTCTGTTCTGGGGTTGGAGAATTAATCTGCTGCTGGACAGAGCCTTGATTTCATTTGTGGTACAGGTAGTCCTTAGAAACCACAACTGAACCCAATACTTTCATTGCTAAGCAAGGCAGTTGTAAAGTGAGTTTTGCCCCATTTTATGACCTTTTTTGCCACTGTTGTTAAGCAAATCACCATAGTGAATCAAGCAGTTGCTAAATAAACCTGAATTTGCTTATTGGAAGGGGAGATTACGAATGAAGATCACGTGACCTCAGGGCAACTGTCATAAATATTACATTATATTGTAAATCAGCCAGTCCCTCTTTGAGGGAATGGGCAGTTTAAAAATATGAAATATAAATAAATAAACAAAATACATTCCAGTTGCCTAACACTCAAATTTTGATTACATGATCATGGGGAGGCTTTAATGGCTGTAAGTATGACAACTGCTCATTGTGGGTCACTTTTTTCAATGCTATTGTAACTTCGGCCACTAAACGAATGGTTATAAGTCAAGGACTACCTCTATTGCCCCCTCCCAACAGAGGCTCATTGGAAAAAATGGTGCCTTTAAGATTCCCTTAAAACAAGGGTCCCCAAACCTGGCCACTCTTAAGATTTGTGGGCTTCCAACTCCCAGAATTCCTCAGGCAGCCATGCTGCCTGAGGAATTCTGGGAATTGAAGTCCACAAGTCTTAAAAGTGGCCAGGTTTGGAGACCCCTGCCTTAAAAGATACCCTGAGTTTTCTGAATTGAAAATGGGGGATAGTTTCTCCATAAAGCAAGCCATGACTGTGGTGTCTCACCGGGGGCTTCAAAAAAGCCTAATAATGGCCACAATTGTGTGGTTATAATAATAATAGTAAAGTTGGAAGGGACCTTGGAGGTCATCTAGTCCAACCCCCTGCTCAGCCAGGAAACCCTACACCATTTCGGACAAATGGCTGTCCAGTCTCTTCTTAAAAACTTCCAGTGTTGGAGCATTTACTGCTTCTGGAGGCAGGTTGTTCCACTGATTAATTATTCTCACTGTCAGGAAGTTTCTTCTCTGTACTCTTTCTTTGTATTCTTTCTTTGAGGATCTACGTTTCCAAGGCAGAGCTTCACAATCATGCAGTTGCAGTTGTCATCTTGAAAACAGATCTCCTTGGCCAGTGACCACCCTGGGCTGGACTCACAGCCTCCTTGTCTCCCTACCCACCCACCCGCCCACCCAACCCCATCCCTGCCTTCTGTTCTCCTTTTCCAATGGCAGCAGGTTTTAGAAACTGCAAATGATGGTTTGGTGCAGGGGTCTGCAACCTGGACAACTTTAAGACTTGTGGACTTCAGCACCCAGAATTCTGGGAGCTGAAGTCCACAAGTCTTAAAAGTTGTCTGGGTTACAGACCCCTGGTTTGGTGCATTGCCCAAAGCTCCCCACAACACATCGGAAACCAAACTCTGTTGAAGATGTTACCTAGCCTGGTAACGAAACGTTGGGAAACCAACCCACAAGCTAAGTTGCTACGGTTGTGTGCTAAGGTTGTATGCTAAGTTGCTGGCTTGGTCCAGGTTTGCTGACCACAGATGTGAAGTAGACAAAGCTATAAAAATTAATTCAATAAATAAAATTAGGAAATGTCAGGCCTTGGCTGGCCTGGAGCCAGCTGGTATTACAGATAGTCCTCATTTAGCGACCATTCAAAGTTACAAGGGCACTGAAAAAAGTTACTTATTTTCACACTTTACAGCCGTTGCAGCATTCCCAGGGTCACGTGATAAAAATTTGGGCATTTGGCAACTGGCATGTATTTATGACAGTTGCACTGTCCTGGGATCACATGATCACTTTTTCTAACCTTCTCAGCCGGCTTTCGACAATCAAAGTCAATAGGGGAAGCCAAATTCTCTTAAGGACCCCCACTTAACAACTGCAGCGATGAGCTCATAAAATGAGGCAACCTCACTCAATAAATGCCTCAGCAGGCAATGAAAATTTTAGGCTTGGCTGTGGTCATAAATCAAGGATTACCCTGTTTCACTTTGGAGATAGAAAAGGGCTGGATTTCGTTTGTTTCCACTGTCGTGGCTGAAGAAGGAGAGGAGACCACACAGAAAGCCACTTACAATTTCTTCTAAAATTTCCCACCTCTTCCTTCCAGCCAAGGATTCTGCTACCCACTCTGGGAACTGAAGTGCAAGTTCTCCTTTCATACGACTGTATATTCCCACCTGACAATCTTTCCTGTGGGTGTTTTATTTTTATTTTTTTCTTCCGTTTTCCAACTCTCAGCAGACATCTGTAAAACAACAGCACACCAATTTTACTCTGTCTCGGTGTGCCGCGGGACTACGTTGGAACAGTTGTTATATTTCTGTACATATTGCCAGCAGGCATAATACTGTGATTATGAATTATTATTAATTATTACTATTTTTAATGCATTTGCTGAAAATGAATAAGTTGGATTGATTTTTTTTTATCATTTTGTTTTTTTTTTTTAAATTTCCTGGGGGAGTGGGGAGGTCCCTGTTGATTCTTTAGAAAGGGGGGAGGGAATTAGAAACGTACCATGTTCCTGTTTCCCGCTGTATTTAAAAAAGCAAAACAAAACCTTGAATTAACATCTTGGCGATTCAAGAACTGTTTTTACATTTTCTGACACTGCTTTCTAAATTTCCCCTGCTCGTATTTTCTTGCTGGATGAATGAGCATTTCTTAACAAACCAGCCAATCCGTTCACCCCGAATAATAATAAGACAGATTTCCATTACATGCTGCGTATGGAATTCTGGGAGTTGAAGTCAACGTATCTTTAAGTTGCTCAGGTTAAGAAACACTGGTTTAAACACGTGTATTAATGCTAAGCCTAGCTACAATTTGGAGGAGTGGGAGATATAATCTCCCAGCGTTACACAGGTACTCCTGGACTTACAACAGTTCATTTAGCGACCACTCAAAGTTACAATGGCACTGAAAAAAGTGACTTAACGACCATTTTTCACACTTCATTGCAGCATCCCCCATGGCCACGTGTTTACGTTCGGATGCTTGACAACTGATTCGTATTTATGACAGCGTCCTATGGTCATGTGATCACCTTTTGTGACCTGATGAAAAGCAGAGTCAACGGGGAAACCAGACTTGCTTAACAACCATGTGACTGACTTAACAACTGCAGGGATTCACTTAACGGGGGCAAGAAAAGTCGTCAAATGGGTCAAAGCTCACTTAACAGATTTCTCATTTAGCAGCATAAATTCTGGGCTCAATTGTGGTTGTAAGTCGAGGACTCCCTCTACATTATCTGCAATAGAGACTGCTTGGATGGGTCTAGAACAGGGATCCCCAACTTTGGCCATTTTATGACTTGTGGACTTCAATTCCCAGAATTAAAGTCCACAAGTCATAAAGTGGCCAACGTTGGGACCTCTGGTCTAGAGCAGAGGCGCTCCAAACTTGACAAATCTTGAGACTTGTGGACTTCAGCTCCCAGAAATCCCCAGCCAGAATGGCTGGCTGCGGAATTCTGGGAGTTGAAGTCCACCCCTCTTCAAGTTGCCAAGTTTGAAAAAAAAGTGGTTTAGAAAATGGGCTTCCTTGGGATCAGAATGGCCCAATCGTGGACAATCAGCTGTCTGGGGTGAATACCTCCAGTAATAACATCTAGAACAGTGGTTCTCAACCTTTTTAATGCCGCGACCCCCAACCGGTCGTAAGTCGAGGACTACTCAACTGGTGCAGCACCGTTTGCAGAATGGGACTTTTGGCAGGTTCAGCAGGGCAGAGACAGCCTGGACAATTCCTATTGGCTTTTGAAAGCCAATAGAATTAGACTCTATTCAAGAGAGTATTCTATTGGCTTTCAAAAGCCAATAGAATAAAAGGGAGTAGCACAGCTAAGGAAAAGGGGAAAAAAATGGCGGACTGCGTTGTTTGGTGACCCCCATGAAATGGTCGTTCGACCCCAAATGGGGTCCCAACCCACAGGTTGAGAACCGCTGATTACTAATTTTTTATGGAATGCTGTCTGATGGGGGAGTCAATGGGGGTTCTTTTCTACCCCACAATGTCATTCAATAAGTGCTATCACAAAGTCAGAGGCCACCAGAATCTGTAAAACATTAACAGATGCTCTGAACAGACATCAGGGCTGTCCTTCACTAGCCTGGAGGCTGTTCGGAGGGTGTGGAGCAAAGCATTAGCGGAAATGGTCCTTCCTTGGCCAGTAGGACAGTTGGAACAATGTGCAGCATTAAATAGAGGCCAGCCATGTTCTGCAGCTGCCAAAAAGGTCAACACAGTGCTAGGCTGAATTAACAGAGGGATAGAATTAAGATTACATGAACTGTTAATACCACTTTACAATGTTTTGGTAAGGCCACACTTGGAATACGGCATCCAGTTTTGGTCAGCACAATGTAAAAAAGAGGTTGAGACTCTAGAAAGAGTACAGAGAAGGGCAACAAAGATGATTAGAGGTCTGGAGACTAAAGCATATAAGGAACAGTTGCTGGAATTGAATATGTCTAGTTTAGTGAAGAGAACGACGAGGGGGGACATGATAGCCGTGGTCCAATATCTCAGGGGCTGCCCCAAAGAAGAGGGGGTCAAGCTATTCTCCAAAGCGCCTGAGGGCAGGACAAGAAGCAATGGATGGAAACTAAGCAAGGAGAGAAGCAACCTAGAACTAAGGAGAAACTTCCTGACAGTGACAACAATTAACCAGTGGAACAAGCTGCCTCCAGAAGC
Organism: Crotalus tigris; assembly: GCF_016545835.1. Lineage (NCBI taxonomy): Eukaryota > Metazoa > Chordata > Lepidosauria > Squamata > Viperidae > Crotalus > Crotalus tigris. Next base: position 2,718,872 of record NW_024099557.1, read on the forward strand.
TGTGAATGCTCCAACACTGGAAGTTTTTAAGAAGAGACTGGATAGCTCTGAAATGTCTGAAATGGTATAGGGGTTTCCTGCATGAGCAGGGGGTTGGACTAGATGACCTCCAAGGTCCCTACCAACATCATCATTATTATTATTATTATTATTATTATTATTATTATTATTATTATTATTATTATTATTATTATTGATCATCGCACAGTCAGCCAGATGTTCAGACTGGATTTGGCATTTTGTCTACCTATCGAGTCCTTACCCAGGACCTGGGATAGGCAGATGTGGATGTTTGATGGTATTACAGATATCGTCGCAGGATGGAAGCAGTTCCTAGTAAGGCCGCCTTTTGCAATTGACTAATAGCGAATTTGTCAATGCCAATGGTGTTCAAGTGGTGCTCCAGTTGTTTTGGGATTGCACCCAAGGCGCCTATGACTATTGGTATTACCCTTGCTTGCTTTTGCCACAGTCTTTCTATTTCTATTTGTAGGTCTTTGTATTTTGTTATCTTCTCCAGTTCTTTCTCGTCTATTCTGCTGTCTCCAGGCACTGCCACGTCCACTATCCAGACTTTTTTGTCTTTCTTATCGAAAAAAAAGTCTGGATGATGATGATGATGATGATTAAAGTCCCTGTTGGGGTTCTGGGAAAGCAAGGAAAGGGATGACCAGGCTCCTCTTGATTCATGGCCCTGAGCTTCTTTCTGGCTAGTTTGGCTCTGCAGATAATTTCTGCCCCTTCTCCAGTGCTGGATAGATGGATAATCAATCTGGATGTTGAAAAACAGATGAATTAGTAGCTGGAAAGAAACTACTCACTGCTGATTTTATTTTCATTCCAACAGGAAGGACCAGCAACTGTTGAGTAAGGATAAATGGTTCCTTCCTCTACTAGCTTCTAACCCTAACACAAAGCAATACTTCTTTCTTCTCCTCCTTCATCTTCTTTTTCCTCTCCTGTTCCTCCTCCCCCTCCTCCTCCCCCTTTCCTTCTCCATCCTCCTTTCTCTTCCTCCTCATTCTCCTCCTCCATCCTCTCTTCTTCCTCTTCCTCCTCCACATCCTTCTCTTCTTCTTACTCTCCCCTTCCTTCTCCGTCCTCCATTCTTCCTCTGCTCTTCCTCTTCCTCCATCCTCTGTTCTTCCTCTCCTTTTCTTCTTCTACTACTCCCTCCTCCGCCCTCCTTCCATTCTTCCTTTTCCTCCTCTTCCATCTTCCTTCTCTTCCTCTTCCTCCTTTCTTCTTTTCTCTTCCTTCCTTCCTTCCTCCTCCTCCTCCTCCTCCTCCTCCTCCACATGAATTAACCAATAATATGAAGAAAAAGAAAGAAAGAAAAACAAAAGAATGGATGTGGTAGTTCAGAATAATTTGCGAAGAACACAGTTGTTAGAAAGCATGCTGGGGTGGGGGAAACCCACGCCAGCCCTTCTTCCAAGGGCAGAAGAAGCCCTCCTGAAGATCAACAGAAAAGAGGGCCCTGGGTCTGGGTCAAGAAAGTAACACAAGAAAACATCTCAGACACACTCCCCCCTCACGCAAAGATAGAGGGAGGGAGCACCTTCAGATGTGCAAGTTTGCTGAAGAAAAAATAAGTTTGCATCTGAAGCACAGAAGTGTTCCAAGTACTTAACCAAACATAAATATCAGGGCATTACTATCTATCAACACGAAGAGAATAAATAGATCACAATGAAATGCAGATCACAATACGCAATACACAACTAGAATATCTAAAAGATCTCCTAGAAATGTAATTGAAATTAGCTTAATGATAATAACAGAGGCAATAAGCAGCTTAGACCTAGCCACACACCATCAGCCTAGTAATTTCTTTTTTCATGCCTTTTCTTCCTACCTGTTGCTTTCATTTCATCCCCAGCCCATGAGAGAAACAGCCTTAAATTGTCCTTAGCTGCACCAGTGTTAAAGTGGTGTTTTCCGCTTAATACAACAGCATTCAACAGCAGCTACAAGGTGTGTACAATCTCTGGCATTCATCTGCCATTGTGTTAGATGAGGCAAAGGCAGGGAAGGCAGGCAGTGGTATACGGGATTAGAATAGAATAGAATAGAATAGAATAGAATAGAATAGAATAGAATAGAATAGAATAGAACAGTGGTTCTCAACCTTTTTAATGCCGCGACCCCCAACCGGTCGTAAATCAAGGACTACTCAACCGGTCGTAAGTCGAGGACTACTCAACTGGTGCAGCACCGTTTGCAGAATGGGACTTTTGGCGGGCTCAGCAGGCAGAGACAGCCTGGACAATTCCTATTGGCTTTTGAAAGCCAATAGAATTAGACTCTATTCAAGAGAGTCTATTCTATTGGCTTTCAAAAGCCAATAGAATAAAAGGGAGTAGCACAGTTAAGGAAAATCGGAAAAAAAAAATGGTGGACTGCGTTGTTTGGCGACCCCCATGAAATGGTCGTTCGACCCCAAATGGGGTCCCGACCCACAGGTTGAGAACCACTGGAATAGAACAACAGAACAGAACAGAACAGGAATAGGAATAGAATCAGAACAGGAATAGGATAGGATAGGATAGGATAGGATAGAAATTGGAAAGAATAAAGTAGAGTAGAGTAGAGTAGAATTAGAATAGAATAGAATAGAATAGAATAGAATAGAATAGAATAGAATAGAATAGAATAGAATAGAAGTTGGAAGGGACCTTGGAGGTCTTCTAGTCCAGCCCCCTGCTCAGGCAGGAGGACCTATACCATCTCAGACAGGTAACTGTCCAGTTTCTTCTTAAAAATCTCCACGATTTCTGGAGGCAAAGCTGTTCCACTGGTTGATTGTCCTCACTGCTAGGAAGTTTCTCCTCCTTTCTCTTCTGCCATCTCCTATGCAGCTTCTCGGCTTCTTTCCGCTCTTTCCTTCCCAAATAACTGATCCCACCAGTGAATTTTGGAAATACAGGTAGTCCTTGTTTAGCGACTGCTTCACTTAGCGACCATTTGCAGTTACAGCAGTGGTTTTCGCACGTCAGTAAAGGAAAGCAAAGCAAAAGTCAGATCATAACCACAGTCGTGCATCCCTTCTTCTTTGCCATTTTTTAAACGTTTTATTCGTTATAAAATAAAAAAATGCAGGAAAAAACCAAAAAGAAGAGAACTAAGAGAAAGAAAGAGAAAAGTGCAAAGAGAGGAGGGGGAGTGGTGACTTCTGATTATTTTTCAGGGCAGTAAAATGCAAAAAAAAAAAAAAAAAAAAAAGCCAGCCCCTCAACCTTTTGCTTTACATTTCTATGTCTAAAAGAGTTAATAACAAACTCATTCCAATCACTGAAACCTAGAATCAACGTTTCTTTTTATTTTTTTCAGTTTCAAGCCAAAAGTCCAGAAGTGGTTTACAAGCAGAAACAAAACTGATTTAAGTTCTTCTGTTTAATTAAAATAGTGAGTTTTGCCAATCTCCCCTAGCTCCATTACCTTACGCTTTCACTTAGCAACTGCTTCACTTAACGACTGACACAAGGCTGAAATAGCTTAATCGCCAGACCATCACCTGCCCATCTCCTACTGAACTGCATAGGGAGGAATCTTTAGGTCAGTGTTTCTCAACCTTGACAATTTTAAGGCACGTGGACTTCAATTCCCAGAATTCCACAGCCAGCATTGCTGGCTGTGGAATTCTGGGAGTTGAAGTCCACATGCCTTAAAATTGTCAAGGTTGAGAAACACTGCTTTAGGTCAAGGAAAGGAGTCCAGCCATTCTCCAAAGCACCTGAAGGCAGGACAAGAAGCAACCGGATGGAAACTCATCAAGGAGAGAAGCAAGCTAGAACTAAGGAGAAATTTCCTGACAGAACAATTAATCAGTGGAAAAACCTGCCTCCAGAAGCAGTGAATGCTCCAACACTGGAAGTTTTTAAGAAAGGACAGCCATTTGTCTGAAATGGTATAGGTCAGGGGTAGGCAACCTTGGCTCTTTTATGACTGGTGGACTTCAACTCCCAGAATTCCTGAGCCAGCCATGCTGAGGGGAAAGGGAGAGGTTTCCAAGCTGAGACAAGCTGCCTCAGGAATTCTGGGAGTTGAAGTCCACGAGTCATAAAAGAGCCAAGGTTACCTACCCCTGGTATAGGGTTTCCTGCACGGGGTTGGACTAGATGACCTCCAAGGTTCCTTCCAACTTTATTACTATTATTATTGTTGTTGTTGTTGTTATTAAAAATAGAAAAGAAAGGAAATTCTGAATAACAGTATAGGTAGTCCTCAACTTATAACCATTCATTTATGTCCATTCGAACTTACAATGGCTCTGAAAAAAAGTGACTTTTCGCCGGTCCTCAAACTTACAATTATTTCAGCATCCCTACAGTCACATGATCAAAGTTTAGATGCTTGGCCACTGGTGTGTATTTACAACAGTTTCAATGTCCCAAGGTCACACAATCATCATTTGCAACTTTCCCAGCTGGCTTCTCACAGGCAAAGTCAATGGGAACTTACTTAAATGCTGCCTCACTTAGCAACGGAAATTCTGGTCCACATTGTAGTCTTAAGTCAAGTTAAGTATTGCTTCTGACATTTGCCTCCCTGCACTTGATGCTGAACTTAAAAAAAACACAAAACAAAACTTTGTTGCACCAATTACAGCAGAATGAGATGAAGGCAGATGAGACAGGAGAAGGAATCCTACAGCCAGCCATTCTTGCAAGCAATTAGAAATTGGGCAAATATTATGATTGTTGGCCAACTACCAACATTGCCATATAAATAATTCAATTCAGAATAGAGCTGGAAGGGATCTTAGAGGTCTTCTAGTCCAACCCCCTGTTCAAGCAGGACACACTATGCCATTTTAGGCAAGTGGCCGGCACATTAAGCACAACTTAATTGACATATTAATTGACACACTAAGTACAATTAATCACACTAAGTACAACTTCCCTTTAAAAAAAAAGGCATCTCAAATAAAAATCTTTTCCCGCTGATAGAATTAGGGCCTTTACGCAGTGGCAACCAGCATCATTGCTTCCAAATCCCCCTTTTTAGAAGCTGCAGCTTTTAAATCTGGTACGCAATTTGAAATAATGAGATCTTTCTTTAAAAAAAAATCATTCAGGCAACTTAAAAACTGTAATCCTAACAACATTTCATATATTTAATTTGTTCCAACAAATGTTGACTGGCGCGCGTGTGTGTGTGTGTGTGTGTGTGTGTGTGTGTGAAGATTTTACATTTGTTCTCATTCCTTAATTTCTTCAGCTTTGCGTAAATGTTCCCCAAAATTTGAGGGGGGAAACTCTTTTTGAGCAAAAGAATGACGGACAATAGCAGATGGGGCTAGCAAAGCTGTAGCCGGATTTTGTCACCACTAATCTGTGCTGTTTTGTTGATACTTTTCTTTTCCTTTCTGATTAATGTCCTGTTCTTGCCAGCAAACCAAAACCAGGAATAATTCCAATTTAAGAAAAAGAAAGTGAAAAGGCAGGAGAAATTGATGCGAGGTTTTAAAAGCCCTTTCACGGAATAAATAACGATACAGGTAAATCCTCAACTTACAACCACGAGTGAGCCCAAAATTTCTGTGGCTAAGCAAGATGGTTGTTAAGTGAGTTTTCTCCCATTTTATGACTTTTCTTTTCCTAGTTGTTAAGTGAGTCACTGCAGTGGTTAATTTAGTAACGTGATGGTTAAGTCAATCTCTCTCCCCCGCCCGATTTTGCTTCTCAGAAGGTCGCAAAAGGGGGAATCACACATGACCCGGGAACAAGAAGCAATAAATGCATAAAAAGTGGGAGAAAAGCCAAATCCAGGAAAGTACAGAAAGTCCTCAATTTATGACCATAATTGGGACAAGGATGTCTTTAGCTGAGCAAGGCCACTGTTAAGTGAGTCGTGCCAATTTTATGATCTTTTTTTTGCCAAGGTTGTTAAATGAATCACTGCAATTGTTAATGAAATTGCACCCAATTTTGCAACCTTTTTGCCACAGTTGTTAAGTGAATCACATAAGATGTTAAGTGAGTCATCTGGTGACGAAGCGAATCATTACCCCATTGATTTTGCTTGTTGAAAGTCGGCTAAGAGCCTGATAAATAACAACAACAACAACAATAATAATAAAGTTGGAAGAGACCTTGGAGGTCATCTAGTCCAACCCCCTACTCAGGCATGAAACCCTATACCATTTCGGACAAATGGCTGTCCAGTCTCTTCTTAAAAACACAATCACATGACCTTGGGATGCTGCAATTTGCCAAGGTCCCAAATTTTGATGACATGACATGACATGACATGGGGATGGTGTATAGGTCGTAAGTGTGAGGATGGGGTGTAAGTCAGTTTTCATCGCTATGGTAAATTTGAACGGTTGCTAAATGGATGGTTGTAAGTCAAGGACCGCCTGTAAAAAAATCGGCCGAAATCAGCCCATTTGGATAGATTCGAAAGTATATCACAAAAGTTCAGAAAAAATAAAGAGATTCTTGGCACCAAAACCATAACAATTTAGGAGCCCTGCCAATGGCTGGCAAGAAGCATTGCACAACTGAATCACCCGCAGCTGTTTTTCTTCCCAATTGCAATTAAAAAAACAAAGTTAGCTGGCCAAGCTGGCATTTAATTACGCACAACGCCACCGCCGCAGCCTCGTGGATGCCTTGTGGGAAATTTACATCTTAGCTGAATGCAGCCACTTCCAAGAACGACATGGGGTCCTCCGTGTCTCTTCCTACCTACAGCTAGGTAGAAGTGAGCTGGCTGGCTTTTTCGAGAAAAGCTAACTTCTACCTAGCTGGAGGTAGACGATTCCGTCTTTGTCTTATTCCCAACCTGTTGCTAAAGTTGTCTAACTTTCTGTAATTAACAGAATAATAGCAGAGTCGGAAGGGACCTTGGAGGTCTCCTAGTTTAGCGAATCTGACGCCAAAATGGTGTTTTCCAACTTTTTCCCCTCACAAGCTTTCTATATGCGCGACTTTGGGCGTGCGGCTGCGGCTGCAGGGTTGACCCAATCGGGGTACTCAGCTCCAATTGACTGCATTGGGCGCCAATGTCTGGGATCCTCCTGGTCACTGATCACTCCCCTCATTTTTGGCCTCTGATACTGGACTCATCTGACTTTGGGCATCTGCAGAGAGTCAACAATGCAATGCCAGGCTGGCACAAATCAGGTGTTGTGCAGACTGCATTACATGTTCACCACGCTTCTGAAATAGCAGTATAGGTTGTCTTCGACTTACGACCACTTAGCGACCATTCAAGGTTATGACGGACCTCCCCGGGGCTACAACCTGGGTGTGAAGTTCTAATGTCCCCTCCCCCACGATCACGTGATTGCACGTGATTGCATTTGGGGCACTCCGCAGCCAGCTTGCATTTACAGCTATTTCAGTGCTCCGTGGTTTTTTTGCCAGAAAACCAGTGTTTTTTTGCCAGAAAACACCCATTGCGGACAACGAATTCATTTAAGGACCGCTGCAAAAAGGTAATAAAATCAGCTTTTAAAAATGTTTCCTTTTTAAAAAAATAGTAATCCTACTTGTTTGGTCATTCAGTTTAAATCAAGAAAGAAAGAAAGAAAGAAAGAAAGGAAGGAAGGAAGGAAGGAAGGAAGGAAGGGAAAACAATAAAAGAAAAGAAGCAGGGAGAAATAAAGTTACGTGTGTGATTTAGACAGACAAAAAACAATTAATTTTTCCCTCATGCCATCACTCCTCTAAACACTTAATTCTCACAGCACTGTCTTATGTTTAAGGATATTTACCTAATGTTATATGTATATAGTTATTATTATCTTTCTCATCTTTCCTATTTTAGAATTTTATTACTCTGTCGTTTGTAAGTACACTGAGAGCTTCTGTGCCGGAGACAAATTCCTTGGGCCAGTAAAGAATAAAGAATATTCTATTCTATTCTATAAGCTTTTCCCGTGTAAGCAATTCCCCCAAAACAGGTAAAAAGCAGAAAAACCGTCCTGTGATGGAAATCTTGCAAAACTGCAGCGGAGTGTTTTGATTCTATGCAGTCCTCGATTCCCTGGTCTCTTTGTCTTTTTCCTAATGATGCTTAAGGAATTTTAATAGTCCTCACGAGAAGCACCTCCGAGCCTCTTATTGTGTCACAGCTCCCCAAAGGGATGTGGTGGGGGAATTAAATCCGAGCGATTAGGGGAAAGGATTGTCCAGGAATCGCCTCCCGTCAGTCAGTCGCCCCAAGCCGCTCTTTGTCAGCCAACACTTTCTCTACAGAAGGAGGGGAAAGAGAGAGAGAGAGAGAGAGAGAGATCAACCAAGAAGAAAAGGGCAAAGCTGAATTTTCAATACCTCTCCCCCTCTTCCTTTCCCATTTGTGTGCCCATGCACAACCAGTGTTAATTTCCAGCACTGGAACGCCGAGATGTCAGCCTAATTAGCAGAAGCGAAATAATGCGCCGTTCATTAAGGTAGCATAATACGGCTGATCAGAGGCTCTGAAGTTTGACCACATGTAGTAATTTCACTTTGTTTTTTCGGCTTTTCTTTTTTTTTTCTTTTTTCTTTCTTTCTTTTAATGAGGGCCAGTTGCATGCCAAGTAGAGGGCAGAATTAATACTCAGTGGGTGGGGGAGTATAGATGGGTAGAACCACCCACAGACCGAGTCTAGGAGGGGCAAATGATATTAATTTCTCGGATTTAAAAGCGGGGAGCTGAGCTGTTCGGCTGACAAAAGTTGACCCATGGGAAAATCCATGGGGAACCGGAAGAGGGAGGGAGACAGGGGCAAACCATGGCTAAAACTGACATTATTTACCACTTGACCATCTTCTGTTTCCTGCTTCCTCTCTACCCTCTTTTTCTCTCTCTTTTTTCCTATGTAAATCAATATTTCCAGATCAGAAAAAAGGAGGCTACAAATTCTTTCTACCTGGTTTAGATCAGGACTAAGCAGAATTAACTGAATAACAGAGTTAGAAGGGACTTTGGAGGTCTTCTAGTCTAACCCCCCCGCTGCACAAGCAGGACAGCCTATACAGGCAGTTCTTGACTTGCAACCACAACTGAGCCCGACATTTGTGTTGCTAACTGAAACTTCTGTTACGTGAATTTTGCCCCATTTTACGACCTTTCTTGACACAGTTGTTAAGCGAATCACTGCAGTGGTAAAGTTAGGAACACGGTTGTTAAGTGAATCTGGCTTCCCCATTGACTTTGCTTGTCAGAAGGTCCCAGAAGGTGATCACATGACCCTGGGACACTGCAGCCGTCATAAATATGAGTCAGTCGCCAAGCATCCAAATTCTGATCACGCCACCCTGGGGATGCTGCAACAGCTGTGTAAGTGTGTAAGGGTGAAAAACGGTCATCGTGCCATTGTAACTTTGAACAGTCACTAAATGAACTGTTGTTAAGTCAAGGACCACCTGTAACATTTCAGACAAGTGGCTGGATTATCAGCTCTGGATTCCGGTGTCCAGGAGTTCCACTCACTTCTGTTAACCCTGCTTTGAACCCAGGACAGTCTCCACCCAGCCCTATTTCTAGCAAGTGCAGGTAATCCAAACTAAGCTCCTGTCTTCAAAAATCAAGGAATCTTCAAGGTGGCTCCTTTGAACCAGATCCTCCAACATCTTCGATTAATCAATTAATCAATTAATTGCTGGATTCTGCTTCTAAACAAGATGGCATTGAAGATTCCGCCAGTTCTGGGTCACTCATTTACAAAAGTCAAATACTGGGGAACGTTTGACATATTTTCAGATTCCTTAGAGCAGACATGTCAAACACAAGGCCCGGGGGCCGGATGCAGCCCGCAAAGTGGTTTCATGTGGCCCACGAAGCCATCCTGGAAACAGTGAGGGAACGGCCCCCACTGCCTTGGCCCTGGCCCAGGCCACTTGCCTCAGTGGACCATGCCTTGGCACTTGCCCCGGTCTTACCCCCTTCTGCCAGAGACCCTCAGAACTGTCCCACTCCTGCCCAGGCCCCCACAGGCACCCTTGACGCGAATGATGTAGAACTGGCCATGCCCACCCAGTAGGCCACACCCCTCCATCCATCCCCACCCATTTAGCTGCATCCACTCTGGCCACACCCACCCAGCCCCCCCAGGGCAACCGCAATGCTCAGTGAAATTGAGTTTGACACCCCTGCCTTAGAGGGACTTTCTGCTCAGGGAGAGGCACAAACTGAAAAACTGCCTTCTTATCATGGGCAAACATAGACTTTCATAGCATGCGGATGATCTCTGTGCAACATGTTGTGTGAATCTGATTTTCCCACTAAGCAGGGCCACCCACACGTTCCTCCCTCCCTCTCTCTCTCTCTCTCTGTGTGTGTGTGTGTGTGTGTGTGTGTGTTTGTGTGTGTGTGTAAATGTCAGTCTCCAATAAAGGAGAGTACAGTTAGTCCTTGACTTACAGCAGTTCATTTAGTGACCGCTCAAAATTACAACAGGGCTGAAAAAAAGGAGGAGGAAGTTGAGAACGGGCTGAATGGCATGGCGGTTGAAACAGACTACAATAATGCTACCTATGACGTTATGTGTAATATGGTAATAATATAGTAGTAATGGTACAAGTGAGACATGATAGCCGTGTTCCAGTATCTGAGGGGCTGCCACAAGGCAGAGGGGGTCAGGTTGTTCACCAGAGCACCAGAGGGAAGGATGAGAAACAATGGGTGGAAGCTGGTCAAGGAGAAAAGCAACCTGGAATTAAGGAGAAACTTCCTGACATTGAGGACAATCAATCAGTCGAACAGCTTGCCACCAGAAATCGTGGGCGCTCCATCACTGGAGATTTTTAAGAGGAGACTGGACATTCACCTGTCTGAGACGGTATAGGTTCTCCTGCTTGAGCAGGGGGCTGGACTAGAAGACCTCCAAGGTCCCTTCCAGCTCTATTCTATTCTAATTCTAATCCAGTTAGCCCTCGATTTACAACCATTTGTTTAGTGACCGTTTCAAGTTACAACGGCACTGAAAAAGTGACTTTCGAATGTCTTTCACACTTACAACCGTTGTAGCATCCCGATGGTCACGTGATCAAAATTCAGACAGCTGGCAACTGACTCATATTTATGACAGTTGCAGTGCCCCGGGATCGTATGATCCTCTTTTGTGACAAGCAAACTCAATGGGGGAAGCCAGATTCACTTAACAACCGTGTTACTAACTTAACAGCTGCAGTGATTCCCTTAACAGCTGCGGCAAGAAAGGTCGTAAAATGGGGCAAAACTCACTTAGCAACTGCCTGCCTTGGCAATAGAAACGTTAGGCTCAAGTGTGGTTGTAGGTTGAGGACTACCTGTATTTGTAGCTCGGGGTTGAAATGAGGGGTTCTTTGTGGTCTCTGGGCCTTGATGATGTTACCTAGTTTGGCTAATGAAACGTCTGCAAGAAAACAACCAAGCCTCAGAGAGCGGCGGCCTCAAACGTCAGGCTGGTAGTCATAATTATACAATGGTGGCCACCCATTTGATTTTGGGAGGAGGGGGGCTTCCCACTGACATCAAGCGTAGAGATTTGTTTGCTGGCTCAGCATCGGGGGAGATGCGTGCTGGAAGAACTGCTTGGGAAGAATTTAACCTGTCACCCTGGATGTGGGAGAAAGTGAACAATCGTCCTGTCCTTTTCCACACCGAATCACAGCGGAATAGGGGGGGGGGGAAAGCCCTTTCTCGGTTGTTTTGCGGGGCTAAAAAACTTCCACAGAAAGGATGCGTCTGTCCCTTTTTAGGATTCATTCGACGCGGCGGAAAGGTGGCCCGGCGTACTCATTTGAAGATGATCCTTAAGTGATTAAAATTTAGGGATTAGCCGGCGAAGAAAGGCAGGATTAAACTCTTTGCACAGCGGAGGAAAGAGCTTAAAGCTTGTCCTGAAAGCCGAGCGGATGATGGAGCAGCATAAAGCGAAGTCTTCACGCCATTTTCTCTTCAATGGGTCGTCCAGATTGAGAAGAACAGGAGCAGTTTCCCAATACTAAATAACTAACAAACTAAACATTCCCGGGGGTGGGGTGGGTGGAGAGGGAGGGGATGTCTTCCTATACAGTAAGGGGGGAAAAACCCACATTTCCGGAGTGGGTGGGGAGTTGAAAGCGGGCTAGGAAATGGGAGGACCGAATGTCATGGCGGCGGAAACGAACTAAAATAATGCTACCTATGGCGTTATGCATAATATAATAGTCATAATATAGCAGTAACACTACAGGTGGTCCTCTGTTTACAGCCATTCATTTAGTGACCGTTTCAAGTTACAACGGCACTGAAAAAAGGGACTTAGGAATGCCTTTCACACTTACGGCCATTGCATCCTCCTCGTGAGCACATGATCAAAATTGGGACGCTTGGCAACTGACTCATATTTATGATGGTTGCAGTGTCCCAGGGTCACGTGATCACCTTTTGCAACAATGGGGAAGTCAGGTTCACTTAACAATCGTGTTACTAAACTTAATAACTCTGGAGATTCGTTTCACAACTGTGGCAAGAAAGGTGGTAAAATGGGGCAAAATTCAAGTAACAACTGTCTTGCTTAGCGACAGAAATTTGGGGCTTAATTGTGGTCATAAGTTGAGGACTGCCTGTATTACTCTTGATATCTGTTCACAAGTGTGTCAAATCGTTGCTGGTTCTTTAGTTGGTGTTAGCCTTTTATTATTTAAATTTATATATCTAGATCAGGGGTCTTCAAACTCGGCCCTTTTATGACTTGTGGACTTCAACTCCCAGAATTCCTCAGCCAGGCATGCTGGCTGAGGAATTCTGGGAGCTGAAGTTCACAAATCATAAAAGGACCAAGTTTGAAGACTCCTGATCTAGATGGTTGAAAACATTGAAAACCAAGAAAGCAACAAGAAATTTAAAAAAAAGCAAAGATGGCAAAGTGGCAGAAAGGAAAGGAAACCAACCAGGTTAAAGGGAAGCTATAATCAACCTTGCTATAGAAGGGCCAGGTCTTTAAGGCTCTTGGAAACACCAATAGGACGAGGGCCTGCTCCTTCCCTATATCTCCCTATTCAGTGAGGTAGACTGCCATTAGGGCTGACGGTCTACTTTGGCAAACTGCTGGCAATGAGATTGGATGTAACAATTCATTTTGTAACAGCTGGAAGTGCTTTAGAGGTCATAAAATAATTTCTAAGGCTGTTGTAATTTCGGACCATCATTAATTGAACTGTCATAAGTTGAGGACTACCTGTTGTTCAAAGCAGCTGGATTTAGGAGCAGAGAGATCCAGGTTCTAGTCCCTCTCAGCCATGAAGCTGATTGGCTAATTTGGGGCGAGTCCCTCCTTCTCAGCCTAAGAGCCAATCAGGAATAGTGGAGTAGGAGGGGGAAGATCCAAGTTCGAGTCTTCCTTCAGCCCCAGAAGCTGATTGGCTGAGTGGGCCAGTCCTTTCCTCTTAGCCAGAAAAGTACTATAGGAAATATTTTTGACCCAGAGACTCTTTATCTTATATTGGCTGTCCTCTGGATTTGTAGGTATCAACTTCCAGGGTCATTGCTAAGACTTCTGGGAGATGAAGTCTACACTCAATGCAAAGAAGACCGGCACTTGGCCAGCAATGAAGTACGAATAAAACTAACTTGAAATTTGCATTATTCCAAATATTGCAAATCCGCTCATCAATAATAACTTTAGAGTGTACATTGGGGACCAGGTGATACATAAATGCATATATTCATGAAAATAATGTATAACAGAAGTACAATGCATTAGGGAAATTTATTTGCGAAAGCCGTTTAGATTAGGCAAAAAAGCAATCAAAATGCATGTGCGAAGAAGTGTGCCCAAAATACATGCAAACACAACTTTTTTTTTTAAAGAACTTTTTTGATCACTTGAAGGCGGGGCGGCAGCAAAAAAGAAGAAATGTGAAAATCAAAATGGACAGTACCTTGCCTATCCTTTTGAAAAATTAAGAGAAAAATTAATCAGAAACACACACACACACACACACAAACACAAACACTATGGAGCATCCAGAACTGGAGACGAAAAGCTATTTCAAATACAATTGCCAGATCTATAATCATCATCATCATCATCACCATCATCATCATCATCATCATCATCAACACCATTAGTCAACTGCAAAAGGCGGCCTTACTAGGAACTGCTTCCATCCTGCGACGATATCTGTAATACCATCAAACATCCACATCTGCCTATCCCAAGTCCTTGGCAAGGACTTGATAGGTAGACAAAATGCCAAATCCAGTCTGAACATCTGGCTGACTGTGCAATGATCCATCATCATCATCATCATCATCATCATCATCATCATCATCATCATCATGTTGGAAAGGACCTTGGAGGTCATCTAGTCCCCCTGCTCAGGCAGGAAACTCTATACCATTTCAGGCAAATGGCTGTCCAGTCTCTTCTTAAAATCTTACAGTGTTGGAGCATTCACAACTTCGGGAAGAAGGTTGTTCCACTGATTAATTGTTCTTGTTGTGATGAAATTTCTCCTTAGTTCTAGGTTGCTTCTCTCTTTGGTTAGTTTCCATCCGTTGCTTCTTGTACTGCCTTCGGGTGCTTTGGAGAACAGCTTGACTCCCTCTTCTTTGTGGCAGCCCCTGAGATACTGGAACACTGCTATCATGTCCCCCCCTTGTCCTTCTCTTCATTAAACTAGACAAGGGGTAGGCAACCTTGGCTCTTTTATAACTCGTGGACTTCAACTCCCAGAATTCCTGAGCCAGCCATGCTGGCTCAGGAATTCTGGGAGTTGAAGTCCACGAGTCATAAAAGAGCTAAGATTGCCTACCCCTGAACTAGACATACCCAATTCCAGCAACTGTTCTTCATATGTTTTAGCCTCCAGTCCCCTAATCATCTTTGTTGCTTTTCTCTGTACTCTTTGTAGAGTCTCAACCTCTTTTTTACATCATGGTGACCAAAACTGGATACCGTTTTCCAGGTGTGGCCTTACCACACTTGCTCTATTTATCTGGACCACAGAAAGTATTAACTCAGTGGAAATTCTACACTCTTGGGAATAAGCCAATCCTGACATTTGCCTTGCGCTGTAGTTTTAAATTTGCTGCAAAAGAGACCTCTGTTTCCAGTAGAAGAGAATACAGGTAGTCTTCGACTTACGACCACAATTGAGCCCAAAATTTATGTTGCTAAGTGAGAAATTTTTGAGTGAGTTTTGCTCCATTTTGCCACCTTTCTTGCCACAGTTTTTAAGTGAATCACTGGAGTTACATTAGTAACACATTTGTTAAGTGAATCCGGCTTCCCCATTGACTTCGCTTGCCAGAAGGTCGTAAAGGGGATCACTGAGACACTGGAATCGTCATAAATATGAATCAGTTGCAAAGTGTCTGAATTTTGATCACGTGACCAGGGGGATGTTGCAACGGTCATAAGTGTGAAAAATGTCCATGTTACTTTTTTCCAGTGACGTATCTTTGAACGGTCACTAAATGAATTGCTGTAAGTCTGACTTACAATCACAACTGAGCCCAAAATTTTCGTTGCTAAGCAAGACAGTTGCTAAGTGAGTTTTGCCCCATTTTACGGCCTTTTCACCACAGTCATTAAGCGATTCACTGTAATTCTTTAGTGAATTGTGTGGTCATTAAACAAATCTGGCTTCCCCCCCATTGCTTGTCGGAAGCCAGCTGGGAAAGTTAAAAATGGCGATCACAGAGCCCCTGGGACAGAGTACAACAGTCGTAAATACATGCCAGTTTCCAACTGCCCGAATTTTGATCATGTGACCATATGCGGATGCTACAGCTACGAAAACCAATCATAAGCTAGTTTTTTTAACTTTGAACGGTCGCTAAAGAAGTGGTTAAAAGTTGAGGACTATTTCTATTTGTAGCCCAGGATTTATGGAAGCACAATTTATGGGAATGGGCTACTCAAATCACCAGGAATGACTGAATCCTACTTCTGGGCGTGAGGGAAGGATTGCCACGTCTTTCCCCAGCCTGTTTGGTTTTAAGAAAGTTCCTCCCAAAATGGTTCCCCTTGCCAGGGCGCCATCTTGGAATTTAGGTGCACCAACTTGAAGAAAGCCGTTTGAAGCCCAGTCCCCTGTTTCTGAGGAGAGATGGAGACGAGGCCCCTCTAGGTCCCGAGCTAGCATCTGACTGCCTCCCTCCCAAACCTTTGGGGGCTGCCTTTGGAAACTTTGGAACAGTGGTTCTCAACCTTTTTAATGCCGCGACCCCCAACCGGTGTAAGTCGAGGACTACTCAACTGGTCGTAAGTTGAGGACTACTCAACTGGTGCAGCACCGTTTGCAGAAAGGGACTTTTGGCGGGCTCAGCAGGGCAGAGACAGCCTGGACAATTCCTATTGGCTTTTGAAAGCCAATAGAATTAGACTCTATTCAAGAGAGTCTATTCTATTGGCTTTCAAAAGCCAATAGAATAAAAGGGAGTAGCACAGCTAAGGAAAAGGGGGAAAAAATGGCGGACTGCGTTGTTTGGCGACCCCCGTGAAATGGTCATTCGACCCCAAATGGGGTCGCGACCCACAGGTTGAGAACCACTGCTTTAGAACTAAGGAGAAACTTCCTGACAGTGAGAACAATTAACCAGTGGAACAGCCTGCCTCCAGAAGCAGTAAATGCTCCAACACTGGAAGTTTTTAAGAAGAGACTGGACAGCCATTTGTCCGAAATGGTGTAGGGTTGCCTGCCTGAGCAGGGGGTTGGACTAGATGTCCTCCAAGGTCCCTTCCAACTTTACTACTACTACTACTACTGAGCTTCTGAGCCAGACGAGGCCAGCCAGGGGATGCCTCCTATTCAATCAAATAGCCTTAAATTAAATTAAATGCTGGCTTTGTCCCGTTCAGTCCTTGGGAAGGGCGGCCCAGGATGCCAGGCTCGCTGCGGAAAGGCCAAGGGTGGCCTCTGGCCCCAGGAAAATTGCTCGCCTCTGCGAGAAGCTGCACAGTTATCAATACCATTTCTCAATTTCACACCAGTTCACATTTGGTCAGCATTTGTATTATACAGTCTTCAAGGTGATTAATCACTCTTTTGTTCTTCTTTCCTCGCCCTCCCTCCTTCTTTCTCTCTTTCCTTCTTCTCTCCTTTTGTCTTCTTCTTCCCTTTCTTTCTTTCTTTCTTTTTCTTCCCTCCCTCCCTTTCCTCCCTTCCCTTTCTTTTTTTTTCTGTCCTTCCTTCCTTCCTTCCTCACCGCTCTTCCCTCCCTCCCTTCCTTTCCCTTTCTTCTTTGTTCTATCCTTCCTCCCCTCTTCCTTTTCTTTTTTTCTGTCCTTCCTTCCTCACCTCTCCTCCCCTCTCTTCTTTTTCTGTCCTTCCTTCTTTCCTTCCTCCCCTCCCTCCCTACTTCTTTTTTCCTTCCTTCCTTCCTTCCTTCCTTCCTTCCTTCCTTCCTTCCCTCTCTCCCTTCTTTCCTTTCCTTTCCTTTTTTCTTTTTCCTTCCTTCCTTTCCTTTTCTTCCTTTTTTTCTATTTCTCCTTCCTTCCTTCCTTCCATCTGAAAGCATGAGGAATGAACTTCCTTTGGGGCTTTCAGTTCACTGGCCTTCCTGCTGAAGCAAAACCAACCCTGGAGATTTCCCACCTTCCTGTTTTTAATAAAGGAAAATTGAAAGCTCGGAGCCCCTCCATCCATCACTCAGATGCAGAGGTGTCGGGGTGTGTGTGTGTGTGTGTGTGTGTCGGGGTGTGTAGAGGCAACCTCTTGAGTCCAGCTTCTCTTTACAGCTCCTGGTGAGAAATTGTGCGAAAAGTGGAACGCAGAAGAGAGAAGGACGGGGGAGGTGGGGGGGTGAATTAAATTAGTGAAACTTCTTTGTAAATATTCAGATTAGGATTGGGTAGAAACGCCACAGAGAATGAAATTGGGAGAATGTGTTGACACTTTTTCTCCTTGAAAGAGGATTTGTGGAACCCATCAGAAGGGACATAGGCCTGGAGCTAGTTCAAAGAGAGCTTCCATCTTCTCTTTCTCCCTTAGAAGGGTAAATTTAGGGCAGTTTTTTGGCTGGCGAAAGCGATTTCTCTCTCGCTGCCTGCACTTCCAGAAAACCTACGGGGAAAACGAATGGAGAGATATATTAACACTCCCTGCCTCATTTGTGCTTTGCTAGGCTGCATTTCTACTCAGAAGTAAGTCCCAAGGAATTCGCTTCTTCCCACACTAAGCAAGCAAAGGTACTAAATGCCTTGTAAATTACGGCATGGCCCACCCTTCCATGGCTGTTTTTTTTTTCCCCCCCTTCTTCAGGCAAGCTGGCTCAGAACTCAGAGGACTGCACTGGCATATTCTGTCTAAAATATCACACCTTGCAAGTCTTTAGGCTGTGCTTTCCTATCAGATATTTTTTTCCAATTGTCAAATCTAAGCTATATCATTGGGATGACCTAATGGTCTCTTATCCCAGACCTTGCTGCAGATTGCAACACTTTCTCAACAACAACAACAACAATAACGTTGGAAGGGACCTTGGAGGTCATCTAGTCCAACCCCCTGCTCAGGCAGGAAACCCTACACCAGTTCAGACAAATGGCTGTCCAGTCTCTTCTTAAAAACGTCCAGTGTTGGAGCATTCACCGCTTCTGGAGGCAGGTTGTTCCACTGGTTAATTGTTCTCACTGTCAGGAAGTTTCTCCTTAGTTCTAGGTTGCTTCTCTCCTTGATTAGTTTCCATCCGTTGTTTCTTGTCCTGCCTTCAGGGGCTTTGGAGAATAACTTGACTCCCTCTTCTTTGGGGCAGCCCCTGAGATATTGAAGCACTGCTATCATGTCACCCATCGTCCTTCTCTTCATTAAACTAGACCTACCCAATTCCAGCAACTGTTTTTCATATGTTTTAGCCTCCATTCCCCTGATCATCTTTGTTGCTCTTCTCTGCACTCTTTCTAGAGTCTCAACATCTTTTTTACATCGTGATGACCAAAACTTTAGCCTTGTGTTTCTCAACCTCTGTAACTTTAAGCTGTGGTTTTCTTCTAATGTTTTTTTTAAATAATTCTAGCCTACGTACTTGGCATCTCCTAGTGGTCTCTCATCCCATACCCTCTAGCTGATTTCTGGCGCAAATCCTCATCCCATGAGCCCAGTGTTCCTGAACTTCTGCAGCTCTGTGGACTTCCACAAATTCTGGTCGTGGAAGTCTGCACAGTTTAAAACTGCAGAGGTTGAGAAATACTGTATTAGCTCATTGTACTTCTGTTCCTTGGTGCTGGAGAAGAATCCAAAGAGTCCCTTGGATTGCTAGGAGATCAGATCAGTCAATCCTAAAGGAAATCAACCCAGACTGTTCTTTGGAAGGCCAGATAGGAAGCTGAAGCTCAAATACTTTAGCTACCAGATGAGAAGAGAGGGCTCCTCGGAAAAGACTCTGATGATGGGAAAGATTGAAGGCAAAATGAGAGGGCGGAGGCAGAGGATGAGATGGTTAGATAGTGTTATCAATGACACAATGAACATGAATTTGGACAAATTCCAGGAAATGGGGGAGGACGGGGGCAGACTAGTGTGTTATGGGCCATGACATCACAACAGACACGACTTAGCAACTGAAAAGCAAACAAAAACCTCCCCTCAGTTCCTAGCTCTTGGTTTCTGCTCCAAGCCCATTACTCAAGATACCCTCCCCAGGGGAGGGTAGTAGTAGTAACTGTGAGAGAGATCTTGGAATCCTAGTGGACATTCACTTAAATATGAGCCAGCCATGTGCTGCAGCTGCCAAAAAAGCCAACACAGTCCTAGGTTGCATTAACAGAGGGGATAGTATCAAGGTATAACAACAATAACAACAACAACAACAATAATAATAATTTGGTGACATGATAGCAGTGGAGCACTGGAGGCTAAAACATATAAGGAACGGTTGCTGGAATTGGGTATGTCTAGTTTAATGAAGAGAAGGACAAGGGGGGGGGGACATGATAGCAGTCTTTCAATATCTCAGGGGCTGCCACAAAGAAGAGGGAGTCCAGCTACTCTCCAAAGCACCTGAAGGCAGGACAAGAAGCAACGGATGGAAACTAATCAAGGAGAGAAGCAACCTAGAACTAAGGAGAAACTTCCTGACAGAACAATTAACCAGTGGAACTATCTGCCTCCAGAAGCGGTGAATGCTCCAACACTGGAAGTTTTTAAGAAGAAACTGGACAGCCATTTGTCCGAAATGGTATAGGGTTTCCTGCCTGAGCAGGGGGTTGGATTAGATGACTTCCAAGGTCCCTTCCAACTTTATCATTATTATTATTATTAAGTTGTGGGTGCTCCAACATTAGAGGTTTTCAGGAAGAGATTGGACAAGCATTTGTCTGGAATGGTATATGTATAGGGTCTCCTGCTTGAGCGGGGGGTTGGACTAGAAGACCTCCAAGGTCCCTTCCAACTCTGTTATTCTGTTATTGTTATATTCCAGGGGGCTTTTTTCTCCCATCCCTGGGAGAAGCTGTCTTGATATTTGTACATTGATCTCCAGCTATAAGCAGCAGCCCAATTTGTGGCTGGAAGCCCCACAGCACCCCCCCCCTCTCTAAATGTACAATAAAAACGATGTAGCCGGGTAATCTAATTGTTCTCTGACCACAAGGGAAGTCTGGCTGGGGAGGCAGCAAGGGCAGCGGTGGGGGCGAGGATGTAATTGACTCATCCCGTCGCGAAGCTCCTGTCTCATTAACTGTCCTGTCTCGGGCTGCTGCTAATTGCTGTAATTAGTTTTCCGCTGACCAGCTGTTAAGCTCTTTGGCGAGGTTGTCTTGTTTTCCCCCATCTATGATTGAAAATCAATAAAGTAGAAAATTGCAAGAATACATATCGGGGAGGGTCTTGGAGAAAGACGGGGGGGCGAGTGGAAGTGAGAAGGCTGGGCCAAGATGGGGGTTCTCACTTGACGCCTGGTTTGTGAAGATCCGGGGTTGCAAATGGGTTGCACTGATGAAAACTGAACAGGTCTGCAACTGTTTGCTGTAACGCAATGTTTCTCAGCCTTTGCAATTCGAAGAGATGCGGAGTTCGATTCCCAGAATTCCCTAGGCAGATGGGGAATTTCAGACTGGATGACCCCAATGGCTTCAATTAGACAATGATAATTTAAATTCCCTTGTCCAGAGCAAATGTCACCCTTTGGATTATGCCTATCTCAACGTTTATAGCTGCCCCACAGATTATGACATATTTTTCCTCACATCACAATTTCAATAAACTTCTCAGTTCCCAGATCCCAGATCCTATCTGTCTGTCTGTTTCTCTATCTCTTTTGCTCTCTGTCATCATCTATCTGTCTGTCTATCAACTATCATCAAAATCCATCCATCTCTCTCTCATCCATCCATCATCTATCTATCTATCTATCTATCTATCTATCTATCTATCTATCTATCTATCTATCTATCTATCTATCTACCTACCTACCTACCTACCTACCTACCTACCTACCTACCTACCTATCTATCTATCTATCTATCTATCTATCTATCTATCTATCTATCTATCTATCTATCTATCTATCATCTCCATCATCAAAAAGCTTAGCTTTTTAATTGTATATTATTAGTGAAATATTCTCTCTCCTCTCTGTCTCCATCTCTCTCTCTCTCTCTCTCTCTCTCTCTCTCTCTCCTCGTCCATCTATCCATCCATATCTATCTCTCTATCGTCTCTATCTTTTTATCTCTATCTCTCCATCTCTCTATCTATATCTCTCTATATCTATCATCTATCATCTCCATCTATCATGAAAAAGCTTATTGTCAAATATTCTCTCTCCTCTCTCTCCATCTTTATCTCTCTCTCTCTCTCTCTCTCTCTCTCTCTCTCTATCTCTGTTTATCTACCTATCCTCTATCTATCTATCATCTCCATCTATCATCAAAAAGCTTAACTTTTTAATCATATTTTATTAGTCAAATATTCTCTCCCCTCTCTGTCTCCATTTTTATCTATCTATCTATCTATCTATCTATCTATCTATCTATCTATCTATCTATCTATCTATCTACCTACCTACCTACCTACCTACCTACCTACCTACCTACCTACCTATATCCAGTTCTGAGGCCACTGCCTTAATCCCATAGAAGTTTCGTATATAATTACGTGGATTGTGTGTATATGTTTACTTCTTTTCTGTCATGTTCTCATCATGCTAAATAAATAAATCATTTATCATCTTATTTTTAGTAGTGTTATTTCTTCTGTCCTTATTTAAATACTTATCCAGATTTTGGAGTTCTGCGCATTGCTGGTATTGCTTTTGTAGTCACAGATGTGCTGTTTGAAATCTCTCGTGATGTCCTTTTATTAACAAATTGGCTTGCTGCTTTGTTCATTAAATACACTTTTAATGTTTAGGGATGCTTGTGGACAACGTGCATTCTTAAAACACTACAAAAAAGCAATCTGGGTATAATTTGATATGCTCTCATATCAAGATTGTCCCGTGCTATGTTTTGACCATCAGAATAGACGAGAGGGCGCATCAGTCAAGCTGGATCACAAGGCAGTAATATACTCTGACACACATTACTATTTACCTTTTGTATGCAATGTTTTGTCTGTGAACAAAAGCACCTTGGTATTCCCAAGGCGTTCAACTAAAACACTGCACAATGAGCAATCAATATAATCTTATGGATAATTGCTTCAAAATTCTTTATACAGTGTTTTTCAAATGCTTTTCCTCTGTAAAATATTAATACAGCGACTCGTGAGGTCATTTTACATCTGATCACAACAAACACTGCTTTTTGGTAATGGCCTATCAAGCAGAGGTGTAGATTCTTGAATGAGAGGACAAAAGAGATATGAAGAGACAAGTGTCTGTAAAACCTCTGAAATATAGGATGAAATACAGGTAGTCCTCAGCTTATGACCACAATTGAGCCCAACATTTTTACTGTTAAGTGAATTTTGACCTCTTTTATGATTTTTCTTGCTAAAATTGTTAAGTGAATCACTGCAGTGGTTTAAGTTAGTAACACGTTGTTAGGTGAGTCAGTGGCCGAGCGTCTGAATTTTGATCACGTGATCCTGGGGATGCTGCAACAGTTGTAAGTGTGAAAAGCAGTCATAAGTCACTTTTTTCAGTGCCGTTGTAACTTCGAATGGTCACTGAACAAACTGTTGTAAGTCGAGGGTAAAGTAATAAAGTATACTTAATATAGCTTTTCTGTTTTGGGGAACCAGACCACCCAACTGGAAAGTCCAAAATGCAGAGAAGGCCTATCTAAAATTCATTTAACTCTCTAATCATCTGTGCAAACATCACAGAACGAAATTATAAATTGGAATTATGTAAACCGGATTCTTTGTTTTAACCAACCCCGAAACCAAAAGTATACAGGCGGTTCTCAACTTACAACAGTCCATTTAGTGACCGGCCCGGAGGTTGGGGACCCCTGCCCTAGAGGAAGGCCACATGGCAGATCGGCTGGTTTTCCTTCCTGAAGGCAGTTTTTGGAAAAGTTTAAGGGAAGTGTGGTGGGGTTGAGGCCTAAGGCTGTGGGATCCAGTAGGGCAAGAAGCAGGCCCAAGGCTTGGCGACTGAATCATATTTATGACAGTTGCAGTGTCCTGGGCTCAGGTGATCAATTTCTGTGGCCTTCTGACACGCAAAATCAATGGGGAAGCCAGATTTACTTAATAACCATGTTATTAACCTGACAACCACAGTGATTCACTTAACAATTGTGGCAAGAAAAGTCATAAATTCACTTAACAACTGACTCGTTTAGCAACAGAAATTTTGGGCTCAATTCTGGTCGTAAGTTGAGGATTACCTATATATTGATATTTGAGAGCAATTGGCCCATGGAATGCTTGCCTTCAGAAGCTCCACTACTGGAGGATGTTAAAGAAGTGACTGGACAACCATTTGTCTGAAACGATATAGGACAGTGGTGGCAAACCTATGGCATGGGTGCCAGAGGCGGCACTCGGGGCCCTCTCTGTGGGCACACGCACCATCTCCCCAGCCCCCTCCTCACCAGCAGCCCTTCCGAGGAGAGTCGCCCCTGGCAACCAAGGACATGGTAGTCGGGCAGCGGGGACAAGACTCTGCCCTTGTGCCCTGTCACGCACAGATGTTGCTGCGGGGCATGAGCGGGGGGCGTTGCTGCCATGGCGCTGCTGGGCTGCCTGGGTGATCTGTGGCGGGCCGTGGAGGTGGTGGGTGGCCCAGTGGGCAGGGCGGAGCAGGGACGGGGGTGGGGGCGGTTTTTGGGCACTCGGTCTCTAAAAGGTTCGCCATCACTGATATAGGATTTCCTGCTTGTGCAGGAGGGTGGACTAGAAGACCTCCAAGATCCCTTCCAACTGTGTTATTCTGTTAAAACAAGAGCAATACAAAAACAAAAACAAAAACAAAATTGATACTAGCACCCTTTCTAAAAATGTCTCCGAGTCCTAGGAAAAAAAACGGCTGGCAGTTTTAGAAGCTCTGTAAACAGAGATGAGCATTAAAATGTTTTGCTGTTTTAAGCAGACCGATGTAATTCACATTTCCAGGACTGGCTGCAGGTCAAAACCCAGCCAATCTTTTTCCATTTCTCAGCTCAATATGGGATAGCAAGATATTAGAAAAAGCTGCATATAAAAAAGATGTAGATTAGGGAAGCCGCTTACGAAAATGCACCTATTACAAGAATGATGGGTATATTAGCGGAAAGGGATCCAAAAGGCATTAGGAGAAATTGCGTATTAATACATATATATTGGTATGTGTATTAGTATATATCTCTCCATGCGCATATGTGTGTGTGTGTGTGTGTGTGTGTGTGTGTGTGTTTAGTTGTGGACATGTAGCAACTGGATGGAATGGACTTAGAACTGAATAAATGTGAAATTGACTGTCGTACAAATAGGATCAGGCAGTCATCCCTAACTAAAATTTATTTCTTTATACTGTTGGCGATGAGCTTAAAATATCTGAAGTCCTCTGAATGAGAATTCATGCCTTCCTCTCGCTACGTTTCCAGCAAACTGCCATGAGCCACCCCAGATCCAGACAACCTCTAGCAGGCCATCTCCTTCATAAGGGCTGGTTACTTGCTTCTGTATTCCTTCTAATTTTAATTGTAACCTCCTTGTGGAAAATCCCAATATTAAAACCTTACACCGTCTTGGATTTGAGGGGTCCTTGATCCTCTATGAGCTGGGTGGTTTTCTTGCAGAGATTTCATGACCCAAACTAGGTAACTACCAGTAGCGTTGATGAGGCTACCTAGTTTGGTAATGAAATGTCTGAGAGCACCAAGGACGCTCGTTTCAGCCCTGAGCTACGAATATTGTCCTTGATTGTGGATTTATTGGATTCAAAGTTCTCCCACTTCAAAACATTTTTCATCCTGCCCCATCAGGTCCTAATAAGGTCAGTACAGGTAATCCTCAACATACGACCATTCATTTTACGGCCAGTCAGAGTTATGATGGTGCTGAAAAAAAATGACTTATGGCTGGTCCTTGCAGTTACGACCATTGTAGTGTCCCTGCTGCCACATGTTCCAAATTCAGGCCCTGGCCAATCAGCATGCATTTAGGACGGTTGTAATGTCACATGGCCCCCATTTGTGACCTTCCCAGGAAGCTTCCAATAAGCAAAAGCATTGGGGGGGGGGAAACCAGATTTGCTTAAGGACCATGGCAAAAAAAAGGTAAAATCAGGCATGACCGTTCCCAACTAGGGTTGTAAGTCAAGGACTACCTGCAACTTTACTTCTGCGGCTGGATGAATGTGTTAAATGGAGAACACTAGAAAGATTCCTCCCTTTCCGCCGCCCTCCACCCCACCCCCAAACAATTCCTAGCATCAATGAATATTTTTCTCTGTAATCAGATAAATAGATGTTTGATATTCAATCTTTCATGCAGGGCAGAAAGAAAGAAGGGATTCTGGATCTTGGCGGTGGCTGCTGAGAAGCTATAAAAATGCTCGTAAAGGACAGGGGAAGGTGATGCGCAAGGCCGTGTATTAGCACATGTGTGTAGCAGACAGCAGGGAGTGGTAAAGATGTTGTTGTCTGTTGTCTGAGCAGAGTTTATTATCACGCCTCTGACGGCGCATGCCGAGAGCGGATGCGCCAGACCCCGGTGTTAATCTGCTGGCAAAAACATACAGGCCCCTCCGTCTCGTACTCCATTCGTCGGGGGGGGGGGGGGGGGAGGGAGAGAAGCAGCCGTGGCGCATATGAATCGTTGCCTTTTAAAATTCTCCCAGCAAATGCAGCATCTTTGCAAAGAGGGAAATGCTCTTGAATAAAGAAAGCCCTGGGCCTAGAGAGAGGGAAGGCCAGCAACTTATTTTATTTATTTATTACATTTTCATCCTACTTTTATGACTTTTATTATATGTATATGTATATGTATATGATAATAATAAAGTTGGAAGGAATCTTGGAGATCATCTAGTCCACTGGTTCTCAACCTTTTTAATGCCGTGACCCCCAACCGGTCGTAAGTCGAGGACTACTCCACCGGTCATAAGTCGAGGACTACTCAACTGGTGTAGCACTGTTTGCAGAATGGGACTTTTGGCGGGCTCAGCAGGGCAGAGACAGCCTGGACAATTCCTATTGGCTTTTGAAAGCCAATAGAATTAGACTCTATTCAAGAGAGTCTATTCTATTTGCTTTCAAAAGCCAATAGAATAAAAGGGAGTAGCACAGCTAAGGAAAAGGGGGAAAAAAATGGCGGACTGCGTTGTTTGGCGACCCCCGTGAAATGGTCGTTCGACCCCAAATGGGGTCCCGACCCACAGGTTGAGAACCACTGATCTAATCCAACCCCCTGCTCAGGCAGGAAACCCTATACCATTTCAGACAAATGGCTGCCCAGTCTTTTCTTAAAAACTTCCAGTGCTGGAGCATTCACTGCTTCTGGAGGCAGGTTGTTCCACTGGTTAATTGTTCTCACTGTCAGGAAGTTTCTCCTTAGTTCTAGGTTGCTTCTCTCCTTGATTCGTTTTCATCTGTTGCTTCTTGTCCTGCCTTCAGGTGCTTTGGAGAATAGCTTGACTCCCTCTTCTTTGGGGCAATCCCTGAGATATTGGAAGATTGCTATCATGTCTCCTCTCGTCCTTCTCTTCATTAAACTGGACATACCTAATTCCAGCAACTGTTCTTTATATGTTTTAGCTTCCAGTCCTTTGATCACCTTTGTTGATCTTCTCTGCTCTTTTTGTAGAGTCTCAACATCTTTTGTATATATATGTATGTAAGTAGGTCTTTGGTTATTCGGGTTTTCTCCCGCGTAAAATTGGAAGTGTCTTGGCGACATATGTATATATGTATACAGGTAATCCTCAACATACGATCACAATTGAGCCCAAAATTTCTGTTGCTAAGTGAAACATTTGTTAAGTGAGTTTTGCTCCATTTTACAACTTTCCCTGCTCTGGTTGTTAAGTGAATCGCTCTAGTTCTTCAGCTAGTTACACAGTTGTTAAGTGAATCCAGCTTCCCCACTGACTTTCCTTGTGAGAAGATC
Source organism: Crotalus tigris (assembly GCF_016545835.1). Taxonomy (NCBI): domain Eukaryota; kingdom Metazoa; phylum Chordata; class Lepidosauria; order Squamata; family Viperidae; genus Crotalus; species Crotalus tigris. The sequence goes on from NW_024099557.1 coordinate 2,746,261, forward strand.
CCAAAAGGGGATCACATGACCCTGAGACATGGCAACCACCATAAATAGGAGCCAGTTGCCAAGTGCCCGAATTTTGATCACATGACCACGAGGATGCTGCAATGGTTGTAAGTGGGAAAAATGGTCATAAGTCACTTTTTTCAGTGCCGTTGTAACTTTGAACAGTCACTAAACGAACTGTTGTAAGTCGAGGACTACCTGAATGTATATGTACATGTACATATACATGTACGTGTACGTGTACATTTATGTGTATATGAAATATTTACACTAACCTCAGAATCGATACAAAAACTACAAGTGTGCAAAGAGCCATGGAAAGATACATGCTTGGCATTACAAAACCCGCACATGGATTAGAACAGAGATCCCCAACCTTTGGGGCACCTGGGACCGGTTCCGTGGAGAGAGGTTTTTCCGCAGACCAGAGGGGGCGTGGTTTTGTGTGCTGATGGGGTTTTGTTTGTTTGTGCGGACCGGTTGCTGGCATGCCACGGCTCGGTACCAGTCCACAGACCCCTGGATTAGAGAACAAATGAAAGTACACAATGCCATCAAGAGAGTAAAAGAATGGAAACGGAAATGAGCCGAGGTGGCGCAGCAGTTAGAGTGCAGTACTGCAGGCCACCTTAGCTGACTGTGTTCAGCAGGTCAGCGATTCAAATCTCACCGGCTCAAGGTTGACTCAGCCTTCCATCCGTCCGGGGTAGGTAAAATGAGGACCCAGATTGTTGGGGGCAATGTGTATATATATATATATATATATATATATATATATATATATATATATATACACATTGCTTACTGGTGTACACCGCTTAGAGAGTGCTTGCACTTAAAGCGGTATATAAGTCTCATAAATAAATAAATAAATGGGCTGGTCACATAGCGAGAAGGACTGAGGGCAGGTGGACCAAGGCAATTATAGAATGGTTCCCACGGGATAAAAAGCATTCACAAAACAAGATGGATAGACAACATCCGCAAATATTGCAGGCCCAATTGGCAAAAGGAAGCTCAGGACGTTGGAAACATGCGGAAACATGCAGTGGATAGACAATGGCTGCAAGGACATATATGTATATATGTGTGTATGTTTGTGTGTATGGGTATGGGTATGGGTATGGGTATGGATAATGTATGTGTATATCCTTACAAACACATACATACATATAATTATTTTTATAAATAACTAAAGGCAGCAAACATACACGTAGTCCTTGACTTATAACCATTTGATTAGTGACTGTTTGAAATTACAATGGACTGAAAAAAGGGACTTATGACCATTTTTCACGCTTATGACGTCACAGCATCCCCATGGCCATGTGATCAAAATGCAGGTGCTTGCCAACCAACATATTTATGATGGTTCCCAGGCTCACAGTGTTTCCCTTTTGCGACCTTCTGACAAGCAAAGTCAATGGGGAAGCCAGATTCACTTAACAACTGTGTTACTAACTTAGCAACTGCAGTGATTCACTTCACAACTGGGGCAAGAGAGGTCGTAAAATGGGACAAAATGCACTTCATAAATGACTTGCTCAATAAGATAAATTTGGGGATCAATGGCAGTGGCTAAGTTGAAAACTACCTATATTTATTTCTTTATTTATTAGATTTATTTGCAGCCCGTCTTGTCACAAGGCGACGCTAATCACATTAGCCCAGGTTCTGTTTTGCTGCTTGGAGAAAAATTGCCTCTCCTACTCTAAAGGAATCGGGCATTTTCAGCCTGGTAATCTTCAAGCTAATTCAGAATCGCCCCCGTTAGCAATTGGGGCACGGCGTGGGTTGAAAATGGCACAGGGCCAAGCTTCGAAAAATGCCTTTAGAAAAGGCAGCCTGAGTGGCAGGAGCTGGCCACCCACCCGTTCACACCAGGCTTTCACGGAATTGCACGGGGGATGCCAGGAGTGGGAAAGTGTCGATAAACAAGTGAGCCACACGTGGCGGAGAGATAGGAGGAAATGGATGGGGAAGACCAGTTCCTGCAGGTTTATAGATCCAAGCCCAATAGTAAATTGAGGATTGGGGATCAGATGATGGCTTAAGGTCAAGAGGCTTCTGTTAGCTTCTCCAGGGCTGCGGTGTTTAAGTTCCTCCCAGTGTCTAATGGCATAAGAGTAAACATATCTTTCCTCTCACAGCTGCAGCACAGCCGTGACACTCTGGGCATGATTCTCTTGGCTTTCCGGGGATGGAGGGATTGGAGACCAACTTGGAAGGGGGGGGGAGATCCTCCTAGAATACTCTCAGTGTAAGGACAGTGAGCAAGGTGGGTCTAGGACAGTAGTGGCGAATCTATGGCACACGTGCCAGAGGCGGCACTCAGAGCCCTCTCTGTGGGCACGCACGCCGTCGCCTCAGCCCCGCCTCCCCCAAGGCCCCCTCCTCACCAGCAGCACCCCCCCCCCGGAGGAGAATCACCCCCAAGCAGCGCAGCCAAGGACATGGCTGCCAGGCAATGGGGACAAGACACTGCACTCGCACCCCGTCGTGTGCAGATGATGCTGTGGGACGTGGGCAGAGGGCGTGGCTGCCATGGTGCTGCTGGGCTGCCTGGCTGATCTGCGGCGGGCTGTGGAGGCGATGGGTGGCCCTGTGGGTGGGCAGGGTGGGGGTGGAGCGGGGACGGGCTGGAGGCAGGGGCAAAGTGGGGACAGGCAGGGTGGTTTTGGGGCACTTGGTCTCTAAAAGGTTCGCCATCACTGGTCTAGGACAGTGGTGGCGAACCTATGGCACAGGTGCCAGAGGCGGCACTCAGAGCCCTCTCTGTGGGCATGCGCGCCGTCACCCCAGTTCTAGGCCTTCAGTTGGGTTTTATAAAACCTTTTTGCTTTAGGCCTCCGCTGCCGTGGGCAAAAAAAAAAAAGTTCAATCAATCAGTCAATTTCAACTTCTCGCGGGAAGAAAAAAGATCTTGCAAAGTTGGAATTGATTGATTGAACTTTTTAGTCCCACCCAGTCTGCCGTTACCACTTCAGCCATATCCACCCAATGGGCCACCCCCCCAATAGGCCACACCCAGCCAATGGGCCACACTCACCCGGCACCCGACGATGCATGTGGGTTTTGGGTTGCAGTTTGGGGACTCGGTCTCTAAAAGGTTCGCCATCACTGGTCTAAGACAATTCACCATGGCCAGGTGAGCACGCATGGGTGGGCGCTCCCACCCAAGCTGGTGGCATGGCCAGGTGGGTGCAGATAGGTGGCAGGTGCCGGATCAGCCCCACCGACTGCATGAGGAGCAAGTTACCCAGCCCACTAGATGCAGGGACAACGCGCCACTGTGGGACAATTCAAGGACGAAGCAGGAAGGGGAAGAAGAATTTCCACCCCCCCCCCCGCTAGAAGAAACATCAGCCCTGGCCGATGGGTCGCAGGGATGAGAACAACTTCTAGGGGGGGGGGAATTGCACTGCGGGACAATTTGGACGAAGCGGGGAGTGGAAGAGGCATAACTGTTCCTGCGTCCCATCAGCCGGGGTGACTTGTTCCGTGTACAGTCAATGGAGCCAAGTCGGCGACAGCCACTCAGTCCCGCTCACCTGGCTTGAGTGAGTCGATGGGGGCCACCTGGCCATACTTACTCTGCTGGGGTGGGGCAGTGACAGACACCCAGTCACGCCCACCTGTCCGTGCCCATCCAGTCACAGCCACCAGGTTGCACCCACTCGGCCGCAGTGACTCGTCCGATTCCGAGCAAGGCAGCCCCTGCTGCTACATAAGAGGAAATTAAGTGGCTGATTCTCAGTATTTGGAGGTAGACTGACTCTGAATGAGGAGGAGGTTGCCTCTGCTAAATACAATCCAGGTAGTCCTCGACTTACGACTAGTTGCTTAGCCACCGTTCGAAGTTACAACGGACTACCCCGAAAGTACTTATGATCCCGTTCCGAAGTTCTGATGGCCATCCTCCCCGCGTGAACCATGACTGAAACAAAGCCATAAAAAAGAGCCAATGTGTTGATTTTTTTTTTTTTTTTTTTGACCCTTGTAGGCATTCCTACGGAAAGTTCAGTCTCGCTGGCAATATTTAATCAGGGGATGGACAGAAATGCCGCAGCTGCATTTTGTCTGGCAGTATCTGCATTGAGCAAGGGTGAATGAGTGAGTGGGGCCAAAAGTTTCCAGTGGGGCCGTTTGAGGTTCCCCAGGCCGTACCTGAGCTTGCTTTGCCCTGCTTGTTAAAAGCACAATTTAAAAAAACAAGAAGATGAAGGGGGAGGGGGAGGAGCCACATTGCAGAACATAACAGTAAATCTTATTGATCCAACAAAACCTTTGTATCGTTTCCCCAGCATTTATTGCTTGTGATTAGCTAATTACAGATATATCAGCCAGCCAATTGTAAAGCGGGTCTGTTAAGCGTCCAGGATTCTTTGGAATTAAAAAGGTCGACATCTCTTTTTATTTTTTCTCTTTTAAATCTGTTTCTCTAGCTGTAATGCCCTAAATAAAAACTGAATTTTCCCGCTCTTGTCCTCTTCTCTCTTTGCTTAGATGCAGAGATGGAGAACTGTGGCCATCCGAAAACTATTGGGTGAAGATTTCTGAACACTAGCTTGCCCTGAATGGACAATGATTAATTCAAACAAGGATGCCAATCTCTTAAGAACATCACATCTTCAGCCATGCCTAGTTCTGATCCTTCCCAAACAATGTGTGGCTAAGAAAACAAAGCAAAAACAAAAAAAACAACTGGGTGGCTTTTGATAGACCTCCAGAAGATGTCAATGGGCAAGGATCCACCTACTCCAACAAAAAGAAATTGGATTGGTTGGGGCTGTGAGGACCCACCTCAGCTAACCACCCAAGAAAGCAGAACTCTTGAAACAGGCATTGTCTGAAAAGGAAATTTTTATTAGGGGTCAGTGACAGTAGGGAAGTCAAGGCGAGATCTGGGGGAAATCCCGCTTGAGCGGTATAATTCAGGGGTTTTCAAACTTGGCTGCTTAAGGCTTGTGGACTTCAACTCCCAGAATTCCTCAGCCAGCATGGCTGGCTGAGGAATTCTGAGAGTTGAAGTCCACAAGCCTTAAAGCAGTCAAGTTTGGAGGGCCCTGGTATAATTTAAACCAGCAATATTCCTCCTCCCACCAAAGTCACAATGTCCATTTGAAATCCAGCCAATCCACAGGTAGTCTGAAGAGCAGGTAACTGGCACAGTGATGCGCATCTCAAGGTCTTCTCCATCTTTCGTTTCTCCGTAACCATCTCCTGGATAAGGGAGACACATTCCTTTCTCAAGCGGATAGAGGTGAAAGAAGGAAAGCAGAAAGCAAAAGTTATCCCAAGAAAAAGCAAATATTCCCCCTCTCCCCCGGTAAATGGCAGGCCCCAAACCAGGGGTAGGCAACCTTGGCTCTTTTATGACTCATGGACTTCAACTCCCAGAATTCCTGAGCCAGCATGGCTCAGCTTGGAAACCTCTCCCTTTCCCCTCAGCGTGGCTGGCTCAGGAATTCTGGGAGTTGAACTCCACAAGTCATAAAAGAGCCAAGATTGCCTACCCCTGCCCCAAAGTAAAGCACAAGAATATATATATATATATACCGTATATAGAAGGGAGACAATAAGGATTTGGGGACCTGACAGGTACAGAGAACAGGAATATGTTCCTCTGCGGCTGATGAGTTGAAATTATATCCCCCAACAACGGTGCTGGTCCTCATGAACCAGAGCCAATACGACTTACAAGTACAATCGAGCCCAACATTTCCATTGCTAAGTGAGACGGTTGTGAGTTTCACTCCGTTTTACGAGCTTTGTTAGTTATGTGGGTTAGGCTGCAATGGTTGTAAGTGTGAAAAATGGTCATGAGTTGCAGTTCTAACTTTGAATGGTAGCTAAACAAATGGTTATAAGTTGAGGACTCCCCGCCTTCATTGAGGGATATCCCAGTTGCCAGCTTTAATTTTGTGGCAGAATAGGATTCAGCAACCAGAGGCACCAAATTTTATGCTGACATTCTTTTCTGCCTGCTCAAGGTCTGGCCCCTGTATGTACTCTCAGGATTATGTTTTCATTATGATTAGCTTGACTACCTTGAATTAAACATATTGATCCATTGGTCCCTTTACCAAAACGTCATTCGGATGCTGATTTTTCAACGTAGGAGCCCTGGAGCAATCACCTCCACAATGAAAAAAAAGATTCTGATGTGGAGCAAAAAGTTATAGTAGTGGGGGGTTCTGTGCAGAACAACATCACTCTTGTTCACCTTGATGAGGACTAGACACTTGTAAGTTCTTAGACAAAAACACAATAAAATATATGCAAACAAACTACAAAATACAATAACTTGTAGACAAAATACATGGCAACGAAAACAAGAAGCCATATGCGAAATAAATAAATAAACAAATAAATAAACAAGCAAAATAATAATAATAATAATAATTTTTAAACTTTTTATCTAATTCAGGGTTGTCCAAGCTTGGCAACTTTAAGACCTGTAGATTTCCACTCCCAGAATTCCCCAGTCAGCCATGAGAATTCTGGGAGTTGAAGTCCACAAGTCTTAAAAGTTGCCACGACTGGACACTCCTGCTCTAAATTAAAGCTGTGACTCTTTACCCAGATGCTCTACTTACAGAATAGTATCAGCCCTCCCAACAGCCATTGGAAACAGCTTAGGCCTTAGGATTTAAGGGACTGCTTCTCTTTAACAAGCATAATTAAATTAGCTAAAAAAATCTGCCCTCCCCTGCTTTCCTCCCCTCTCCCCCCATTTCCATTTCATTCTCAGCAGTCTGGAGATCTTAGCGGGTCTCCGGGCGTATTAACACAGAGCGCTCTGCATTTGTCATCCTTTGCCCCGTGTTCCCAGAACCTCCCTTCGTCCAAAGACAAAGCTGGAAGCTAATTCAGAATGATAACTGGGTGGAAATGGTTCAGTGCCAGGGGGATTTACCCTGGGCAGCCCTTGCACCAATCTGGGACAATAATAATTTTTCATCCCAACTTCCCTTGTCTCCAAATTTCTTTGTCAGTGTTTCTCAGCCTCGGCCTTTCAGATGTGTTGGAAAGAAGGAAGATAGGAAGGAAGGAAGGAAGGAAGGAAGGAAGGAAGGAAGGAAGGAAGGAAGGAAGGAAGGAAGGAAGGAAGGAAGGAAAATGAGGGTAGAAGGAAGGAACGGGTTGGAAGGAAGGAAGGAAGGAAGGAAGGAAGGAAGGAAGGAAGGAGGGAAGGAAAATGAGGGTAGAAGGAAGGGGTTTGATGGAAGGAAGGAAGGAAGGAAGGAAAAAAAGAAAGAAAGAAAGAAAGAAAGAAAGAAAGAAAGGAAGGAAAGAAGGAAGGAAGGAAGGAAGGAAAATGAGGGTAGAAGGAATGAAAGGGTTTGATGGAAGGAAGGAAAGGAAGGAAGGGAGGAAGGGAGGAAGGAAGGGAGGAAGGAAGAAAGGAAAGAAGGAAGGAAGGAAGGAAAATGAGGGTAGAAAGAAGGAAGGGGTTTGATGGGAGAGAAGGAACGAACGAAGGAAGGAAGGAAGGAAGGAAGGAAGGAAAATGAGGGTAGAAGGAAGGAACGGGTTGGAAGGAAGGAAGGAAGGAAGGAAGGAAGGAAGGAAGGAGGGAAGGAAAATGAGGGTAGAAGGAATGAAAGGGTTTGATGGAAGGAAGGAAAGGAAGGAAGGGAGGAAGGGAGGAAGGAAGGGAGGAAGGGAGGAAGGAAGAAAGGAAAGAAGGAAGGAAGGAAGGAAAATGAGGGTAGAAAGAAGGAAGGGGTTTGATGGGAGAGAAGGAAGGAAGGAAGGAAGGAAGGAAGGAAGGAAGGAAGGAAAATGAGGGTAGAAGGAAGAAGGGGGTTTGATGGAAGGAAGGAAGGAAGGAAAATGAGGGAGGGAGGGAGGGAGGAAGGGAGGAAGGAAGGAAGGAAGGAAGGAAGGAAGGAAGGAAAAGCTATCATTAGAATATAGGTAGTAAGGTGAGAAGATTTATTCAGAGACCAGTTTGGCCATTATGCAGTTTGCCACAGCTTTGAAACCAATCTTAAGAACATTTGGATCTACTTCTCAATAGAAGACAATATCTGTTGCTCAGGGTTGACGTATGGAATCCTTAGTGCTCTCTGAGCTTGGTTATTGGCTTGTAGATATTTCATTACCTGACTAAGTAACATCATCAGTGTGAGCGGTTTCCTTCTTATTTACTATTGGATGTACTTTTTTCTCAGCAGATACCTCATCAGATACCACATTCATATTAATTCCTGCCATTTTAATCAGTCACAAAATGTTTGGGAAACCTAACATTATCTGATGGGCTATTCAGGGAGAGCAATGCCCAGGGGCAGTCTATCTTACTGGGGACAAACAATGCCTCCAGCCTTGCTTTTGAGTTTCTCACTTGGACATAGAGGAAAGTAAAATATTAGATTATGAAGACTTTTGTTCTAAGTCTCCATTGATCTATGTCCATATTCCACCCTACATTGCCTGAACCGCAGAACAGGCTGAGATGTAACATAGTTTCATTCGTATATTGCCTGAGTCCAGCCACTCTGGTTGGCAAACCATGGTTTGCTCAGTGCCTAATGCAATCACCCAGCCAGTGGTGGTTTATTATCAACATGAAATGAGCAAATAAATCATGGTTTATTGCAATGGATGATTTCCAGCAATGTTCTTCTAAGATGGTTGAAAAAAATTATTTCCCTCCCTTATATTTACACCGTAAAGCACCATGTAGGTAGAACAGTAAAATATAACTATGTCTCCAGCATTTCAATCATCTCTCTAAAATGCATATTGGGCAAAGTCATATTTTCAATCCCTTCCTGGCCCTTCACAAAGTTGGATTATTGTTCTCTTTGCCCAGATAGATTGTGTGAGTATGTGTGTGTGTGTTTGTGTCTGTAGGGGTGTGTGTGTGTGTGTGTGTGAGCACACACACACACACACACACTCCTGCCACAGTTACATTGGTCTGCCCTTCCTCTTTGTCAATTCAGTGCACTCCTAGGAACAAATGGGTTTAAACTACCTTAAGTGTTTCAGCAGGGAACAGTCACTAGCTGTATAACAGTGTATTAGCACAGCATTATGAGTGAGGGATCAATCGTAATCCGTTGGTTCAAAAATAGGATTATTTAAAATAAAACACACCAAGAAAAAAAAAAATTCCACAGCCCTCAAAGTGTACTGAGGTAAGAGTAGAGGAGAAAGACAATTTAAAAAAAAAAAACTCATTTCATCAAAAGAGCAAATATATACCCACCGGATCTGCTGAGGGAGTTAAAACATTCAAGATGGCGACTACTGTACAATTGTGTGATTCAAGATGGTGACTATAATTCATGTGATCATCCACTTTTACAGGAATCACACATGCATCACATGTGCCATACAGCATGCCCTTGAATTATAATTTAGTGACCGAAGTTAAAAGTGCACTGAAAAAAGTGATGTATGACCAGTCATCACACTTACGACCATCACAGCATCTCCATGGTCACATGATCAAAATTTGGGCGTTTGGCAACCAGCTTCTATTTACAACCACCCTAGCATCCTGGGGTCACGTGATTGTTGTTTGTGACTTTCCCAGCCAGCTTCCAACAAACTATGGGGAAAGCAGATTCACTTAAGGATCACATGATTCACTAAACAGGTAGGTTTACAGCTTTTCTGATAATAATAATAATAATAGTAATAGTAATAATAAGCACCACTTGAACACCATTGGCATTGACAAATTCGCCATTAGTCAATTGCAAAAGGAGGCCTTACTAGGAACTGCTTCCATCCTGCGACGATATCTGTAATACCATCAAACATCCACATCTGCCTATCTCAGGTCCTTGGGAATGACTCGATAGATAGACAAAAATGACAAATCCAGTCTGAACATCTGGCAGACTGTGTGATGATTAATAATAATAATAATAATAATAATAATAATAATAATAATAATAATAATAAGAAGAAGAAGAAGAAGAAGAAGAAGAAGAAGAAGAAGAAGAAGAAGAAGAAGAAGAAGAAGAAGAAGAAGAAGAAGAAGAAGAAGAAGAAGAAGAAGAAGAAGAAGCAGCAGCTGGAAGGGATCTTGGAGGTCATCTAATCCAACCCCCTGTTCAGGCAGGAAACCCTATACCATTTCAGACAAATGGCTGCCCAGTCTCTTCTTAAAAACTTCCAGTGTTGGAGCATTCACTGCTTCTGGAAGCAGGTTGATTAATTGTTCTAACTGTCAGGAAGTTTCTCCTTAGTTCTAGGTTGCTTCTCTCTTTGATAAGTTTCTATCTGTTGCTTCTTGTCCTGCCTTCACATGCTTATCAATCGTAGTGAAACCCATTCAGTAGTGAAAAGCCTACAAGACTGTTTATAACCCATGAAATATACATATAGATGCTTAACAATCTTGGCAAAAAATGTCATAAGATGTAAAAAAGATGTTGAGACGCTAGAAAGAGTACAGAGAAAGCAACAAAGATGATTAGGGGACTGGAGGCTAAAGCATATAAGGAACAGCTGCTGGAATTGGGTATGTCTAGTTTAACGAAGAGAAGGACAAGAGGGGACAGGATAGCAGTCTTCCAATATCTCAGGGGCTGCCACAAAGAAGAGGGAGTCAAGCTATTCTTCAAAGCACCTGAAGGCAGGACAAGAAGCAACGGATGGGAACTAACGAAAGAGAGAAGCAACCTAGAACTAAGGAGAAATTTTCTGATAGTTAAAACAATTAACCAGTGGAACAACCTGCCTCCAGAAGCGGTGAAAGCTCCAACACTGGAAGTTTTAAAGAAGAGACTGGACAGCCATTTGTCAGAGATGGTATAGGATTTCCTGCCTGAGCAGGGGGTTGGACTAGATGACCTCCAAGGTCCCTTCCAACTTTACTATTATTATTATTAAGATCAGATGTAACTCACTTAACAACTGCCTCGCTTAAGAATAGAAATTCTGGTGGTCGTACATCAAGGACCACCTGTATGTAGCAGCAACCCCCCCCTCCCTAGTACTGATGATGTTACCTAGTTGGGTAATGAAACATCTTCAGGCAAACAACCAATCTCAGAGAGCATCAAGGACCCCACACTGCCTACAAAGAAGAGGGGCTTCCATCACATTCATGTGGCAGCCATTTTGAGTTTTTTGACCCCTTGAATACTCTTGTAGAAACCATCTGACATATTCTTTTGGGGAAAAACATAGTTAGTATAATTCTTATGGAGCTACACCCATGGAGGGGGCATTGTGTTAAAGACTGGTTGGTTGATTAATTAATTAATGTGATTAATATGGATGTGTCAACTATTCTGTCACAGGCACTAATGACTAAATGAAACGCTCTGTAGGAAAGCAGTCTGTTGTAGCAGATAGCCCATCATACAGGAAGTCCTTGGCTTACGACCACAAGAGAGCCCAAAATTTCTGTTGCTAAGCGAGATAGCTGTGAAGTGAATTTTGTCCCATTTTGTAACCTTTCTTGCCACAGTTGGTAAGTGAATCATTGAAGTTCTTAAGTTACCAACACGGTTGTTAAATGATTCTGGCTTTGCCATTGACAACAACAACAACAACAACAACAATAATAATAAGTTGGAAGGGGTCTTGGAGGTCATGTAGACCAACCCCCTGCTCAGACAGGAAACCCTATACCATTTCAGACAAATGGCTGTCCAGTCTCTTCTTAAAAATTTCCAGTGTTGGAGCATTCACTGCTTCTGGAGGCAGGTTGTTCCACTGGTTAATTGTTCTCATTGTCAGGATGTTTCTCCTTAGTTCTAGGTTGCTTCCCTACTTGATTAGTTCCCATCTGTTGCTTCTTGTCCTGCCTTCAGGCGCTTTGGAAAGTAGCTTGACTGCCTCTTCTTTGGGGCAGCCCCTGAAATATTGGAAGAGCGCTATCATGTCCCCCCTCATCCTTCCCTTCATTAAACTAGACATACCCAATTCCAGCAACCGTTCCTTATATATTTTAGCTTCTAGTCCCTTAATCATCTTTGTTGCTTATCAGGTCACAAAAAGTGAACAAATGACCCCAGGACACTGCAACCGTCATAAATATGAGCCAAACATCCGAACTTTCTTCATGTGACCATGGGGATGCTGCAAAAGTCGTAAGTGTGAAAAATGGCCATAAGTCCCTTTTTTCCGTGATGTAACTTTGAACAGTCACTATACAAAAGGTTGTAATTTGAGGGACACCTGTACACTTTTTCCAGACACAGTCCCAGGTGTGATGGCAATGCTTCAGTTCCCATCTTCCCTGAGTGGAAGCCATTCTGGCTGGGAATGATGGGACATATACTTTAACTGGCCACTTTTATCATAATTTGTTTTTAATGTTGTCTTCTCTGGGCAGTCAGGTTTTTTTGCAACACGATGTTTTTAACTGTGTTTTAATTATATATTCGATACTTTCTAAGGCACCAAGAGTCTTTTATGGAGTTCGGAATCCTTAACAAGTCTAAAAATTAAATTAAAATAAAATAATCAAATAAAATCCAGTCTGAACATCTGACTGACTACGTGACAAAACAAAATAAAACAAAATAGAAAAAAATGTCCCAAAGTCTCTTTGTTTGTTATAGTTTACATATGACATAAAGGAATACATGAGGAATAAGCAAATATATATATATATATGTATGTATGTATGTATGTATATATGTATGTATGTATGTATGTATGTATGTATGTATGTATGTATATATGTATGTATATGTAAATAATAATAATAATAAAGTTGGAAGGGACCTTGGAGGTCATCTAGTCCAACCCCCTGCTCAGGCAGGAAACCCTACACCATTTCAGGCAAATGGCTGTCCAGTCTCTTCTTAAAAACCTCCAGTGTTGGAGCATTCACCGCTTCTTGAGGCAGGTTGTTCCACTGGTTAATTGTTCTCACTGTCAGGAAGTTTCTCCTTAGTTCTAGATTGCTTGTCTCCTTGGTTAGTTTCCATCTGTTGCTTCTTGTACTGCCTTCAGGTGCTTTGTAGAATAGCTTGACTCCCTCTTCTATGTGTATATGTATATTTATATATATATGTATATTTAGACTAGACTAGACTAGACTAGACTAGACTAGAATAAAATAGAATTGAATTAGAAGAATGGAATGGAATGGAGTAGAGTAGAATAGAATAGAATAAGGGATAGAATAGAATAGAATAGAATAGAATAGAATAGAATAGAATAGAATAGAATAGAATAGAGCTGAAAGGGATCTTGGAGGTCTTCTAGTCCAGCCCCCTGCTCAAGCATATGTATATGTATATCTACAGCCGTATACGTATATGGCAGGGGTTCCCAACCGGGGGTGTGAGACAATATTCCAGGGGGTGCGAAAACTTGGGTTTTCAAAATTATAGTTTATATGCATAATTCATTGCTGTTTTATTTCAAACTTTTGTAAGGGGTGCAAGAATATATCAGAAGTGTTCTAGGGGTTCAGGGTATAGAAAAATTTGGGAACCACTGGGATATGTATACGTATACATATCTCGATGCATCTGCCATTCAGAAATCAGGGGGCTGAGACAGGCGGCTGTAGAAATTCAATAAATACATACATTTGATGAAAGGGAATTTGTTTTAGAAATAAAGGAAAGAAAAGAAAGAAACTCAGACAAATTCTCATGGATGGCCTGTGATGTTCTTGCACTTATGGTTAATTAATTATTTAATGACAAGATGGCCATAGTGAATGGAAGAAAATGGTAAATGTCTTATTCTATGTGCGGGTACACCTATCTACTGTTTTTTTTTGTTAAAATTTTATTGTAATTTTAATTGTAATTAAGCCAGAGTTACATTAATTGCATTTTAATTTAAGTTAATTTTTGGTAAAGCTACTTGGGGAAAACCTTTAGTTCTGATGGGTAGCATACAATATTTAAATACATTTAATTTTTTTTTTTTTAGAAGCCTTTGGGTTCTCCTTTTTCTCTTTCCACAAAACCCCTGAATATACCTTTTTGATACCTGCAAAGAAGACACACAAATTTGGAAGGAGCTATGGTGCCAGCTGGGGAGGCAGGGGAAAATTAAATAAATCAATCAGATTTGTAGTTCTTGCAGCCTAGGGGATTCTGGAAATTGAAGTCCACTCATTGTAAAGTTGTTGGCTGAAGAATTATGGGAATTGAAGTCCACACATCTTAAAGTAGCCAAGTCTGAAACACGTTGGTCTGGTGCTTCTCAAACCTGGGTGAATTACCCAAAATTGGGTAGAAATAGTTCCTGTTAAGTAACGACACACCAACCCATTATCCATCACTACGGGGACATTTAAATTGACTTAACTATCTCCTAAATATTTAAATATATTACTAAATATACATTTATGCTAAAATAGATTTGAAAAGTATTCCTGTTAAGATGACAATCGATGAAATTACCAATGGTTATTGGTTGAAATGACATAAAGATCATTCAGTGATACTGGTTTTTATAACACAGACAGTCCTCATGTTATGACTATTCAGCGACCATTCAAAGTTATGAAGATGCTAAGACAGGGACTTATGATTGGTCCTTAAAGTTCAATAAAACTTATCTTACGAATAAGGTGCATGTGTACCAGCCCTGTATTAGCACAACTCGTTGTGTTTGATGGGCTAAGAAGGAAAAAATCTGAAGCAGCTTTGTGGAAAATCAACACCACAACTCCACAAAGCTGTGGTTCAGTTGCAAAACCTACAAGTTCCCATCTTCTTTCTCCTCAGCCAGCCGTGTGCTGCAGCTGCCAAAAAGGCCAACACAGTGCTAGGCTGCATTAACAGAGGGATAGAATCAAGGTCAAGTGAAGTGTTAATACCACTTTACAATGTCTTGGGAAGGCCACACTTGGAATACGACATCCAGTTTTGGTCACCACAATGTAAAAAAGAGGTTGAGACTCTAGAAAGAGTACAGAGAAGGGCAACAATGATGATTAGGGGACTGGAGGCTAAAACATATAAAGAACGGTTGCTGGAATTGGGGATGTCTAGTTTAATGAAGAGAAGGATGAGAGGGGTGACAGGATACTGTAGTAGTCTTACAATATCTCAGGGGTTGCCCCAAAGAAGAGGGAGTCAAGCTATTCTCCAAAGCACTGAAGACAGGACAAGAAGCAATGGATGGAAACGGATCAAGGAGAGAAGCAACCTAGAGCTAAGGAGAAACATCCTGGCAGTGAGAACAATTAACCAGCGGAACCACCTGCCTCCAGAAGCGGTGAATGCTCCAACACTGGAAGTTTTTAAGAAGAGACTGGACAGCCATTTGTCTGAAATGGTAAGGGTCTCCTGCTTGAGCAGGGGATTGGACTAGAAGACCCCCCAGGTCCCTTCAAACTCTGTTATTCTGTCATTCTGCTATTCCTTTTGGTATTGGTAAGGTGACCAACCGTCCTCCCTTAGGGAGGACAGTCCTCCTTTTGTGAGTTCTGTCCTCCCTCGAAAAGTGTCCTCCTACATGCCCTCCTTTTCGATATTTGAAGACTAATCTGCAGGGCTTTTTTTTCTCATAGAACGCTCAGAATTGCGTTCCGGCACCTTTTCTGATGGTTTTTTTTTTCAACTTTTGCATGAGCTGTGCTACTCCCCCTATTGGCTTTTGAAAGCCAATAGGAATTGCTGCTGAGCACGCCAAAACACCCGGCTGGCAAACTTTGCACATGTAAGTTGTCTGCAGCGAAGGCAGGAACTTTGCACCTCTCCCTGCTACCCAACCACACCATCTCCTAGTTAGTCCCGAAGATACCTGGAGGAGACTGGAGCAGCGATGCCACGATAACTTTCTCTTGATCTTCGGCCCTGCTAGGGCAATAATGGCTGCGAGCGCAAGAGGCAGGGGCAGTGGGGCTGCTGCGGGCGGAGGTGTGAGGGGCGGCGGTGGCCAGCTGCCCCCCGTGCTGTGGGAGCCGCGGGGCCTGCTCTACACAGGGCTGCACAGGGTGGGCGGTGGTGCTGGTGGGGCAGCTGCAGGCTGAGTGTGTCGATGGCGGGCTGCCCCCCGGGGCCGGAGCTGGCACAGCTGGTGCTTTGGGAGCCGCGGGGCCCACTCTACACGGCGGGGCAGAAGTGCTGGCGGGGCGGCTGCGGGCAGGGGCACGGCATGTAAGTATAATTACAATATAAAATGTTATTGTTACAAATGTTTTTTATGTATTTATCATATTATAGTGTATTCTGTATTATTGTTGCAATGAATAAAATGTTTCTTTTATTTACGATATTTTTTTTCCAATTTATTTGTGTCCTCCTTTTCATTGTAAAAAAGTTGGTCACCTTAGTATTGGTGATCTGAGCCTTGCAGAATATGCCAGAAGGCTTTCACTGTGATGCTTGGGAAGTGAAGAAAACATAAACCTTCCACTCAAGATTTGAAGCCACTTTTATGGAGGTGTAGCGTTTCTGACATTCCCAGTTCATAAATGGAAATTGATGTGGAGGCTATGTTTAAAAAGAGACAGAAAAAAAGGGGAGGAAATTACCTCGAAGGGCTGCAGGAGGGACGGTGAGGGGGGAGGACATGGTGGCAGGTGGTAGCATTGGGGAGAAAAAGAACAAGGCAAGAGAAGCTGGGATGGGTTTTGGGGCGAAGGGTAGAATATCATAACAGGATTTCTCGGCGTTAGCCGTTCCATTTGATTTCATCTTCCTGATGCATATTTACATTATCTGAATCCTAAAAAGTCATCCGCCAATCAATACTAGGCCGGGAGGGGGAGCGATGGAGGTTTTATTACCAGCAGTTGCAAAATTCCCATTTCCTGATTGATAGGCAAATAGAATGATGCCTGGCAGGCTGAGCTGGTTATATTTTCCCAAAGTGGAGGAATTGAAGCTCCTCACTCCCTGTTTCAAAGACACAAAACAGAAGTGTATGGTTTGCAATAAAGGGACCAAAATTCATATTTTACAGCTGGGATAGGGAAGAATTGGGAGGAAGCTTCACCACCCACTGAACAGACAAGCCAAAATTATAAAAAGTGTAAACCTATCTCTGTTCTTAATTTAACTAAGTGCCCACCAAAAGTGCCAAGCCAGTTTAGTCTAGTGCTGAAGGCACCAGGCTAGAAACCAGGAGACGGTGAGTTCTAATTCTACCATGGGCCAATCACCAGGAGATGGTGAATTCTAGTCCCACCTTAGCCATGAAACCAGCTGGGTGACTTTGGACCAATCACCAGGAGACAGTGAGTTCTAATCCCATCTTATTCGTGAAAGCCAGTTGAGTGGCTTTGAGCCAATCACCAAGACATAGTGAGTCCTAGTCCAACACAGGAAGTTTTTAAGAAGAGACTGGACAGCCATTTGTCCGAAATGGTGTAGGGTTTCCTGCCTGAGCAGGGGGTTGGACTAGATGACCTCCAAGGTCCCTTCCAACTTTACTACTATTACTATTACTTAGCCATGAAAGCCAGCTGTGTGACTTTGGGCCAGTCACTCTCTCTCTCAGCCCAATTCACTAATAAAAGCAGGATATAAACAAACAAGAAGAAAATTTACCTATAAAGACAGTTAATTGGAGATTTTTCAACTTTTTGGTCAAACCAAAAGAACACTTTATTATTTTATTTGTGACTTGGGTTTAGAGTGCTCTTGTTTGGTTTTCTGAACCGGTAGCTGGACCTAGCCTATGGCATACGCAAGGGTCTAGCCCTCAGTGAGCAGATCAATCAGCACATAGTCAGATTGTTTTCCATTTCACCATTAAGGATGTCAATCCAGCCAGCTGTCCAAAATGCAATTGGATTTATGCTTCTTCGCAGGAAGGTTCGCCTCAGAGCTCACTTGTCCCACTTAAGCAAACACGTATCTTAACAAGCCTACCTGAATACAGAACCTTCCACGAGTAAAACATTTTTGACAGCTTTTTCCTGGCTGAGAAATGATGATTAAGTCTCTCTGCACCAGAGCTTATCCTGCTCTGTCTTCCAACAACCCAGAGTCCCAAACATTAGCAGCTTGGCATGTTCTCAGCTCCCTGTTTGAGGAGAAGAAGAAAGTTAACTCCTTAAATACAGGTGTAAAATCTAGCCCCCAGCATCACATTCTTGTTTTCTTGTCGTGGTTATCTTGGGTGTTTTCTAGAGGCTGCGTGCCCATTAATACATTAGAACAGTATTTCTCAAAGTTGGCGACTTTAGGATGGGTGGACTTCAGCTCCCAGAATTCTCCCGCCAGCCAGGTTGAGAAACACTCAGAGACTCCCCTGTAGGAGCTTGGAGGCTGAAGTTTCTGCAAGAAGGCTGGGAAAGAGCTGCTTTGGAAAAGAACAGACATTTTGGAAGGAAGGAAGGAAGGAAGGAAGGAAGGAAGGAAGGAAGGAAGGAAGGGAGGGAGGGAGGGAGGGAGGGAGGGAGGGAGGGAGGGAGGGAGATGGTGGGTGAGGGTAGAAGGAAGGAAGGAAGGAAGGAAGGAAGGGAGGGAGGGAGGGAGGGAGGGAGAGAGGGAGGGAGGGAGGGAGGGAGGGAGGGAGGGAGGGAGATGGTGGGTGAGGGTAGAAGGAAGGAAGGAGTTTGAGGGATGGAGGGGATGGAGGGAAGGGGGAGGATAGAGAGAGAGAGAGAGAGAGAGAGATAGAGATAGAGATAGAGATAGAGATAGATAGGTAGGTAGGTAAGTAGGTAGGTAGGTAGATAGATAGATAGATAGATAGATAGATAGATAGATAGATAGATAGATAGATAGATAGATAGATAGATAGATAGATAGATAGATAGCATAGATAGATTTTTACATGGTGGGAGGCTGGTTGGAAGCTGTTTAGTCAAACCAACATCCTTAACAACATCACCTGGATTCATACATCACCTTCGGTGGTAGTGTGGAGATTGTGTTGCTTGATCCCAACCCTATCATTTGTAAACTGTTTCATATGGCAGGGATATAACCAACTTTGGCAACTTTAAGACCTGTGGACTTCAACTCCCAGAATTCCCCAGCTAGCATGGAATTCTAGTTGTTGAAGTCCACAGGTCTTAAAGTTGCCAAAGGTGGACGTCCCTGTCATATGGCTTAGACCAGGGGTCCTCAACCTTGGCAACTTCAAGACTTGTGGACTTCAACAACTAGAATTCCATGCCGGCTGAGGAATTCTGGGAGTTGAAGTCCACAAGTCTTAAAGTTGCCAAGGTTGGAGACCCCTGGCTTAAACAGATTCTTCTGTCCGGTTCAACCAAAACTGGCATAAGCCAACCTCAACTTAGAATTTTAGTTTTAATATGTGCCGGTGTGTTCACAGAAAAAAGTGACAATAAAGGTTAGCTTCTCATCTTATCTTATATCTTACAGTGTCTCTTATCTCTTATCATCTCTTATCTTGTTCTTACTTTATCTTATCTTGTTTCAGCCTCCCCTATTGATGGGATTTCATGGAAGTTGGTCTTGACCAGGGGTCTTCAAACATGGCCCTTTTATGACTTGTGGACTTCAACTCCCAGAATTCCTCAGCCAGTGTGCCTGGCTGAGGAATTCTGGGAATTGGAGTCCACAAGTCATAAAAGGGCCATGTTTGAAGACCCCTGGTCTTGAGAAAGAGGAACCGGTGCAAAATCCAGTGGGGAAGAATTGTTACTTCAGACTGACAACGAGGACGGTTGGCCAAACGGCAAAAACTCCTCATTTATTCCAAAAGGCTGGTACAGGCTTGGAGTTTTCTTCCTAACTTATGGCGCCCTTCACAGCCTGTACCGTACCAGGGTGATTTCAAGGACCAATTGTCTATTCAGACCCCTCCTTCCTTCTCAGGTCTGCAACAAAGCAAGTCCTTGCTGGGTGTCTCCAAGCAAAACAGTGGCCAGACCAGAAAGGTCCCACCGCTTAGCGTTGGCACCCTGGCTGTGGAATGGCCTCCTTCAGAGAAGTAAGCCTGGCCCCTCTCTTGATGTCACTGTGGCATCAAAGAAAACCTCTTTAAAAAATAGAAATACAATTTTTCAGCTTCCTCTGTATTGCTTTTAAGCTGCTTGGTATTTTGTTTTAATAAGCCTCGCTTTGATAACAGCTGTTTTATCTCATGGGGGTTCTGTGTGTTCAGTTTTTAAGGGTAATTTTAATATTGTTGTTGTTGCGTCCTTGGCGGGAAAACAGACACGAGAAGCAGCTGGAGTTCTCAGGTTCTTTTATTCAGCGTTCAGCTTACAGGAAGATGGCTTCAGCTCAGCCCAAACGCCTCACAGCCTCTTATATAGGCAACTCCCGGGTAAATGGGTTACTTTTCCCGCGCCAGCACCCGCGCATGCGCACGGCGCTGGCGACAGCCTGTCTGGTCCCGGGCAGCTTTGCACCTGCCCGGGACTGCCTGCAAACGCCCGAGCCGTTTGCAAGGCTCGGGACATAACACCCCTTTCCCCCGGGCTAAAACTACTATCAACATACAACATTTATTTTACACGACAATTTGCTCCCCAGTGTTCCCACTGTTTACTGGCTTCTGTCTTGCCAACAATGTTATGTAATCTTCTAGGTACTTAGGAGATTTCTTTGCTCTCTGTGACCTTCTTAGCTCTGGGTTACTGGCATAAGTCCCCTGACTGGAGGGAGGCATGAGCCTGTTCTCTCTACTGTGCCCTGGTGTCTTCCAAGGACTGTGCCCCGATGCCTGGCCTGCTTGCTTGCCCACCGGGCTCGTCAGGCCAGGGCTTCTGTTGCTTTGTGACCTGGTTGTCCTACCTAGCTGTAGCCCCTCAGGCCCCTTGAAGTGATAGCCACTGCTGGGCGTCTCTGTAGAACCCCCTAGGTCAGTCCAAGACCTGTCAGGAGGCTGTCTATTCCCTGAACCCCATTCTGTGTTTGGGCTCGTGTGGGTTTCTGTACTCTCCCAAAACTCAGGTGTCCCCTGATTTGTGCTAGGGGTGTTGTAGTCGGGACTTGGTTCCTCGACTAGCTCTGTGTATGTTTGACCCCCTGTAGGATTTGGGGTAAGGTCAGGCCAACCTTGGGCATTGTGTGCCAGCTCTCTTGCGGGGAATGATTTGTTGGGATGCCCCCGGGTATCCTCCGTTGCTGGAGTGCTGTGTGCTGTGTGTGGAAAGTGAGTATGCCCCCGGGGTAACTCCCTGGCTGGAGTAGGCGTGAGTGCCTGTTGTGTGGGTAAGCTCCAAGACTTCCTTTTCGGAGCAATTGCAGAATCTTGGGACGAGCCGTTTGTGGCTCCCTCAGTGGCGATGGGCAGTAGCTCTTGCCCTTCCCTTTGCTCCAAAGGGTCCCCCTCCCCCCCTGGAAAAGACCCAGGAGTTTCAGCAGAAAAGTCCCGCCTAGAGCGGAGTTGGTCGATGTGCCGACGCAGGACACGACCGTTGTCCAGGGCAACCTCGTAGGAGAGAGGACCTGTGATCCTGGACACAGAAGCGGGGACCCATGTATGACCAGGCCCGTAATTGCGAGCCCAAACCGGGGCACCCACAAGTAGTTGTCTAGGTGCCCTAGGATGTGAGGTAGATGAAGGCAGTCTGTCCGGATGCAACCGGTCAAGTCTCGTAGTAAGTTGGCGCCCCCAACGAAGTTCAGCTGGACTTCTCCCTGTAGAAGTGGACGGTGTGGTGCGATAAGAAAGGAGAAAGTCAGCCAACCTGTGATGCCAGTCCCCGTAGGTGAGTCTCTTCAAGGCGTCCTTTGCGATGCGCACCATGCGTTCAGCCATACCGTTGGTGGATGGGTGAAAAGGCGCAGATGTGGCATGACGAATCAGGTTTGCCTGTAAGAAAGCTTGGAATTCGGAGGAGGTGAATTGAGGGCCGTTGTCAGACACAATGACATCTGGCAGCCCGTGTGCAGCAAAAATCCCCCTCAGTACCTGAATAGTCTTTGCAGTGGTGGTGGACGAGACAGGCACAACCTCAAGCCATTTTGAATGGCTGTCAACAAGGACCAAGAAGAACTGGCCCTGAAAGGGCCCAGCGTAGTCAATGTGCACCCTAGACCATGGGGACTGTGTTTCCTCCCATTTATGCACAGGAGCTTGGGGCATCTCTGGGCGAGATCGTTGGCACATGTGGCATGCGTGTACCTTAGCCTCAATATCTTTATCTAAAGCAGGCCACCACAAGTGGCTGCGTGCAAGAGCCTTCATACGAACAATGCCAGGATGACCCTCGTGGAGGGATTCTAAGACCCTAGTCCTCATTGAGGTGGGAATGACAACTCTGTTTCCCCAAAGCAAACAACCCTGAGAAAGGGACAATTCGTTCCTTTTGGACCAGAAACTCTGAAACTCAGGACTAGGGCAGTGCTCAGGCCACCCGGACAGGACCCAGGAGCGGACACGTGAAAGTGTGTGATCTGTACCTGTTTCAGCGGTAACATCCCTGGCACTAAGAGGAAGCTCGGGCAAGGCTTGGATTGATAGAATGTTGACAGCTGGCGCGGGGTCAGCTTCTACTACTGGCAGAGGCAACCTACTGAGGCCATCAGCATGGCCCATTTCTTTCCCAGGCTTGTGGAGTAATGAAAAATCATATGCAGACAAAAAAATAGACCACCTAAGCATTCTAGGGGAAATGATGTGGGGAGTCTGCTTACGTGTGGTAAACAGTCCCAGCAGAGGCTTATGGTCAGTGAAGACCGTGAAATGCCTGCCATATAGAAAATCGTGGAATTTTTTAATTCCAGCAACAACAGCCAGAGCCTCCCTGTCTATCTGAGCGTAGTTGCGCTCGGCAGAAGACAATGTTCTGGAGTAGTATGCAATAGGAACCTGAGTTCCATCAGACCTGAGGTGACTCAGGACAGCTCCAACCCCGTAGGGGGATGCATCACAAGCGATGCACACAGGGAGAGACTCGTTGAAATGTGCAAGAACACTGTTAGAAGTGAGCAAGGCCTTGACTTCTTTAAAGCAAGCCTCATGTGCTTGTGACCACAGCCACACAGCTTGTTTGTCTAGTAGCCTGTGAAGAGGCTCAGCTACACTAGCTTTATGTGGAAGAAAAGAATTGTAGAAATTCAGGAGGCCTAAGAAGGCCTGAAGTTCGGCCTTAGACTTTGGCCTGGGTGCTTCTAAAATAGCAGTTAGTTTGGATTCAGCAGGATGAATCCCAGCAGCATCAATTTTGAATCCCAGAAATTCAGTAGAAGGCACCCCAATCTTGCATTTGTCTTTTCTGAGCTTAAGGCCTGATTTCCTGAATCTTAACAGGACAGCCCTAAGCCTTTCAGCTAGAATGTGTGTGGAGTCTCCTGCAATCAAGACATCGTCAAAGTAGGGGCAGACCCCTGGTATACCTCGTAGTGTGTTTTCCATTACGCTTTGGAAAATCCCAGGAGCGACATTCACTCCAAACTGCAGCCTTTTTACCTTAAAGGCTCCCCTGTGGGTCACAATAGTCTGAGCTATGGCAGCATCATTATCAACAGGCAGCTGTTGATATGCTTGAGCTAGGTCAAGCTTTGCAAAAACACGCCCCCCCTTGAGAGAGGCCAGGATGTGACTGACCACAGGAACAGGATAGGCATGTTGCTGCAATGCCTTATTGAGTGTGCATTTGTAATCAGCACAAATGCGAATGTCCCCATTTGCCTTTAGAGGCGTGACAATGGGGGTCTCCCATGGGCTGGAATCAACAGGTTCTAGGATTCCTTGTTGGATTAGTTTGTCTAATTCAGTGTCAATCTTACTTTTTAAAGCAAAAGGGACCCTTCTTGCTTTAATCCTAATGGGAGTGACAGTGGGGTCTAGCTTTAAGGACACAGGTGGTCCTTTGAATGTGCCCAGCTGGGGGCTGAAAACATCTGCAAATTCCTTGCAGACTTCCTGTAGGTCGAGTGTTTGTAAGCTGTTGAGTCCTGTGACGTGTATCCCCAGGGCCTCAAACCAATCGAGTCCTATGAGACTCGTTCTTTCACCCCCTACTACTAACAAGTCTAGTGGACCTTCAAAACTCTTGTATTGCACGTTAAGGGTGGCCTCCCCCTTAACACACACTCTTGAGTTCTGAAAATCAGTTAATACAATATCAGAAGGCCTTAACTTGGCCTTAGTCCCACTACTGGAACAAATCTTCCTAAATGTATGCAATGAAATGATGGAAAGGGCAGACCCTGTGTCTAGTTCCATAGATAATGGAACCCCTTGTAGCTTCACGTTGAGTGACAGCTTTTTCTTCATGGGCTTGTGTGTGCCTGTCCTACAAATGTTTCTACGCGAAGCGCAAAAACCTACCCTATTCTGGCTGGGGACTCTGGTACCCTTCAGGCGTTCTTCTTGAGGTTGTGCCTTTCGTCGGCCCAGACACACAGCTGCAATGTGCCCTTGTTTGCCGCATGCCCGGCAGGTAGCGGAGCGGAACTTGCAGTCGGTTCTCCTGTGGCGACCTCCACAGCCGATGCACTTGAGCGGAGCTGAAGAGCTTTCCTTCTGATTTTCTCCCTTCGCGGGGTGTAGACGGTCGACTTCTTCGTCCGGATCCTCCTCGGAGTTTCGTCGGACGTCTTCTTGGTGCACGGACGCACCCTCTGCACTGCTTCTGATCGGCCGCATGTTCTTGACGGCGCCGCCTGCTGCTTCTTCCGCGGTGGCTTCCCTTAAAGCGTCTTGGAAGGATAATTCTTCCTTAGCGAAAAGTCTCTGTTGTAGCTCTCGATGCCTCAACCCGCACACGAATCGGTCCCTCAGTCGTTCCTCGAGGTCCTTGAACTCGCAGGGCTTGGCGGCCTTCCGTAACGCGGCGATGTACTCCTTGGCTGACTCCCCGGACCGTTGATCCCTCTGCTCGAAGGTGTGGCGCCATGAGATAACGGACACCTTGGGGTGGAAGTGGTCCTTCAGCAGCTTCTTCAGGTCTGCGTAGCTTACAGACTCTACTGGAACAGGTGCTGCAAGGTTTTCTGCGATTTCGAAGGCGTCTTGGCCGCAAGCGCAAAGCAGGGTGGCAGCCTTCAAGCTATCTTCCCTCACTTGGTTTGCCTTGAAGTAGTTCTCCATTCTGGATACGTAGGACTCCCACCGCTCTGGATGTGAGACGTCGAATTCCGCAAGCCTTCCGATTTTCGCCATCTTCGGATCTTCAGGAGACGGGTCTATCAGCCAGCCTACCCCCGAATGCGCACTGGATTGGCGGGCAGCTGCTGAGTCAACACCGTTCCTCTTCCGCCGCTCAGGACTCCTTGGGTAAGCTTACACTTTTTCCTTTCCAGGTAGTGCAAGGCATCCCACCTTCGTCGCCAGTGTTGCGTCCTTGGCGGGAAAACAGACACGAGAAGCAGCTGGAGTTCTCAGGTTCTTTTATTCAGCGTTCAGCTTACAGGAAGATGGCTTCAGCTCAGCCCAAACGCCTCACAGCCTCTTATATAGGCAACTCCCGGGTAAATGGGTTACTTTTCCCGCGCCAGCACCCGCGCATGCGCACGGCGCTGGCGACAGCCTGTCTGGTCCCGGGCAGCTTTGCACCTGCCCGGGACTGCCTGCAAACGCCCGAGCCGTTTGCAAGGCTCGGGACATAACAGTTGTTCTCGGCAAGAGGGCCTGGGTGCAACGCAGGGAGCTGTAGCAGATGGATTGTGTGGAAACGATTCATTGCTGAATTACAAATAGTCCTCAACTTGTGGCCATCGCTGAGCCCAGAATTACGGTTGCGAGTCGTGGCAGTCAGTAAGCAGGTCACCAAGTGACCACATTCTATTTTATAACCGTTTTTTGTGGTAGTTGTTAAGTGAACGACACCATTGCTAAGTGAGCCCATTTTCCCAGAGACCATTTTTTTTGCCAGAAACAGGAAATAAACACCAGAAATGGGCAAAAACACTGAAAATTGTGATTCCAAACAGCCATAAATATGAGCCGGTTGCCAAGTGAGTCAGGCTTCCCCCAAGGACTTTGTGTGTCAAAAGCTGGCTGGGAAGGTTGCAAATGGCGATCACGTAATCTGGGATGTCGTAAATTCAGGTAGTCCTCGAATTACGACCACAACTGAGCCCAAAATTTCTGTCGCTAACCAAGACAGTTGTTAAGTGAGTTTTGCCCCATTTTACGAACTTTCTTACCACAGTTGTTAAGCGGATCACTGCAGTTGTTAAATTAATAATGGTTGTTAAGTGAATCGGGCTTCCCCACTGACTTAGCTCGTCAGAAATTCTCCAAAGGGGATCCCATGGCCCTAGGACACAGCAACCATCGTAAGTATGAGTCAATTGCCAAGCGCCTGAATTTTGACCACGTGACCCCGGGGATCCTGCAACAGTCGTAAGTATGAAAAATGGTCATAAGTCACTTTTTTCAGTGCCGTTGTAATTTCAAATGGTCACTAAACGAGTGGTTGGTAGTCAAGGACTGCCTACACATGCTGGTTGCCAAGCACCTGAATTTTGATCATGTGACCAGGGGATGCTGCAACAGTTGTAAGTGCGAGGACTGATCATAAGTTGCTTTTTTCAGTCCTGTTGCAACTTTGAACGGTTGCTCAAAGAATGGTTGTAAGTGGAATAATGATAATGACAATGACAACAACAACAGCAATAATAATAATAGAGTTAGGGATCTTGGAGGTCGTCTAGTCCAACCCCCTGCTCAGGCAGGAAACCCTATACCACTTCAGACAAATGTCTGTCCAGTCTCTTCTTAAAAACTTCCAGTATTGGGGCATTCTCCGCTTCTGGAGGCAGGTTGTTCCACTGGTTAATTGTTCTAACTGTCAGGAAATTTCTCCTTAGTTCTAGGTTGCTTCTCTCCTTGATTAGTTTCCATCGGAAGAACACCTGCCATGAGGACTGGACCCTTGGTTTTTATTTTTGAAATGGTGTTCCAAGGGAGTAGATGTTTCCCTCCCCCTCCCAACACTCCCCCTGGGTCCCTCTGGTGCAAATCGCGAAAAAGATGGTGGGATCAAGAGAGGGAGAATCACTGCCTAAAGAGGCCTCCATTTTAATATTCCTGTCAAGCCAGACGCTTCCTCCTTTCCCCCCTTCCCATGTAAGCATTCCATTTCTGAACTGAAAAGATGCCCCAGGACCTCCAAATGATAAAAATGATTATTCAGTCATGAAAGGAGAAAATAGATTTGTGCAAAATCACAGTTCTGGAAAAGCGACACGGACTGGGGTGCCTCATTATTATAGATTAAAACATACAATTCAGTTTGACTCCTTGTGGAGTTTTCGGGAGTCATTCCTCCCTTCATTTTCTTTCCCGTCTCCCATTTTGCATCAACCATCTCGACCTCTGGAGTCACATCCTGTGTGTGTGTGTTTGTGCGCGCTCAAGGTTGTGCTTTTTTTTTTAACCCTCACCAAAACTATGCTAGAGTCGGACTGGGGAACATTTGTTTCGGTGGCTGCTCAGGGAATTTGAGGCCAGGGAAAAAAATTGAAACCAGTCTTTTTATCTTATCTTTTTATCTTGGAGGGAGTATCACTTTATCTTCTGTAGCTCTTAGCCCCACTCTGGATAAATGGATATAAATTCTACCTCCATTTCCATACCCCTTTTTAAAGAACCAGTGGAAACAAAGGTGCCACATGAAGCAGCAAAAATGGCAATTTCCGGAAATAAATGCAGTATTTATACAATTTATACATTATTTATAAATACCATTTCCTGCACTGTCTGGACACAAATACAGGAAGTTCTCGACTTATGACCACAATTGAGCTCAACATTTCTGTCACTGAGAGAGAGTTGTTAAGTGAGTTTTGCCCAAATTTACGACTTTTCTTGCCACAGTTTTTAAGTGAATCACTTCAGTTGTTAAGTTAGTCACATGGTTGTTAAGTGACTCAGGCTTCCCCATTGATTTTGCTTGTCAGAAGGCCGCAAAAGGCCATCACATGCTGGTTGAGGAATTCTGGGAGTTGAAGTCCGCAAGTCATAAAAGGGCCAAGTTTGAAGATCCCTGTTCTAGTCCAACCCCCTGCTCAAGGCAGGAGCCTTATACCAGTCAAATGGCTCCTTAGTCCAGTGGTTCTCAACCTGTGGGTCGGGACCCCATTTGGGGTCGAACAACCATTTCACGGGAGTCGCCAAACAACGCAATCCGTCATTTTTTTTCCCCTTTTCCTTAGCTGTGCTACTCCCTTTTATTCTATTGGCTTTTGAAAGCCAATAGAATAGACTCTCTTGAATAGAGTCTAATTCTATTGGCTTTCAAAAGCCAATAGGAATTGTCCAGGCTGTCTCTGCCTGCTGAGCCTGCCAAAAGTCCCATTCTGCAAACGGTGCTGCACCAGTTGAGTAGTCCTCGACTTACGACCGGTTGGGGGTCGCGGCATTAAAAAGGTTGAGAACCACTGCCCTAGTCCATTCTTGAAAGCCTCCAGTGATGGAGCAACTGTGTGGGGCAAGCTATTCCCTTGATTAATTGCTCTCACTGTCAGAAAATTTCTCCTTACTTCTAGGTTGAATTTCTCTTTCACAGGCTTTCACCCATTACTTCTTGTCCTGCCCTCTGATGCCCTAGAGCAGGGGTAGGCAACCCAAAACACTCAAAGAGCCACTTCGATCCGTTTCCCACCAAAAACAAAACACCGGGAGCCGCAAAATCCTTTTGATATCTAAAATGAAGATAACACTGCATATATCCTTTTTTACCTTTATTATAGGTGTGTGTGTGTTTGTGTGTGTGTATATATGTGTGTGAGTGTGTATATGTATGTATGTATACACACACACACATACACACACATATATACACAAACATACACATACACATACAGGTAAAAAAAGGATATATGCAGTGTTATCTTCGTTTTAGATGTCAAAAGGGTCTCTCTCTCTCTCTCTGTCTGTCTCTCTCTCCCTCTCTATCTGCCCTTGGTCTGCCTGCCACTCCTCTTCCCCCACTCTCTTTCTTTCTCTCTCTCTCTTTCCTCTCTCTCTCTCTCTCCCTCCCTCCCTCCCTCTCTCTCTTTCTCTCTCTCTCCTATCTGCTGCTCACCTGGCAAGCTTCAAGCTGTTGTCCAACAAGCTCAGGGTAAGCAACCTCGTCTCTTTTATGACTCATGGACTTCAACTCCCAGAATTCCTGAGTCAGCCTAGCTGGGCTAGCTAGCTCTCTCCTGCCCTTCCTGCTTCCTGCTTCCTGCAGAGACGCAGCAAAGGGAGGAGCTCCGTCCAGAAAGCTTTTCAGCTCCTCGGAGAACACTGTGAGTGCAATCTTTTACACACACACATACACACACACACACAGAGAGAGAGAGAGAGAGAGAGAGAGAGAGAGAGAGAGAGAGAGAGAAGGAAGCAGGGAAGCGCAATTGCCTCTCTCTGTCTCTGTCTCTGTCTCTGTCTCTGCAAAGGCAGAGGAGGCTGGGAGCCATTGGGAAGGCTCAAAGAGCCGCATGCGGCTCCGGAGCCGCATGTTGCCGACCTGTGCCCTAGAGACTAAGTCAATCTCTTCTTTGTGACTGGAAGTACTGGAAGACAACTATCATGTCCCCCCTCCCAATCCTTCTCTAGATAGACTAAACATACCTAGCTCCCTCAACCGTTCATTGTACGATTTAGCCTCCAGACGCTTTATCATCTTTGTTGCTTTTTTCTGCAGATTTTCTAGCACAGTGGTGGCAAATCTATGGCACGGGTGCCAGAGGTGGCACTCAGAGCCCTCTCTATGGGCACGTACACCGTCGCCCCAGTCCTAGTATAAGAACGTCCTAGCAGAGCTTCACAAAAGCCAGGAGACAGGAACGTTGCAGCATCCAACAAGTTTAATTTATTATGTTGAAACAAAGTTAGCACTGGAAGGAATCTTCTTCCAGTGCCTCAAATACATTCAGCTACCACGCCCAAAGTACACACCCTAATTACCTCCCAATTACCTAGTACCACCTGTGCTGCGCCCAATCTCCACCCGTGATTATACTCCACCCACGCCTCACCCAATCCCAACTAACACCCACGCCCTAACAATTCCCGGTGCTGTGCAGTCCCCGGTGCTCTGCTGTCCCATTCCCCGTCTCATTATCCATGCCTGTCAGACCCAGCAACTCTGTAAGACGCCCAGCCATAACGAGAGCGCTCCAATTGCTCCGGAACGTAACGGCCCGTCCTCCGAGTGTTCCCTGCTGACGTCAGAAAGTCACGTGTGCTCCTTGGTTGCCGCCCCAAGGATCCCGGCGCTTGCCGGTGTAGCTGGAATGGCGGCTCAGCATACAGAATGCCCGGACTCGTGGCTGGGAGCGCCTGAACCGTCTGCTGGCTCCCAAGTCCGGAGAGTGGCTAGAGCGCTGGGTCTGACACCTAGGCCTTCAGCTGGGTTTTATAAAACCTTTTTGCTTTAGGCCTCCGCCGCCGTGTGCAAAAAAAAAAAAAAAGTTCAATCAGTCAATTTCAACTTCTTGCAGGAAAAAAAAAAGCAAAGCTGGAATTGATTGAACTTTTTAGTCCCACCCAGTCTGCCGCTACCACCGCAGCCACGCCCACCCAATGGGCCACACCCACGCAATGGGCCACACCCAGCTAATAGGCCACACCCACCCGTCACCCGACGATGCATAAGTGGGTTTTGGGTTGCAGTTTGGGCACTCAGTCTCTAAAAGGTTCGCCATCACTGTTCTAGCGTCTCAACATCTTTTTGGTATCATGGTGATCAAAAGAGTCTACATGCGTGTTCTCTCTCTCTCTCTGTCTATCTGTCTATCTATCTATCTATCTATCTATCTATCTATCTATCTATCTATCTATCTATCTCTGGGGTCTTCAAACTTGGTCCTTTCCTTTTATGACTTGTGGACTTCAACTCCCAGAATTTCTCAGCAAGCGTGCCTGGCTGAGGAATTCTGGGAGTTGAAGTCCACAAGTCATAAAAGGGCCAAGTTTGAAGACCCCTGCTCTATCTGTATCTATCTCTCCAAAATAGTGATGATGGGTGTTTTATGCCATCGTCTTTTAATGTCCTCCCTCCCTCCCTCCCTCCATTCCTTCCTTCCTTCCTTCCTTCCTTCCTTCCTTCCTTCCTTCCTTCCTTCCTTCCTTCCATCCACCTCCCTGTCCATCTCTTTTGTTTTGCATCCCCTTTCTACTCTTTATTTATCTTTCTTTCTTCTCCCTCTATCCCTCTTTTTCTTTCTCTTCTCTTTCTCTTTTGGTTTCTATCTTTTTCTTTCTCCCTCTTCCTTCCTTCCTCTCTTTCTTTTATTTTCTCTCTCTCTCTCTCTCTCTGTCTTTCTCTCAAAACTGGCCCTGGGCTGAGCCTCCCTGGGTTCCTCTCCTAGCATCTTCCACCTCTCTGATGGACAGCTCCATGGCCGGCTCTGGTCATCAGTCCCAGAAGCCAATCCGAGGCTGTTCCTTCACCTGCTGCGCCAGCCAAACCGCCTGCATCCTGGCAGGGATAGCCATCCATGCTGCTTCTTTTCTACCTCCGACTCCATCTTCTCGGGAACGGCCTGGCTGGTGTCCTTGTGATATGTAATTTCCCTTCCCAACTGACTGCCTCTGAATCCAGTTCACATTTCAAGTTGTAATCACTGCTTAGTTTTAATCCTCTGTCTTTCTGCCTTTTCTTCCGCGGGTCTGATTTTTCTTTCTCCCTTTCTCTCTCCTCCTCCTCCTCCTCCCTTTGCCAGAAACAAATTACCCTTAATAATGTTCCAGAAAGTTATGATACCTTGGTTAGGCCTGCTTCCCCCCCCCACCTCCTTCACTCCTTTGTCATTCTTCGCTGGGCCACGTGAAAAGATAATGCAAAATATGGCACTTATCTCCAATTGAGAAGCAGGAGAACGCGCTAATCCTTTAATCATGTCACATTGGCAAACTCATTGGCTGGTTGGGGGCAGGAGGGAGGCTGGCGTCAGCCGCATATTAAAACCTTGGCATCCCATGGGCTCCCCTCCATCTTTCCCGTGGCCCCCATTCCCCCTCACTACACATGCGTGCATCACTGCTGTTTTTCAAAGGCC
This sequence comes from Crotalus tigris, assembly GCF_016545835.1. Lineage (NCBI taxonomy): Eukaryota > Metazoa > Chordata > Lepidosauria > Squamata > Viperidae > Crotalus > Crotalus tigris. Next base: position 2,778,036 of record NW_024099557.1, read on the forward strand.
TCCGTGAAGATGGGCATCCGAAAAATCAAGTTAAGAGGATCCCCTTTTTCATCAGCATCCAATCCAGCTGCTTTAGGCCAGTGTTTCTCAACCTTGGCCCCTGGAAGACGTGTAGACTTCAACTCCCAGAATTCCCCAGCTAGAATTCTGCACATTTTCAAGTGGCCAAGTTTGAGAAATATTGTTTTAGACCAGAGGTCACCAACCTTTTGGGCGCCAGGGACCGGTTCCGTGGAGAGAAGTGGGTGTGTGGTTTTATGTGCTGCCTCCATCCTGCAAATGGGGCTTTGCTTGTTTGTGTGGACCGGTTGCTGGCATGCCGCAGCACAGTACTGGTCCATGGACCAGGGGGCTGGGGATCCCTGTTTTAGACAACCATCATCTAGTCTCTAACCTTGGTTGAGAAGGAGGCTGGACCACAGTTACAAAAAAACATGGATGAATTTACCTGGACATTGTTTCCTAAGAGTTCAAGAATGAGGGTCAGACCAAAGCCACTGTCGGACCTGCCACAGCTCAAAACCTCTAAATAAAAACGATCCCTGGCTCCATTTGTTGAGAAAGGTATCGTTTTATTGCCGTTAATAAATAATACAAATAATTTTTAATAAAAACGATACCTTTCTCAACAATTGGAGCCAGCGATCATTTTTATTTAGAGGTCTGAGTGCAGGGGTGACACTGAAATATAATTTTATTATATTTTATCTATATCTTAAATTATGGTATTCTATTCCAATTTCATTTTAGACTGTATTTTATCCCAATTTCATTTTATTTTATTCCAATTCCATTTTAAATTGCTTCTGTCAAATTTTAGTAATAATTTGTTTCTGGGATTTTCCACTTTGATACAGCCCAAGGGCTAATCAATCAATCAATCAATCAATCAATTTAGAGGTCTGAGCTGTAGCAGATCCGACAGCCACACTGGATATTGATGACTTTTGATGAGACCAGCATGGAGGGAGTGCAGATAGTCCTTGACTTATGACCTCAGCTGGGACCAGAATTTTCATTGCTAAGCAAGACAGTTGTTAAGCGAGTTACACCTGATTTTACATTTGGCCCTGGTTGCTAAGTGAATCGCTGCAGTTGTTAAGTGAACTATGTGATTGTTAAGCAGATATACCTTCCCCCATTGATTTTGCTTGTTGGAAGTCAGATGGGAAGGTCACAAATAGCAGTCATATGATCCTGGGACGCTGCAACCGTCATAAATACATGCCAGTTGCCAAGCGCCTGAATTCTGATCATGTGACCATGGAGATGCTGCCACAGTCAGAAGTGTGAGGACAAGCTATACGTCGCTTTTCCAGTGCTGTGGTAACTGCAAATGGTTGCCTAATGCCGGAATTTTGATCACACGATCGTGGGAAGGCTGTGTTAATTATAAGCGCAAGAATCATTTATAAGTGTCTATGGCAGGGGTAGTATGCAACCTGGGCTCTTTTATGACTCAGGGACTTCAACTCCCAGAATTCCTGAGCCAGCATGGCTCAGCTTGGAAACCTCTCCCTTTCCCCTCAGCATGGCTGGCTCGGAAATTCTGGGAGTTGAAGTCCACGAGTCATAAAAGAGCCAAGGTTGCCTACCCCTGGTCTATGGAGATGCTCAGTCATCCAAGTCATGGTTGTCCCAAAGGTGCTTTTTCAGGAGGCAACTGGACTTTCTTGTTTTTCTTTGAAGACGTTTCGCTTCTCATCCAAGAAGCTTCTTCAGCTCTGACTGGATGGTGGGGATGCTGTCTGCAAGGAATATAAATCCTTCCATTCCATTATAAGTCACTTTTTGGTGATATATCTTTGAATAGTCACTAAACGAATGATTGTACATTGAGAATTACCTATAAGACTGTTGTGGTCCTACTGAACTTTTAAACAGCCTTTGATACCCTTATTCAAGGAATCTAACAGAAGATAAGATTTGCAGTTCAGGGTTGAACTGTGAAGTCTTTGATGCTCTCTGATCTTAGCTGTTTGCTTGCGGATGTTTCATTACCCAACTAGGAAACATCATCCGTGCTAGTCAGTGTGGGGTTACTGAAATATTCTTCCACATTGGCTGTTAGGATTGGTAGTAAAGGATCTTGATTAGGGATACTGCTCCTTCTAGAAATCCTGTCTCAAACTTTCTCCAAATGGTAGTGTTGATACGAGAGAACATTTACAGCTGGGGGAATCCTTGGTCCTCTCTGAGCTGGATGGTTTTCTTGCAGACATTTCATTACCAATGGTAGCGCATCAAACCAGCTGATTATCATCACTGGTATAGGGTTTCCGGCCCGAGCAGGGGGTTGGACTAGAATACCTCTTAGGTCCCTTCCAACTGTGTTATTCTCTTACTTTATTTACATTTATTTACATTAATCTTACTATATTAATCTTTTAGCCGCTCAGAGACTCCAGAAAAAGACTGGCCTGTATGTCATGGAAATAAATAAGAAATATTTTCAATATATATAAAAAGGGAAAAAAAATAACCCAAGGCTTTCACCATACAGTTGGTAAACTTGTTTTTTTTAAAAAACCACTGTAGGGCAAAGGAGGAAAATAAAAGCTCCTTGTTAATCAGGAAGGCAGCTCAGCACAAAGTGCCCACAGAGGACAGTGGCCAGTGACTGGAGGAAAAGAGACAGTTCTAGCAAGCACACAGAACACTGTATTCCTGCCATAGTCGATTTGAATTGAAGTCTTTGCCGGCAATAAAATAAAATAAAACAAAACACAACAGGTAAATAGAACTAACCAGACAGCATCACTGGAGCCAGCCAAGTTAGAGAACATGCCTTTTTCCTCCATTAACAATATTTTCACCATTAACAATTTATTACAGTATTCGTAGAAAAGCTGGTAAGATCACAGAGACACCGAAAAGAATTTTAACCTCAACTTGCACGAAACTTGTTTATATACAAGAAAAGCAAAAATGGTTATCTCCTACCTTGTTCCTGGTCCCTAGATAATCTAATTAAATAAGATTGTTTATACATTTAGAAAACATGACGTTTGGGGTGTAGTGAGTGCAGGCAGGTGGGGGATGGTTTAAGGATAAGATGTTAAGTTTCTGCCTTCTAACAACACTCAATAGTCCATGCTTGAACTGAGAATATCTGGTTGTGAAGACCAGCTCTTTGATGGCAGGACCAGGCTAACTGGGTCAATTAACTTCAAACAGTCCTATCATAACATTAACGCAGTGTTTCTGAACCTTAGCAACTTTAAGATATGTGAGCTTTAACTCCCAGAAATTCCCAACCAGCCATGCTTTCATGCCTACGGCGTGAACTCACCATCTCCAGGTGATTGGCCCAAAGTCACCCATAGTTTCCCAGTGCTAGAACCACTCAATCAAACTAGCTCTCAGTTCCCAATAATTATTAATAATTTTAATAATTCCCAATGCTTTAAATTTCTACAGGTAGTCCTCGACGGTTCATTTAGTGACTGTTCGAAGTTACAACGGCACTGAAAAAAAGTGACTTATGACCCTTTTTCACTCTTACGACCATTGCCACATCCCCATGGTCAGTGGTGGGATTCAGCCGGTTCGCACCAGTTCAGCAGAACCGGTAGCTAAATTTTGCTGAGTTCGGAGAACCGGCTGAATGCACACTGCTTCTGGAAGTGCGTTCTAGGCCTCGGAGGCCTGGAGGAGGCCTCCCAGGCCTAGACCGGCCCACTGGAAGTGCATGGATGCCACTTCCAGAAGTCCGTTCTAAGCTTCGGAAGCCCAGGCCTGCATCCAATAAGAGAACCGGTTGTTCAGGTATTTGAATCCCATCACTGCCCACGATCATTCAGTCAAAATTTTGATGCTTGGTAACTGGCTCATATTTATGACGATTGCAGTGCCCTGGGGTTATGTGATCCCCTTTTGCAACCTTCTGACAAACAAAGTCAGTGGGGGAAAGTAGATTTATTTAACAACTATTTTATTAACTGCAGTGATTTACTCAGCAACTGTGGCAAGAAAGGTCACAAAATGGGGCAAAATTCACTTAACAAGCATCTCACTTATCAATAGAAATTGTGGGCTGAATTATGGTCATAAGTTGAGGACTACGTATGTCTAGTTTAGTGAAGAGAAGGGGTGACATGATAGCAGTGTTCCAATATCTCAGGGGCTGCCACAAAGAAGAGGGAGTCGAGCTATTCTCCAAAGCATCTGAAGGCAGGACAAGAAGCAATGGATGGAAGGACTTCCGGTCCTTCGCAGTAGTGTAGCAGTCGTAGGGTTCAGGGCTCTGTGCCCTTTGGCTGATTTTCTTCCTGTTAGGGGACCCTAAATGGGCCAGAAGCCACCCTGAAGAGGCAGCAAAGAAGGAAGGAAGTCCCGGGGACCACAGAGAGATGGCGTTTGCCACAATCGGTCCAGCAGAAGCCTTCTAGAAATCAACAGGAGAAAGGCTAGCCTAACTTCAGAGACTAGCCCAAGCTACAGGCAACCAACGTCAAAAGCACTACTTTAAGGTGATTGTAAACAGCACGTTTGAATCTGGGTAAGAAGATTGATTTTCTCTATCCTACTTATTCAACTTTCCTGAAGAAAAATAAATCCCAAAAAGCAAAAAACCTCCGAAAGTAAAGGAGAGGGATCTTTGCCCCACCCTTTTACAAGTGGTGAATTAAACCTTTTATGGAGGACCAAAACATATTGAAATGAAATGAAATGACTATAAAACCTAAATTTGGATAAGTTTGAAATTGCTGAATGGTTAAGATTATCATTTTAAAGGCAATTGTTTATTTTCAAAATTTGAAAAATAAATCAGTACTGACATCTAGTGGTGGATGAATTCTATGACAGTAATGGCTTTCATACAGGACTTGGCAAAATCTGGAAAAAAACTAATTTCTACTTGTGACCTTCAAAGCTCTAACAATAGAGAACAGCTGTGACAAAAAAGAAAACAATCTGGACTGCAGACAAGAGAGACTTATAAATTTCTTTCTTGCCTTTCCTTTTGAGGCAACTTTCCCTTCGGCCTCTATCTTAGATGGGAGAGAAATAGCGGTACAATCCAAAGTTTCAACTCACTATTAATTCACTCTGAATTAGGACTTGCCAGCCTATGGGATGGGATGGTGGGAGTACAGGTAGTAGTAATAATAATAATAATAAAGTTGGGAGGGACCTTGGAGGTCATCTAGTCCAACCCCCTGCTCAGGCAGGAAACCCTATACCATTTCAGACAAATGGCCATCCAGTCTCTTCTTACAAACTTCCATTGTTGGAGCATTCACCGCTTCTGGAGGCAGGTTGTTCCACTGGTTAATTGTTCTCACTGTCAGGAAGTTTCTCCTTAGTTCTAGGTTGCTTCTCTCCTTGATTAGTTTCCATCTGTTGCTTTTTTTAAAAAAAAATGTTTTATTGATTTTTTAACATAGTCACCTTAATATTTGGTAAACAGTGATAGACAGATAAGCAGATGGGCAGATAGGCAGGCAGGCAGATGATAAATGAGAGAGAGAGAGAGAGAGAGAGAGAGAGAGAGAGAGAGAGAGAGAGAGAGAGAGAGAGCAGGGCCTTGGAGGTCTTCTAGTCCAACCCCGTACTCAGACAGGAAACCCTATACCAGCGGTTCTCAACCTATGGGTCGCGACCCCATTTGGGGTCGATTGACCATTTCACGGGGGTCACCAAGCAAGGCTGTCCGCCATTTTTTTCCCCTTTTCCGGCGGGTGCCTTACCTCCCTAGGGCTGGGCCAGCTGATGGCCCAGCCAGTGGTTGGCCTGCTCCGTCTCTGCCGCTTGCCAGCTGCGCGTCAGCCGGCGCAGGGGGCGGAACCACGCATGCGCGGCGCTCCCGGGCAGGGAAAGTCCTCGACTTATGACCGGTTGAGTAGTCCTCAACTTACGACCGGTTTAGTCCTCGACTTACGACTGGTTTAGTCCTTGACTTACGACCGGTTGGGGGTCGCGGCATTAAAAAGGTTGAGAACCACTGCCCTATACTAATTCAGACAAATGGTTGTCCAATCTCTTCTTGAAAGCCTCCATTGTTGAAGCAACCACAGCTTCTGGAGGTAAGCCATTCCTCTGATTAATTATTCTCACTGTCAGGAAATTCCTGCTTAGTTCTAGGTTGCTTCTCTCCTTGATTAGTTTCCATCGGTTGCTTCTTGTTCTTCCTTCAGGTGCTTTGGAGATAAAAGAAATAGAAGAAATAGAAATAGAGAGGGAGAGCGGGGGGGGAGGGAGGGAGGGACCTGGTACTCTTCGATCAGTCTTGACTTGTGGCAACTGCCTGGCTTAGTCCCTGCAGGCAAATTCTTAGTAGTGGTTTGTCACTGCCTGCTTCCTAGGGCAGAGAGAGAGGGACTGGTAGAAGATCAGCCAGCTAATTTTATATCTAAAGCGAGACGAGAATTAAACAACTTCCCAGTTTCTAGCCTGATGCCTTAACCATGACACCAAACTGTCTCTCAGCTGGATAGCAAAATTGGTTTTTAACACTTTTGGAAAAATCTGACCGGTAGCATGGCCGACTAGGGAATTCTGGGAGTTGAGGTCCCATCTTAAAGTGGCCAATGTTGAGAAACGTTGCTCTAGAACAGGGGGTCTCAACCTTGGCAACTTTAAGACGTGTGGACTTCAATTCCCAGAATTCCTCAGCCAGCTTTGGAATTGAAGTCCACGCGTCTTAAAGTTGCCAAGGTTGAGAACCCCTGCTCTAGAACAGAGGTCCCCAGCCTTTTGGGCACCAAGGACCGGTTCCATGGAGAAAGGTTTTTCCTTCTCCAACCTGGTGTGTTGGAACTATAATCCCCATAATTCCCAGTGAACATGGCTTTTGCTAAGAATTCTGGGAATTTCAATCTTAACTTATCTGGAGCGTGTCAGGAGGCAAAATGGCCGTTTCTTCCTTTAAGAATTTGATGGCTGGTTTTGTCTGGGGAACAGACGTTACTGCTCTTATTCAAGCATTGTTCAGTTTTTAATTTTGGATCCTGAAGCACTCAAAGGCCCTTTTGGGGCCTAAAAAGCAGGTTATAAATACTTTAACAAGCAAATGGTTCTTGAAATGTTTCTTAATAAATTATCTAGTGGGCACACGAGTACATACGCTCTCGTGCGCAGACATACATTATTGTGGTGTGTTTTTTTGTTTTTGTTTTTTGCAAGGGTCTGCTAAAGGAATCCTGATTTATTCAATTTTCCTTTTGTCATCCACAAGATGCAGCCAACGTGGCATGGATGGGGGGCTCCCCCTGTTTCTCTCCCCCCTCATCTTTTCATCTCTTTTTCTTTTTCCCTTTGCTCCTTGGTGAACAGATGGACTAAAAAAAAAATATATTTAAAAGGCTCTCATAGTCCTGCGTATATTTTACATACCACGCTGTGCAACATTCATAAGGCTCACGCTGGAATTACTGGTCCGAATATAATATGGGTTACCTAGAGGGAGAAGCAATCATCAAAAAGAGAATAGAGAGATGCTCAATGCTCTGTGATTCAGAGACTTGGCTCTCCATATTATAAATCTCTGACTTGGAAAAAAAAGGCCTGTAATCCAGCAGCTCAGAGTTTAAGAAGGTAGATACAAATGGAGGCTCCCCCCCCCCCAATCTATCCTTTTCCATTTGGGAAAGCCGTCCAAGCTGAATGACGCGATTAAAGTCTTCGAGAGTCTATTAAAGTCTCGGAGGAGGGTTGACCGTGGTTAAAAGCACAGCCGCTTTGACAAACATGACTGAAAAAGTTCAGGGCCCTAAAAAGGCATAATTTCCATATTCTTACGTATCAATGGAAATCAAGAAAATAAAACAGAAAGACCAACACTCAATTTTTCTAATTTTTCTGGAGCTGGAGCTGGACGGCGATATTCACAAATCTGAGCTGAAGCTTCTATCGATAGAAGATTGTTTGGCCAGGCCTGAATTTTTTTTTTTTAAAAAAAAATCATTTATTTATCTATTTTTATTTTTTAAATTTTATTTATTTATTTGTAATATTTATATGCCACCCGTCTCACTGTCAAACGACCCTGGGAGGCTTTACAACAATATAAAAACATAATCATAAAACAATAAGAATGTTAAAAACGTAAATGTTACCCAGAGTCACTGTATCAGTGAGATTGGCGACATAAACATTTAATAAATAAATAAAATAAAACACAAAATATGACAGCCTTCCCGCACAAGAATTTCCCAGATCCTAGGGAGTTTCTGAATGGAATTATGGACTGGAGCTAATTATTTCCTGTTATTTTCAGATTTCTTCCTTTATTTTTTTTTTATTTTTCCCTTTTTCGTAAATATTAGTGATGTGGATAAAGATGTAAATAACACACAACAGTGAGAGCACCACTGAAAATATGACCCCATTATTACTTAATTATTTTATTTTATTACTTAATTAATTATTTTATTTTATTAATATAGGCACATCAAGATGCTTTTTGTTTTATTATTATTTTTATTTTATGCCTTTTGTTTGACTGTGTTGTTTTATTACATAATCTTCTGCTTTATCAAAGCACCACCAAGAAAGTCTTGGGTTCCACATAGATATATTTGTATTAAGAAGTGGCCATTATATTCATTAATAGTCTGAAAGAGTTTTATGACCTCACATCTGTATCAAATTTCAATTCTCAGCATTTCCAAGGGCTGTCGGCCACACCAGCTGAGATTTTTTTGAAGTTTAGTGCATCTGAGAGGCACCAACTCTGATCGGATGAACTGTACAAGCTCTCCCATATGGTCATCAGCGGCTAAGTCCGACTTGAAAGAAAATGAACTATTTCAGTCCATAACATGAAAGGGAAAGTAATAAAATAAAATAATTAAGGAAGTGGCACTACTACTTTTGTTTCATTTTTAAAATATCGGGTAAGAGTATGATTAAAAAAAAGAGAGGGGGGGAGCAATTTTTTCAATCATTGAAGAACTACTTTCTCCAGGCAGTCCTCGACTTATACTCATTCATTTAGCGCCGAAAAAAGTCACTTACTATTAGTCCTTGCACTTGTTGCAGCATCCTATGGTCACATAATCAAAATGTCCACGCTTGGCAACTGGCATGTACTTATGACTGTTGCAGAACCCTAGGATCACCCTATTACCATTTGCAACTTCCCCAACAATTAAAGACAACGGAGGGGGGGGGGGAAGCTGGATTCGCTGAACAATCGCATGATTCATTTCACAACTGCAGCGATTCACAATCACTGCACTGATTCGCTTAACAGCAAATGGCAAAACAGATTGTAAATCCGGCACAACTCACTGAACTTACTTAGGAATAGAAATTCTGGTCCCGACTGCCGTCGTAAAGCGAGGACTACCTGTATTCCTCTCTGCCTTGGCAGGCCAAATACGGCAAATCCAGGCGCAGAAGCGAACGTGGTGATACGTCTTGAAGCAGAGAAGCTCACGATGCCGGTGTGATCCTCATCAGAGAGCAGAATTACCTCCGTCGCATCAGACCCAGTTTATTACGATCAGCATGACTGTGCAGACAGATGCACCATCACTTAGAAGGAAGCCGTCGCGTACGCAGTGGCACTTGGGCTTTGACTGTAGGGAATCAACTTGTAAAACATGTTGAGCTCCAACAGCCTTTACATTTTAAATAGAAATCAAAACCACCTTGGGGGAAAGAGAGAGGGAATATTACCGTTTGCTTGTTTAGATTGTTTTCTTAGTCTCTCTGGTTTCTTATAGTCTGACTTTCCTCAGGAGCTCAAGGTGATGGATAAGAGCATTGTCTCTCTTCTATTTTTTTTATTTTTCTTCAGCAGAACCATCACCTTGCGAACACCGGTTGAGCTGACATGGGTTTAAATTGGTCGAAATGCAGCCAAGGTCACTGCAAGATCACAGGGATGGAGAGAGGAGGACGGACTAAAGTCCGCTAGAGCTGTGTTTCTCAGAGCTGGCAACTTTAAGAGACATGACTTCAATTCCCAGAGTTCCTTTACGACGCATGGTCTTCAACCGCACGGTATTCCCCTTTGATGTGTTCTGGGAGTTGAAGTCCATGCATCTTAAAGTTGCCAAGCTTGAGGAACACTGCCCTAGAGGACTCTGTGGCTAAGGAGGGATTGGAACCTCGGCCTTTTAATTTGGTCCAGAATTTTCACCACTGGACCACACTGGTTTTTTGGGCTGAGAAATATAAGACCTGTTCTGTAACAAATGAGGGGAGATTGAACTTGAGTCTCGTCACCCCTAGTCCAACACCTTCCCCAATGCATCACAGTGGCCTTACGCTCAGGAGAAACGGACTTATTTAAGGGGGCAAACATACCTCATATGCCTTCCTCCTCTTATTTTCCCCACAACAACCCTATGAGGTAGGTTGGGCTGAGAGCGGTTACCCAGACTAGAACCCAGAGTCCTGGTGATTGGCCTAAAGCAGGGGTCTTCAAACTCGGCCCTTTTAGGACTTGTGGACTTCAACTCCCAGAATTCCTTAGCTAGGGACGCTGGTTGAGGAATTCTGGGAGTTGAAATCTACAAGTCATAAAAGGGCCAAGTTTGAAGACCCCAGGCCTAAAGTCACCTAGTCAAGTTTTCACACCTCTGGCAGAACTAGAACTCATGATCTCTTGATGATTGGCCCAAAGTCCCCTAGCCAGCTTTCATACCTAAGGCGGTACTAGAACTCATGAACTCCTAGTGATAGGCCCAAAGTCACCCAGCCCGCTTTCATGACTAAGTTAGGACTAGAGCTCACCATCTCTCAGTTTCTAACCTGGTGCTTTCACCACTAGATCAAACTGCTTTTTATTCCCAGCCTTCCCGCATTCCAACACCATCATGGCTGACCACACAGTGCAGCCCAGCCTTAAACTGACACTTTCCAAATATTCCAAAGAAAATGGTAAATGTGTTCAAACTCTCCCCGAATAGTCATCCAGTTTGAAAACCTTGTTATTGCTGGATTCACTTTCCAGAGCAAAGATCTTTTAAATGTCTGCTAAGTCTTGGCGATTTGACAAGTTAACATGATTCCTTCTCCTCTGAAGAGTTTTTTTTTTTTAACTGTGCTTTTTTACATTATCCTTCTAACACACCATCGTTTGCACAACAAACTCGAGACAGGATTTCTTGGAAGAGGAGGAATCCAGTGACATAAATGGTTTTTTTTCCTTCTCTCCAACAATGTTGTTTTCTAGTCTTCACTCCCATAAACATAACACAATTCACACGTGGAAAGGGCCATTAAATCTTTATTACAAAATAGCTAAAGGGAAAGAATTAAAGTAAATTAGTGTAAATGCTCTCCAATATTCCTGCCTTTTTCTTTTAAACAATGATTTATGCTAGCAGGTAAAACTTGTTATTTAGACAGGGATGGGAGAATGGAAAATTTGGAAAGAGGTTTTTTTTGTTTTTTGTTTAAATGATTTTTATTGGAAGTTTGTCAAAACAAATTCAAACTAAACTCAGAGAAAGAATTAAAAATGCAAAGAAAAAAGAAGTTAAAGAAAAAAATATAAAGAAGTGACTTCCGATCTTCATCACAACTATAAATAAATTTATTCCCTCTTCACCCATTATAAGGTTACAAACAAATATCTCTTCTTCCCATAACCCATCCCTTTTCTATATGCAAATTTATAAATCATCAACTTTTCAGTCCTGTTATCAGCAAAAAAAAAAAAAGTCTGTAAAGCAATGTTTTTCAACCTTGGCTACTTGAAAATATGTGGACGTCAAATTATGTGGACTTCAAATTCAAGTTGAAGTCTACATATCTACAAGCAGCCAAAGTTGAGAAAAATTGCAGTAAAGGGTTACCAGAGCTTTATAGAAAATACCTTATTTTACCCTTGGCCAAACAAGCCATCTTTATATTCCTTCCTTTTACTTCTAACAATGTTGACTTTTAATTCATTCAGATGCCATAGAATTTATTTTCACTTCAATTTTTCTGTTTCCCATCACAAAGGCTTCGAGGCTATAACAAACCTCTTTAGTAACGACATTAAGATTTTTTTTTTTCATTTAGAAATGTTAAGGGGGTTGTTTTTTTTGAAGAGAAATGGTTCCTAGCACATAGGAATTTAGTGGCGAGGATATAGGGAAATTTTGAAAGAAATTCCATAAGGATCATCCTACCTCTCAAGGAGAACATTAAATGGATGGAAATTCAGCATGCAAAGGTGGACGTGTCCCGGCGTTCCCTCAAAAGTGGAAAATGAATCAAAAGTTTTTTGATATTCAAAAAAAAAATCCTAATTGTTTCACGCCACACAAATAGGGGAAGGTTTAATTTTCTCATTTTTTTCAAGAATTTTCTTAAAACAGAGCAGATCTCTTAGTAAGAGGATCAAAAGTGGCAAATTCATTTCACTCTATCTGCACCAAATAAATTCAACAAGTGCTGCCTCTACCAATGAAAGATTTGTGCTGTACCTCTGTGCCATTTGGCAATTCGGAAGTGTGTCTGAGGAGAAAAAAATGGATGCAATCTGGATTTTTAAGAGCGTCTGAACGCTCTCTGATTAGACTGGATAAATTTCTCCATTCTCCTTTTCCTTTTTTTTTTTTTAATGACTTTTTTTTCCCTATCGCACACAGGAAGAAACCTGCAAAACAAAAAGAAATCCCAAGATGCCAACTGCAGCAACAACAACAGGAAATACATCAAACTGTAAAAATATGCATTTTATAATCAACCTTACACACTTCAGTTCACCAACAGTCCTTCGCAAGGAGGCATCTTTGCAAACCGCTACAGTAATCCCTTGATAAAAACACAAGGACAATGCCACTTTTATTTCCTTCCAGAATGCTGAATTTATTCTTTTCCTCGTTCGTCTCTTATTTGTCCTAAGGTCCTCCCTTGCATTTTTGTTACAGGAGAGAGAGAGAGAGAAAGAGCAAAAAGGGGTGACGGATTCGTTCTGTTTTTTTCTTTTTTCCCCTCGCTTTCCTTAATTTCTGTTTGAAAACAAGAAGCGACGTTTGGTGGTGTTTTGTTGTAAGCATCCTGCAGAACTGAAGCGGCCGAGGAATGAGGTCTTCTGCAAGGGGGAAAAAAGAAAAAAGACAGTGGCGGGATTATTTTGCAAAGCCCGGTTGGTCTAAACTTCCAAGTTCAGAGACAATCTTGAAAGCGAGGCAAATTCCCAGCTTTCCTGGTTCAGGAGAGACCAAACAATTTTGCCCCTTGGGGGGAAAGACAGCAAAGAAAAAGAGTGTCTTTGACCTCTTGTTTCTCTCTCTCTCTCTCTCTCTCTCTCTCTCTCTCTCTCTCTTTTTCCCTCTCTTTCTCTTTCTCTCTCTCTCTCTCTCCTTTTTCAAAAGCTTCTGGGCCTCTCCAGAGAACCTCTGCACCAGCGGCTAAAGACAAAACCAAAAGGCGCTCTTTTAATTTCGTTTCACTTGGTTTCGGTGTCCTTTTGGAAAGAGGCGGCCTCCGTTGCCTCTTAAGCCCACTTCAGTATAGCAGCTGCTGCCCCTCCCACCTCTAGTAACGGCTGGGAAGCTGCGCTCGGAGGAGCAGTTGGGTAGGCAAAGGGCAGAGTAGAAAAGGTTAGGGTGATTTTCTTCCCGCTGAGGTCCTCTGGAGATACTTTGGAAATGCTTACAGTTTGGTTTGGTTTGGTTTGAATTGAATTGAATTGAATTGAACAGTTTATTTAGCCAAGTGTGATTAGGCACACAAGGAATTTGTCTCTGGTGCAGAAGCACTCAGGGTGCTAGTAATCCTCGATTTACAACAGTTTGTTTAGTGACTGTTTGAAACTACAATGGCACTGAAAAAATAGAAGTAGAATGGAATGGAATAGAATAGAATAGAATAACAGAGTTGGAAGGGACCTTGGAGGTCTTCTAGTCCAACCCTCTGCTCAAGCTGTGGCTGTGTATCTGTGTCCCATGTTCTGAGAAAGACAAAAATGTCCCCTTACCCAATTTCTCCATATGGTGGATATCATATGTAATTGGAATGGCATGGCATGGCACGGCATGGGATGGGATGGAACAGAAGAGTTGGAAGGGACTTTGGAGGTCTTCTAGCCAGCCCCTTGCTCAAGCAGGAGAACCCTAAATCATTTCAGACAAATGGTTGTCCAAATGACTTATGACTATTTTTCACAAGACTGTTGCAACATCTGCATGGTCAACATGATTTACATTCAGATGCTTGACAACTGATTCACCTTTATGATGGTTGCTGTTTCCCTGGGTCATGTGATCCCACCATCAATGGGGAAACCAGATTCACTTAATAACTGTTACTCATTTAACAACTGAAGTGATTCACTTGAGAAATGTGGAAAGAAAAGTTGTAAAAATGGGGCAAAACTCACTCAATAAATTTCTCACTTAACAAGCCCCTTAAATTTGGGGCTCGGTTGTGGTCACATGTTGAGGACTACCTGTACATGCAAAGCAACAGAATCATCATTGTCATCATGATGTCAATTAAAGGGGGAGTAAAGAAGGTAATAAGTATAAAATTCTGGCAGTTGTTATGCTAGGTCCTAGCATATCTTGGAAGGCCCGCCAGCATTGCGAGTTTGTCCAGACAAGAAACACAAACTTTGAGTGCTATCTCTATCTTTATTGTTGAGTTATAGTAACAGAATATTACAAGTCTGCAAGTATGTCTTTTGACCTTAACTCTGACATTGCAGAAAGCTAAGAGTCCTTTCTCAGATGTTTCCCATGCCCCCTTTCCACCTGTGAGCTGAGATACCTCTTTCCTGATGCTTGTCCAGGCTGTGGATCTTCCTCCCATCTCCCAAAGTTATTTGCACATACCTCTACAGCTCCAGATTTTTTTTTTTTTTTAAAAAAAACTCTTTTGTGGACCAATTTGGGGCCATGAGTGAGATTGTGAGAGTTGGTAACTATCTGTTGTGGTTCTTGTGATGAGATTACTTGTGATGAGCAGATGTTCACACTTGGTGCTTTGCCCACATAAAGTTCATTGGGTAATCCTGAATTAGCCTATCGCTGCTGAAGCCTGACAATTAGTTTTACCTTACGCTGGTTTTCTTTTTTTTTCTTTTTTTTTGTAACAACTTTGCAAAACAACTTTCTAGTCCTTAGTGTGGCATACAACGTGTCGCTCAGTGTGAAAAGGTAGCAAATATTAACAAGTAGATAAAACCATTCTCACTGGCATAATTGCTATTTATTTTAACAAGGAACAATAATTATTATTATAGAGTGAATGTTGCAAAAGAAAACAAAGATAGTACCAATATTATTAAGCACCGGGTGCAATCCCAAAACATCTGGAACACCAGTTGAATGCCATCGGCATTGTCGGAAACAACACGAGTCAATTGTAAAAGTCAGCTGTACTCGGAACAGCTTACATCCTGTGATGATACCTTTAATATCATAAAATATCAGCATCTACCTACTCGAGGTCCTTGGGAAGGAATCGATAGGTGGATCAAAATGCCAAATCTAAACACCTGGCCAACAAAAATAATGATTATAATGTACACTCAGTTCATCTGATCATTCTTCCCAAGGATCTGGAATAGCTAGCATCTAAGAAACCCATTGCAATATCTGTACACCCGGTTCCAAGTCACGCAATTTTGTGTAACCAATGAGTTAAAATTCTGTTCCCTTCCAAATGCATCCAAGGGCTTTTTCAGATCTTCTCGCCTGGCATTTATCGTGATCATCATCGTTTAATATAAGCATCATTCAAATTAAGCTTTTCATCCCTATTGTCAAAATGATTGCAACTGGGCAGAATCAAAAGAGAGAGAGAGGTTTTCAGGAGGCTATTTTTTTCTATTTCCCTCCCCCCCCAAATATAATTATAATAATACTCTGTTGCAGACATTTCCCTGGAGAAAAGAAGGGGGGGGGAAGGAAGCTGATGAAGAAGGTGGTATATAAAACAGCCGTCTTCCGTTGGAGTCAGCACATCTGCTAGTCCTTGCATAGATTGGAGACAGTTGTGCTGACTTGTGTGATAACAGGTACAGTTTGGGTCTGTTTCTCTCTCTCTCCCTCTCTCTCTTTCTGTCTCTCTCTCACAAACACACACACAAACACACACACAGATCTCAAATTCGTTGTCACCATTTCAGAGCCGCCTGCATGGAGGGAAAAAATAATTTCCTCTGTACAACATCACCAGATGGTTCAGGACACCTTCCTCCAATTCAGGATATCTGGGATCACAACTCCCATTTTCCCCAGCTGGCAAAAAAAGCACACTCAGAACTCAAGGAAGGAGACAAACCACTCAGGGCTCATCCTTCCTGCCAGCCGACATTTAGAGAAGCAGGAAGCAGCACCAGATGAACCATTAAAAAAAAAAATACACCAGTCATCAAAAATGGAATCCCAGCCTAGCCAAGATTATATATCAAGAGTCTTCAAACTTGGCCGCTTTAAGACTTGTGGATTTCAACTCCCAGAATTCCTCAGCCAGCTAGGCTGGCTTAAAGTGGCCAAGTTTGAAGACCCCTGTTGTATATATAATGTTGTGATTCCGTGCCAGCCTGTGCTCCCAACAGCTGAGTCTGAGGAATTTGAGGAGGTGGAGGAGGCATTTGAAGGGCCATCAGGGGCAGAGGGAGGCTCTGATGAATTACAGGACTCACGGTTTGATGCAGAGCCTGGGCCCTCCAGTCGTGTTCCTGATGAAGCTCAGCTGTGTGAGGAGAATGAGTCAGACTCGGAGGACTCACACCTGATGGACATGCTAATTGATGTTCGCACACGTCGTCAATTAGCGAGAGTAAATCAGCAGCAGTCAATGCGGTAACTCCAGAGTAAAAGGAGAAGGCACTGAGAGGCAACGCCTTGGGACCGCTGTATAAAAAGAGGAGGTGTGGGCGGTGCTGGTTGCTGAAGGCAACCGTTTGCAAAGTACTTCTTGGGATCCTGGTTTGTTCGTCTTGCTTGTGACTACTCTTCTGTTTGCATCGTGTTTCCTGTGGACTATTTCCTTCACTTGGATTGAGTTTTGCTGTTTGTGTTTTGGACTATTTGGCAGGTTTGTCACTCATATTAAAAGGGGTTTGTTTTGTTTTAAGTCTCCAGCCTATTTTATCAACAGGGGTTTCGTCCTTGTGCCTTTAACAAGGACGGATATAGGTTGGGATAGAACATATAAACAGCCAGCAAGATTACAGGTACTAACTAAGCCCTCTAAGTTTTCCTTTCTAAGGCACAATGAAATCCCACTTAGTGGGGGGGAGAGGAGCTGACCATGGGAAAACATGCTCCCCATTTATTCCAAGAAGGGAAACTGAGTTGCTTCCTAGGAAACAAAGGCAGGGTGCCTCTCCATTCCTAGAAATCTGGCTTCATTTCTCATTGATTGAGATTTCTTAGCGAGTTAGGTAATGATAATAAAATTACAATTAAAAAAAAGAAAAGGTGGGATAGTTGGTGTGGCAGTAAAGAGAGGATAGCAATAGCAATAGTACTTAGACTTACATACCGCTTCACAGGGCTTTACAGCCCTCTCTAAGCAGTTTACAGAGTTAGCAATTTGCCCCCAATAATCTGGGTGTCAATCTCTAGCTCGAATATCCAAATAAAAAGTCCAGGAGTAATTTCATTTCTGAAAAGCTTACTGGTTTGTTGAACACATGGCATGTTATAGGCCAGTGATGGCGAACCTTTTAGAGACCGAGTGCCCAAACTGCAACCCAAAACCCACTTATGCATTGTCGGGTGCCGGGTGGGTGTGGCCCTTTGGGTGGGCGTGGCTGCAGTGATAACAGTAGACTGGGTGGGACTAAAAGGTTCAATCAATCCCAACTTTGCAAGATCTTTTTTTTTCCCGTGAGAAGTTGAAATTGACTGATTGATTGAACCTTTTTTTTTTGTACATGGCGGCAGAGGCCTAAAGCAAAAAGATAAAACCTAGCTGAAGGCCTAGGACTGGGGCGACGGCACGCGTGCCCACAGAGAGGGCTCTGAGTGCCGCCTCTGGCACCCGTGCCATAGGTTCGCCACCACTGGTATAGGCAAAGGAAAACTAACTCTAAAATCCCAAGGCATCAAACCATAGCATATAATAATGACCTTCCCAGCCAAATCTCCCAGATGTCTATGTAGCTCATGTAAATAAATTCTCCTAGTTATGGGAACTGTCTGCTTTCTTCTTCACACCTGCTGGAATGTCCTTGAAAATTTTCCAGACAGCCTTCTCTCAGCAAACTTCCAAAGAACTAGAGAGGTTTTCTCTAACTAACCCATTTGGAAAGCATAATTCCCCCCCTCACACACACACACTTACTTTAATGGCAAGATGAAAACAAAGAGGCACCTAGCTGCCAAATTCTCATTCTTGACACTGGGTCCTCATTTCACCAACCTAGGAAGGATGGAAGGCTGAGTCAACCTCAAGCCGGTCAGAATCGAACTCCTGACAGTGAGCAGTGAGTTAGCCTGCAATACTGCACTCTAACCACCGTAACACCCTGGATCTTGGACACTAGAACAGGGCTTTTCAACCTTTTCACCCATTGTACCACTTTTAGGATATGGCAATATCCAAGTACCACAAGTTGCCTAGCAAGGTGTCAAAAACTTGATGATCCAAAAAAAAAGAAAAGAAAAAAAGTGATAAAATACAGGTAGTCCTCGACTTACAACAGTTTGCTTAGTAACTGTTCAAAGTTACAATGGCACTGAAAAAAGTGCCCCCCAAGCCACAGCCGAGCAAGACACCTGCCTGCCCGCCTGGCGGCACTCTTCCTCCTGTCCGAGGTTTTCATTGTTGTGAGCATTTCTGTTGAGGATTGGCAGCGGGGGTGGGGTGGGGGGTGTTTGGTTTTTATTCCCCCCATCTGCTGGGTGGTTGCAACAGGTTTTGGTCACTTCACATGACCCTGGGACACTGACCGTCATAAATATGAATTAGTTGCCAAGCATCTGAATGTAAATCACAAGACCCTGGAGATGCTGCAACATTCCAGCTGATCAGTGCTTCTTCTGGGCTCAGCAGAAGCGCCAGGATCAGCACTGAGCTCCAGCTGGAGCCTCGCTCTGGCGCATCCGCTGAGCCCTGACAGCCCTGCAGCTCCAGCCGTCTCTCGCTCAGGCTTGTGCGGTGCTGCCACTGGTTCAGCTCATTCCCCTCCCCCACTACCACTTTTCTAGGATGGTCGCGTACCACCTGCCAGGTGCCAGTGTACCACAGGTGGTACCCGTACCCACTGGTTGAAAAGCCCTGCATTAGAATACAAGGCAAAGGATTGGAGAAGATCACCAAGTTCTCAAGATCTGAAAATTGAAACTGAAAGATCGTGGTGTAAACCAGCCGTGGTAGTCCCAGGGAGTTATCGGAACTGAGTGCCTTGACTAAAAAATCTTGATGACTTTGGGCACGATCCCAGAACAATTGGAGCACCATCTGAACACCATCAGCACTGACAAAATCACCATCAGTCAATTGCAAAAGGCAGCTTTACTTGCAACAGCTGACATCCTCCGATGATACCTTTAATACCGTGAAATGCCAACATCTGCCTGCTCCAGGTCCTTGGGAAGGATTCGCTAGCTGGATAAAAATGCCAACTCCAGTCTAAACATCTGGCTGACAGGGCGACGGACCGTAAGAATAATCTTGAATGGTACTTAGAAAATCTGCCCATTAACAAAATTCCCATCTGTCCATTGTAAAAGGCCAAACTGCTTGGATCTGCATATACACTGCATCGACACATTATGACAGCTCAAATTCTCGGGAAGAACTTGATGCATATGTTGGCCAACAGCAGCTAAAGAACTGGCAGCTGTGATTTCACATTGTTGTGTATAGAGGTGGTCCTCGACGTACGACAGTTCATTTCGTGACCGTTCCAGGTTACAACGGCACTGAAAAAAGTAACTTATTTCCTCCTTAGGGTCGTTGCAGCATCCCCATGAACACACAATTTATATTCTAATGTTTGACAACTGACTCACATTTATGACCATTGCAGTGTCCCGAGGTCATGTGATTCCCTTTTGCGATCTGACAAGCAAAGTCAACAGGGAAACCAGATTCACTTAACAACCATGTTATGAATATAACAACTGCAGTGATAACGGTTAACACACGTGACAAGAAAAGTCGTAAAATGGGGCAAAACTCACTTAACAAATTTCTCACTTAGCAACATAAATTTTGGGCTCAACTGTGGTCATTAAGTCTAGGACTACCTGTATAAAAATTCGTGGTAGTCCATCACTGCTAACATCTATGGTAGGCAACCTTGGCTCTTTTATGACTCGTGGACTTCAACTGCCAGAATTCCTGAGCCAGCCATGCTGAGGGGAAAGGGAGAAGTTTCCAAGCTGAGCCATACTGGCTCAGGAATTCTGGGAGTTGAAGTCCATGAGTCATAAAAGAGCCAAGGTTGCCTACCCGTTATCTGTGGCTTTGTGGTGTCCAGTCACGCCCTGGTTAAAAGCTTAAATTGCTTTTAAGTTGCTTAAATCAGTCACTATAGGAACCTTGTAGGAATTGTAACACTATGTAGTTCCCCAAAGGTGCTTTTTCAAAAGACAGGTCGACTGTTTTTCCTTGAAGACGTTTCGCTTCTTATCCAAGAAGCTTCTTCGGTTCTGACTTAAGGTGGAAGATGGAAGGGTTTATATTCCTTTGCAGTCACCCGATAGTTAGCACTCTTTGTGAGAAATATTGAGGCCACTTGGAGGTTTATCTGTGTCCTCAGGGTCACTTGAATCAGAGTGCAAATGGGTGTGGAACCTTCTTGGAACTGCTGAAAGGACTGTGTTGTAAACAGAAGAGAGGTGGTGTGGTATCCCTCCCCCACCTCTGGTGAGAGGGCTGTTTAATCTTAATATAGATGACCTCTTTGACCCCCTTTTCAAACCATAATCTCCATAGGACGGAAAGGGAAGGGAAGAGGGGGTCGTTTGCAAGATCTGGGACCCCCAATCCAAATTCTCTTTTTTCTATTCAGAAAGCAGTCCTGGATGCAAGAACCAGTGTGGGACATCCCCCCGGTGCGTTCTTGGAAAACAAATCCATGCAGATCTAAATGTGTATTTAGTCAATAGCTTTGGGGTGCAGTTTTTTCTTTTCCTCCGTGCATTGCAGTTGTTTATTCAGTCTTGTATCCATGATTTCCCCCTTTATCTAATCTCTAACGCTATGAATCCACATCTCTTTTAAGCCAAATCCAACCTCATGCATGAAAATGGCAGGATTTTTTTCCCCCCCTTAAATGCACGACTTGTACGTTCCAGGTTAAATCCTCATCCGTTATTCTTGTTTAATAATAATAAAAAATGCCACTTGGCATCAAGAAAACGTCCAGCCATGCCAGCCTACGTTTTCAGCAGCTTTCTACCTCCTCAATCCCTCCCCACCTCTCTCTGGCAAGTTTAAAATGTTTAATTAAAAGCTGGAATATCTGATAATAACCTTCTCGAGGTTTATTTAAAAATTACGTCTATTCTGAAGAGCTTTAGAAAGCGATGTAAAACCGATGGGCCACAATTGAGGGATTAGAAAACCAAATTTATTTTATTTTATTTTATTTTTTTACTTGCACGGAGAAAAGCAGAGAAAATCTTGTCTGGGTGGATAAAAGAGGCATTGAATGGGAGGGATGGAGCCCACGTCGGGACGGGCGAGGAAAGGTTTGGGAGAGGTTACCGAGATGAAAATTACCTTTAATAAAAAGAGAGGGGGAAATAGAATGATTAAAAAAAATAGAGATGAAATAGGAGAACTGTAGCATGAAAGAAAGCTGTTCAATTTTCGGTGGATTATTTTCTGGAAGGGTGAGAATGAACTGTCTTATTCAGAAACTTACTTTTAACTATAATCTTTCTCTATTTCCGCTCTCTTCCAGACCAGAAGAGATTTATCCATGAAAGAAAAAGGGGATGATTAGACACTAATAACTATTGTGCTTGCAGAATTGATGGTGGCAAGAAAATATATATCCTTGGTCCCTGAATGTTGGGTAACTTCACATCACTGACAATCTAAGATCCATGGACTCTGATCTGCAAGCTTCGTGTCAGTACAGGTATTCCTCAATTTAACAACCATTCAAAGTTACACTGGCACTAAAAAAAAAGGGACTTAAAACTGGTGTTCACGTGACTGCTGCAGCATCCCCAGGGTCATGTGATAAATTTCTAGGGCCCTTTTGCATGTATTTACGAGGTTTGCAATATCCAGCCAGCCGTGTGCCAAAAAAGCCAACACAGTGCTAGGCTGCATTAACAGAGGGACAGAATCAAGATCAAGTGAAGTATTAATACCACTTTACAATGCCTTGATAAATGGACAGCCATTTGTCTGCAATAGTATAGGGTTTCCTGCTTGAGCAGGGGGTTGGACTAGATGACCTTCCAACTCTGTTATTCTGTATCCTGGAACCAGGTGGAGGGACTTAGGGATCTTTGGAAGACCTGAAGGATCAGGTTGAGAACAGATCTATTGGAGCAAATTTATCTAGGACGGTGGTCACTAAGGATGAACACCACTTGATGGGGCCTTATCATCATCGATCTAAAAAATGTTAATTGCCCAATTATGAAACTAGATTTTTTTTCATGGTCCAAAAAGAGAGATACGTACTCGTGGGCATATCTCTAGTTATGCAAAATAAGTTCCATTAACCTATCCTGGTATCTGCTAATGGATATTGGAGAGAAGGGGAATTATATCCAGTATACCTTTTGGAATAACTGTGTCCCACTGCCTGCCCCATATCTATTCTAATTGCCTTCAGCAAAGCTTAAATTAACCTACTTCCTATTTTTTGAAAAAGTTGGGGGGGGGGGAATCATTTTGCCTCTCTTACCTTAATTTTATGTGCCACCAGGAAAGCATAACGTAAGGGAAAGGGAGAGAAAGCCACAAGCAAAAAATAAAATAAAATAAATGAGATTATTATATCGCTTCAAACATTGATGCTATATTTAGGATTGTGGTTGAGAAATTTGGCAACTGAATTAACTCACTTCCTGGGTTTTTAATTCTCTGTTTTTAATCATAGAGAGAGAGGCAGGCGGAGAGACAATTATTTTAAATACGTTTTGTTCTAGAGATCACTGAAGTCTATTCCCCTCCATCTGAAAAAAATAGACGTAAAGAAAGAGATGGAAGAAAAATTGCACATAGTCTGCCAGAGAATTTACTATATTGTGGGATTTTTGGTGTTCTTTGAAATAGGGTACTAGAATTTCTCAGGGAAGGAAAATAGCTATGGAAAACACAACGCCTGTGTGTATACACCAACACACCCTTATGCACATCTAGAGACACACTCCCATCCTTTGCTCCTATCTACTTGGGAATACGCATCCACTCCAGAGAGTTTAGCATAAATGTCATTTTTTTTTTTGTTCAGGACCCCTGTGTGCTTTTCACTTTATTTACTGCTTCCTGCTTGATACATTTGCCCAGAAAACACCAGGTGAACCTGGCAGCCATTCAGGAAAGATAATTGTGCAAAGCCCAGAAAAGAGTTAACCGTTTCCCTTCGGGCAAATGGACTTTCTTAATTTTTAACTGACCAAGGAGGTCCACAGCATGAAACAGGTGAAAAAACAGTGCAGGGATGTGGGAGTATGAGATTAGAGAAAGGAAAAGAAGATGGAGAACACATCTGGAAGTGTACAGGGAGTCCTCGACTTAGGACCACAAGGGAGCCCAAAATTTCTGTTGCTAAGTGAAACATTTCTTAAGTGAGTCTGCCCCATTTTACAACCTTTCTTGCCACCGTTGTTAAGTGAATCACTGCAGTTGTTAAAATTAGTCAAGTTGCTATGAAGTGAATTCAGCTTCCCCATTGATTTTGCTTGTCAGAAGGTCGCAGAAGGGGAACATGTGACCCCGGGACACTGCGACCATCATAAGTACGAGTCAATTGCCAAGCGTCTGAATTTTGATCACGTGAGGGAATGCTGCAATGGTCATAAAGTGTGAAAAATGGTCATAAGTCACTTTTTTTCAGTGCTGTTGTAACTTGGAACGGTCACTAAATGACCATTGTAAGTTGAGGACTATCTGTATTTCTATGCACGTTAGAGCAGAAAGATAGACCAGCCTTCTCCAACCTGGCACCCTTCACCTGGAGAATTCTGGAAGGTGCAACCTGAATTAGTCTGGAGATTTAAAGGCTGGAGAAACTGTAGCAATTGTGAGAGGGATCTTGGAATCCCAGTGGACAATCACTTAAATGTGAGCCAGCTGTGTGCTGCAGCTGCCAAAAAAGCCAACACAGTTCTAGGCTGAATTAACAGAGGGATACAATGAAGATCATGTGAAGTGTTAATAGCACTTTACAATGCCTTGGTAAGGGCACACTTGGAATATTGCATCCAGTTTTGGTCACCACGATGTAAAAAAGATGCTGAGACTCTACAAAGAGTACAGAGAAGAGCAACAAAGATGATTAGAGGACTGGAGGTTAAAACATAAAAGGAACGGTTGCTGGAATTGAGTATGTCTAGTTTAGGCAGTAACTGAAGCAGTAGGCGTGACACTGAAGCAGTAGGCACGAGTTTAAATGAACTCCAGAAGATGGTAGAGGACAAGAAGGCCTGGAGGAACGTTGTCCATGGGGTCGCAATGGGTCGGACACAACTTCGCAATTAACAACAAGTTTAACGAAGAGAAGGACGAGGGGGGGACATGATAGCCATGTTCCAGTATCTCACGGGTTGCCACAAAGAAGAGGGAGTCAAGCTATTCTCCAAAGCATCTGAAGGCAGGACAGGAAGCAACAGATGGAAACTAATCAAGGAGAGAAGCAGCCTAGAACTAAGGAGGAATTACCTGACAAAACAATCAATCAATGGAACGACTTTCCTCCAGATGTTGTGGATGCTCCAGCACTGGAAGTTTGTAAGAAGAGACTGGACAGCCATTTGTTTGAAATGGTATAGGTTTCCTGATTGATCAGGGGGTTGAACTAGATGACCTCCAAGGTCCCTTTCATCATCATCATTATTATTATTATTACTACTACTACTACTAGAAAAAGGGCATCAGAAAGAATCATAATGAAGGAATGAATATAGGTAGTCCTCAGCTTAAAACCATCCATTTAATGTCCATTAGAATTTACAACTACACTAAAAAAAGTGACTTTTGACTGGTCCTCACACTCGTGACCACTGCAGTAGCCTCAGAATCATGTGATCAGAATTCAGGGACTTGGTAACTAGTACGTATTTACGACAGTTGCAGCATCCTGGGACTATCTGACCGTCAGTTTTGACCTTCCTAGCTATCTTCCAATAAGCAAATTCAATGGGGAAACCTGGATTTTTTTAACAACCACAAGATACACTTAACACAATGATTCGCTTAACAGTGGTGGCAAAAAGGTCATAAAATGAGGTGCGACTTAACCATCTTTCTTAACAATGGGAATTCTAGTCCCAATTGTGGTCGTAAATTGAGGACTACCTGTAAATGAATGGGTAATAATCCACCCTGGAACAAGTTAGATAATTATTTTATATAATAAATCACGTGTTGGAGAAGGACTTCTATTGGAGACCCATGGAAATGCACTCCCTATCTGGAGAGGCTGACATCGCTTGAGGTAGAATCTAAAATTGTTGCAAACATCTTTTTAAGTTCCTGGAGAAAAGGCTGCAGTAAATTTACAAAGGACAAAACTAATTGGCTCGGCTTGTCCGTTGTAAAATTTAAATTCACACTAATCATGTCCGATTTTGCATGTGTGCATGTAAATTAGTTATATTCAGGATTTTGTTTTCCAAGCATACCACCCCCATCCCTGGTTTTTGTCCCTGAATTTTTAAAAAATCTAGTAATTCCACTGTTCAACTTGCTAAAAATTACACTGAATAACGGTCCCCCAGAGTCCCACGTGAGATGTTTTATCCAGAGAACATGAAATAATGAGGAAAAAGGAACATTTTTTCCATCTCTTTCTGCAGCTTCAACTTTGTGTTCCACGTAAAAAAGGAATGGATCATTGATTACGTAGTCACAGCAACCATCTTGATTTTTTTTTAACCCTCTGTAGTATTTCTGGGGCATCTTTATGATCAGCTTTTCCCGAGTTTGCCATCTTTTTTACAGCGTCATAGGTAACGCGGTAGATACCTCTGGGAGAGGATGGGAATATCACAAGAGGGCTTCAAATTATTACATCTTGAGAAATGGTCTGTCTAGGGCAGGGGTAGGCAACCCAAAACACTCAAAGAGCCACTTGAACCCGTTTCCCATCAAAAACAAAACACTGGGAGCCGCAAAACCCTTTTGATATCTAAAATGAAGATAACACTGCATATATCCTTTTTTACCTTTATTATAGGGGTGTGTGCGTGTGTGTGTGTGTGTGTGTGTGTGTGTGTATGTACACACACACACACACACACATATTAAAAATAAAAGTAAAAATATGACTCTTGGGAATATCCATACTATTAAAACAATGATCACCAACAGAATGCTTTAATGCTTTAAGAGAATAAAATTACATACGCACACAGGTAAAAAAAGGATATATGCAGTGTTATCTTCATTTTAGATGTCAAAAGGGTCTCTCTCTCTCTGTCTCTCTCCCTCTCTATCTGCCCTTGGTCTGCCACTCCTCTTCCTCCACTCTCTCTCTCTCTCTCTCTCTCTCTCTCCCTCTCTCTCTCTCTCTTTCTCCCCCCTCCTATCTGCTGCTCACCTGGCAAGCTTCAAGCTGTTGTCCAACAAGCTCAGGGATAGAAAACCTCGTCTCTTTTATGACTCATGGACTTCAACTCCCAGAATTCCTGAGTCAGCCTAGCTGGGCTAGCTAGCTCTCTCCTGCCCTTCCTGCTTCCTGCTTCCTGCAGAGACGCAGCAAAGGGAGGAGCTCCGCCTAGTAAGCTTTTCAGCTCCTCGGAGAACATTGTGAGTGCACTCTCTTTTACACACACACACACACACACACACACACAAAACACACACACACACACACAGAGAGAGAGAGAGAGAGAGAGAGAGAGAGAGAGAGAAGCAGGGAAGTGCAATTGCCTCTCTCTGTCTCTGTCTCTCTCTGCAAAGGCAGAGGAGGCTGGGAGCCACAGGGGAAGGCTCAAAGAGCCGCATGCGGCTCCGGAGCCGCAGGTTGCCGACCTGTGGTCTAGGGTGCTAAAAAAACATACGCGACTAAAGTGGAGCACTGCACGAATATTTTGGCTTGGAAAAGGATTAGTGGGTCAAGACAGGATGCTCCAAACTCATAGAATCTGGGGGCTTTAAAAGACAGCAAGAATAGCAAGAATAGTAACAGCTTCAGACAGGAACGTGGTGCACAGAGTGGTGAGGACAGCAGAAAAGATCATTGGCAGTTCCCTCCCTTCCATCCAGGACATAGCACATAAGCTTTGTTTGAGCAGGGTCCACCGGATTTTCTGGGACATCACACATCCTTTTCACAACCTGCTTTCCTTGTTACCTTCCGGGAGGAGGGGGCTCCGTGGTATCCAAAGCAGAACATCCAGATTCAGTCACAGCTTTGTTCCATACAGTATTAACTTTGTGAACTCTCAAGCTTCCTCCTTCCGTTATGTATTCAAGATGGACAGTGATCAATATTTATGTTACTTATAAGTTAGGGCCACGTTGAAAGCCTCTCTTAAGTCCCTGGATATTAACACCATCTCTTGGGAACTTCTGGCGCATGATCGACCGACATGGCGCACCTTGGTGTACCAGGGTTGCCAGACATATAAACACAGAAAGACAATCTTGGCACAAGAAAAGCGAGCACTCCGCAAAGCCAGAGCTGCAAATGCTGAAGTAACAGTGTCTACATTTCTTTGTTCAGTATGTGGCAGAACATTCCGTGCTAACATCAGTCTTATTAGCCACCTACGGACACATCGTTGATGGCCCATAACCCACAAGATGTCAAGGTCTTCATCGAAATCGATGGACGAACAACACACAACAACATAAGTAAGGGTGTAGGTCTATACATATGTTGTACGTAGTATGTTTTAAATGTGTGTTATGTATGTGTACACATTGAGAGCAAGCAACAAAATTTCATTTTAATGTGCATCATTGTGCCCACAGGGAAAAAAATGACAATAAAGGTTATCTAATTTGTTGTTGTTAATTGCGAAGTCGTGTCCGACCCGTCGCGACCCCATGGACAATGTTCCTCCAGGTCTTCCTGTCCTCTACCATCTTCTGGAGTCCATTTAAATTCACACCTACTGCTTCAGTAACTCCATCCAGACATCTCATTCTCTGTCGTCCCCTTCTTCTATTGCCCTCAATCTTTCCCAGCATCAGGCTCTTCTCCAGTGAGTCCTTGCTTCTCATTAGGTGGCCAAAGTACTTGAGTTTCAACTTCAGGATCTGGCTTTCTAAAGAGCAGTCGGGGTTGATCTCTTCTAGGACTGACCGGTTTGAACGCCTTGCAGTCCAAGGGACTCGCAGGAGTCTTCTCCAGCACCATAGTTCAAAGGCCTCAATTCTTTTGCGCTCAGCCTTTCTTATGGTCCAACTTTCACAGCCATACATTGCAACTGGGAAAACCATGGCCTGGACTATACGCACTTTTGTTGGCAGGGTGATGTCTCTGCTTTTTAGAATGCTGTCTAGATTTGCCATAGCTTTCCTCCCCAGGAGCAAGCGTCTTTTAATTTCTTGGCTGCAGTCCCCATCTGAGGTGATCTTTGAGCCCAGAAAAATAAAATCTGTCACTACCTCCATTTCTTCCCCATCTATTTGCCAGGAATTGAGAGGGCCGGATGCCATGATTTTGGTTTTCTTAATGTTGAGTTTCAAGCCAACTTTTGCACTCTCCTTCTTCACCCGCATCAAGAGGCTCTTTAGTTCCTCTTCACTTTCTGCCATTAGAGTGGTATCATCTGCATATCTTAGGTTGTTGATATTTCTCCCGGCAATCTTAATTCCAACTTTTGATTCATCTAGCCCTGCCTTTCTCATGATGTGCTCTGCATATAAGTTAAATAGGCAGGGCGACAGTATACAGCCTTGCCGGACTCCTTTTCCAATTTTGAACCAATCAGTGGTTCCGTGTTCGGTTCTCACTGTTGCTTCTTGACCCGCATATAGGTTTCTCAAGAGACAAATGAGATGGTCTGGTACTCCCATCTCTTTAAGAACTTGCCACAATTTGTTGTGATCCACACAATCAAAGGCTTTTGCATAGTCAATGAAGCAGAAGTAGATGTTTTTCTGGAACTCCCTAGCTTTCTCCATGATCCAGCGTATGTTGGCAATTTGATCTCTAGTTCCTCTGCCTCTTCGAAATCCTGCCTGTACTTCTGGTAGTTCTCGATCCACATACTGCTGGAGTCTAGCTTGTAGGATTTTAAGCATAACTTTACTAGCATGTGAAATGAGTGCAATGGTGCGATAGTTTGAACATTCTTTGGCATTGCCTTTCTTTGGAATTGGAATGTAAACTGACCTTTTCCAATCCTGTGGCCACTGTTGAGTTTTCCAAATTTGCTGGCAAATTGAGTGTAGCACTTTTACTGCATCGTCTTTTAAGATTTTGAATAGCTCAGCTGGAATACTGTCACCTCCACTAGCTTTGTTGTTGCTCAGATTTTCTAAGGCCCATTTCACTTCACATTCTAGGATGTCTGGTTCGAGGTCAGTGACCATCTCATTGTGGTTATCTGGGATGTTAAGCTCATTCTTGTATAGTTCTTCTGTGTAGTTTTGCCATCTCTTCTTAATCTCTTCTGCCTCTGTTAGGTCTCTGCCATTTTGGTCCTTTATCATGCCCATCTTTGCATGAAACGTTCCCTTCATATCTCCAATTTTCTTGAAGAGATCTCTGGTCCTCCCTATTCTGTTGTTTTCTTCTATTTCTTTGCACTGTTCATTTAAGAAGGTATTCTTATCTCTTCTAGCTATTCTCTGGAATTCTGTATTCAATTGGGTGTATCTTTCTCTTTCTCCTTTGCCTTTTGCTTCCCTTCTTTCCTCAGCTATTTGCAAAGCTTCCTCAGACAGCCATTTTGCTTTCTTGCATTTCTTTTTCTTTGGGATGGTTTTAGTTGCTACCTCTTGTACAATGTTGCGAACTTCCATCCATAGTTCTTCAGGCACTCTGTCTATCAGATCCAGTTCCTTAAATCTATTTGTCACCTCTACTGTATATTCATCAGGAATATGATTTAGTTCATACCTGAGTGGCCTAGTGCTTTTCCCTACTTTTTTCAATTTAAGCCTAAATTTTGCAACGAGAAGCTCATGATCTGAGCCACAGTCAGCTCCTGGTCTTGTTTTTACTGACTGTATAGAGCTTCTCCATCTTTGGCTGCAGAGCACATAGTCAATCTGATTTCTATGTTGACCGTCTGGTGATGTCCATGTGTAGAGCCGTCTCTTGGGTTGTTGGAAAAGAGTGTTTGTTATGACCATCGTATTCTCTTGACAAAATTCTATTAGCCTGTGCCCTGCTTCATTTTGTACTCCAAGGCCAAACTTGCCTGTTATTCCGGTTATCTTTTGGCTTCCTACCTTAGCATTCCAATCCCCCATGATGATAAGGACATCATTTTTTGGTGTTAATTCTATAAGGTGCTGTAGGGCTTCATAGAACGGTCAATTTCATCCTCTTCAGCACCAGTGGTTGGGGCATAGATTTGGACTACTGTGATATTGAATGGTTTGCCTTGGATTCGAATTGAGATCATTCTGTCATTTTGGGGATTGTATCCCAGTATTGCTTTTCCTATTCTTTTATTGACTATGAAGGCTAC
The DNA here is from genome assembly GCF_016545835.1 of Crotalus tigris. Classification (NCBI taxonomy): domain Eukaryota; kingdom Metazoa; phylum Chordata; class Lepidosauria; order Squamata; family Viperidae; genus Crotalus; species Crotalus tigris. The sequence goes on from NW_024099557.1 coordinate 2,808,680, forward strand.
TCCATTTCTTCTGAGGGATTCTTGCCCACAGTAGTATACCTGATGGTCATCTGAGTTAAATTCACCCATTCCTGTCCATTTTAGTTCGCTGATTCCTAAGATGTCGATGTTCAGTCTTGTCATCTCTTTTTTGACTACATCTAGCTTGCCTTGATTCATGGATCTTACATTCCAGGTTCCTATGGAGAAAAAATCTTTACAGCATCGGACTTTCCTTTCACCACCAGATATATCCACAGCTGAGCGTCCTTTCGGCTTTGGCCCAGTCGCTTCATTCTTTCTGGCGCTACTAGTACTAGCCCTCTGCTCTTCCCCAGTAGCATATTGGACACCTTCCGACCTGAGGGGCTCATCTTCCAGCGTCATATCTTTTTTCCTTTTAGTACTGTCCATGGGGTTTTCATGGCAAAGATACTGGAGTGGTTTGCCATTTCCTTCTCCAGTGGATCACATTTTGTCAGAACTCTCTGCTATAACCTGTCCGTCTTGGGTGGCCCTGCACGGCATAGCTTATAGCTTCATTGAGTTACGCAAGCCCCTTCGCCACGACAAGGCAGTAATCCATAAAGGGGGGTTATCTAATATCTAATATTAATAGCACTTAGACTTATATACCACTTCACAGTGCTTTACGCCCCTCTCTAAGCAGTTTACAGAATCAGCCTGTTGCCCCCAGCAATCTGGGTCCTCATTTTACCGACCTCGGAAGGATGGAAGGCTGCGTCAACCTTGAGCCAGTCAGAATCAAACTGCCGAATTGCTGGCAGCCGGCAGTCAGCAGAATTAGCCTGCAATACTGCATTCTAACCACTGCGCCACCAGGGCGAATACAGGAAGTCCTCGACTTACAATTCCTTTAGTGACTAATCGAAGTTCCAACAGGGCTGAAAAAGGGACATGACCATTGTTCGCACTTGCGACCGTTGCAACGTCCCGATGGTCACGTGATCAAAATTCAGACGGTTGGCAACTGGCTCATATTTATGACCGTTGCAGTCTGCCAGGGCCATGTGATCCCCTTTTGCGACCTTCTGACAAGAAAAGGCAATGGGAAAGCCCGATTCACTTTAAAACTGTTGTTACTAACTTAACTTAAGCTCACTTAACAAATGTCTTGCTTAGCAACAGAAATTTTGGGCTCAACTCTGCTTGGAAGTCGAGAACTACTTGTAAAAAAGAAAATCCAATAATTTTAATATTAATCTCCTGCATACTTCAACCACCAGAAGCATCTGGCATATTCTGGTGTCCGTATTCCATCACTGGAGCAGCGTTGCTCAACTTTAGTAACTATAAGGCATCTAGACTTCAACTCCCAGAATTCCCCAGCCAGCCAGCTGGCTGGGGAATTCTGGGAATTGAAGTCTAGGTGTCTTAGAGCTGCCAAGAGTGAACAACACGGCTCTAGAACTTTGCCTCTTGATCAAAGGCTCTGAACAAAAGTTTTAACTTGTTTCTTCTGAGCCTGGAAATGTCTCAACATGCACAGTTGAGAATATGGTCAGGATTATTTAAAGCAGGAGTCTTCAAACTTGGCCCTTTTATGACTTGCGGACTTCAGCTCCCAGAATTCCTCAGCCAGTGTGCCTGGCTAAGGAATTCTGGGAGTTGAAGTCCACGAGTCATAAAAGGGCCAGGTTTGAAGACCCCTGATTTAAAGAATTGCCTTTAGGGTTGAAAAAGGCTGCACTGACAAGCTTTGAAGGCCTTCGTATGACGCAGCTATTTTCAGCTTCTTCCTGACTGGGATTAGGAATTCAGGGCCTTGGTGTTGGCATCAAAAGAATTACCTCCACTTCCAAAAGGCTCTTTGGGAAGCCCCCCCCCCTTTCCCCCCTCAGGGAGCTCTTTCTTATCAAGCTGCAAGCCCCATTATCATCACAATGGTGATTGTTGTTAAGGTACTCTCTGAGCTTGGTTGTTTTCTTGAAGACGTTTTATGACCCAACTAGGTAACATCATCAGTGCTACAAGGGAGTGGAGTTTGCTCTTTGTTGATCTACAAGTGGCTTGCCCTGTCAGTGTTCGTGGGAGTGTTTCTTGATTGGACTCATCTACTGTTGGTTATTTGAGTTAGTAGTTCCTTGATTGGGGTGTTCAAGGAACCAAGAACACTTCTTTGTGACATGGAAGACCTTACCTACCGTAGTTGGGTCATGAAACGTCTGCAAGAAAACAAGCTCAGAGAGCACCAAGGACCCCGCAATTCAACTGAACTAAAAGAATGCTGGTCTACTGATTGTTATTATCATCATTATTATCTCCATTTGTGCCACACTATTCTGCTGCCAAGTTGATGCCCCAAATGTTATTTCAGTATATCATGCTGACTTTTACCGCTGCTATTCTGTCTTCCTCCTTTTCATCAAGAATCACCCAAACCCCCTCCGGAGATAGACAGGAGGATGGAAACCTTTTAAATCCACCAATAAGCATATCTTGTATGGGAAAGGATGTCATTTACCGTTCGACTCCAAAATATCTCTGGTAGGTTCTGTCACCAGTTCCAATCTGCTCTGTGTGATCCATCAGTCATCAGCAAACCCAGAGACAGGCATGAGGATGAAAGTTGTTTAGCTTGGATTGGTGTGTCATATTTTTTTTAACAGCGAGGCAAAACAAAACTCGATAATATTCTGTTCAATCTTGTCCGATTCTCCACATTTTCCCATCTTGCAAAATGAAGTCAACTGCTTGAAATCAGTGCTTCACTGAATTCTGCAAAGCAGTTTTCCAGTGGCAGGTGAGTTCTTTCAGTGTACTAGAGACATTTATAAGAGAGGCCTAACCAGAAATGCACAGATTTAGAAGGACCGGTAAAATTCCTCCTGCTCAGGAGATCCGTTTGCCAAACAAATATATATATGCAGAAAGAGGCCTCCAAAGAGGTAGCAGTTTCAGGGGACATTTTTTGTCAATTCAGGTTTGACAAAAATCAGGTTCATGAGATTTGCAGAGCAGGGAGGGAGGGAGAAGGAGAGGGAGAGAAGACTGAATAGCAACATGATAAATCTATTTGCTTAACAATCTCTCTCTCTCTCTCTCTCTCTGTGTGTGTGTGTGTCTGTGTGTGTAAAGAGTTAGAAAGAAAATAAAACCTGAATAGCAAAAAAGAGAAAGAAAAACGGATCAATTTGCTTACCTCTGTCCAAAATCTATGCATTTCTCTCTCTCTCTCTCTCTCTGTGTGGGTGTGTGTGTGTGTGAAAGAGTAAAATAAATTAATAAAAGCCTAAATAGCAAAAAAGAGAAACCAAGGGAAACGCATGTTGGCCTAATTCTGCCCAATATTTATACACTTATTTGTGTGTCTGTGAGACAGACACAGATGAGATAGATAGATAGATAGATAGATAGATAGATAGATAGATAGATAGATAGATAGATAGATAGATAGATAGATAGATAGATAGATAGATAGATACGCAGACAGTCAGACAGACATAGATGATAGGTAGGTAGGTAGGTGGGTGGGTGGGTGGATGGATGATGGATGGATGGACAGACAGATACGCAGGCAGGCAAACAGACAGATCAGCTCGCTTGTTTGCCAAAAAAAAAAAAAAAAAAAAAAACCACCCTTCGTAGCGGTGGGCGGGCGAGGGGGGCGCATGCCTTGCAGGCTCCTATTTACAGCTTCTTCATGGAGCTCTCGAGAGCCGGAGAGGCCTTCAGGAAAATCAATCGAGCGCCTGAGTACATTAGGAAGTTGCGAAGTACTCATAGCGCAAACGGCTCCCATCCATCGAGTGGGGAAAAAAGGGAGCGAGCGCTGAGGAAGACCATCACTCTCTCTTAGGGGCTGAGGAGCGTCTGGAAAGCCTTCGCTGCTCGTTCCTCGGGGGGGGGGGCAGTCAGCATTTCCGGCGTCAGCAAAATAATCAAGAATTATAGCGGTGAGCGGCGGGGAAGAGCAGCCGCGACGCGTAATTCAGACAAGCATCGTGAGGTGGCCGGGCGTTTAAACTCCCCCCCCTTTTTTTCCGTCCTCCCCACCCGATCAGGAATATTCTGGGATTCCCCCACGGAGGAAAAGGGCCCAGTGACTGAGGCCGGAGTGAACATCAAACGGTCACGGGCTAATCAGTACAGACAAGTTTTCTTTTTGATGTGAAATAAGTAGATGCATTTCCAAGGTGGGAAACAAAGAGGGCAGAATCCCCCCCCCCATATCAGATGTCGGAGGAGAGACACGCTCGCTCGTTTGAATGAGGAAACGGCTTTGAATTCTGTTCCTCCCGCTTGAATGAAGGATTCCCGGGTTTCCTTTCTGCGGGAGGTGGCGATTTGCAGCGGCCCTTCCACCGTCCTCGGTTGCTCGTTTGTGGGTGCCCCATCACCGGTGGCTTTTAAGAAGAGACTGGGCAGCCATTTTACAGAAATAGTATCGCAGGGGACGCGGACTGGATGATCTCTAAGGTCCCTTCCAACGGTTACCTTTTATAGAGTCCCAGTGCCTCAATCTTAGCAGCTTTTAAGGTGGGTGGACTTCAGCTCCCAGAATTCCCCAGCCATCATGCTGAGAGCTGAAGTCTAAGCATCATAAAGATGGGTCAGAACTAAACAAATTTCCTGACAATTAGAACAATTAGTGGAACCATTAATTGTGGGTGCTCCAACAATTGGAGACTTTTAACCTACAGTTGAGAGTGCTCCAACACTGCAGGCTTTTAAGAAGAGGTTGGACAGCCATTTGTCTGAAATGGTAGAGGATTTCCTGCTTGCGCAGAGGGTTGGACTAGAAGACCTCTAAGGTTCCTTCTAACTCTATTATTCTGTTAAAGACAATAGAGAAGATACAGGTAGTCCTCAACTTACGACCACAATTAAGCTCCAAATTTCTGTTGCTAAGCGAGACTGTTGATAAGGGAGTTTTGCCCCATTTTTCAACCTTGCTTGCTGCAGTTGTTAAAGTGAATCGCTCTGTCAATGGTTCCGACAGACAGAGACGAATAAAGCAGAACTCGGAGGCTTGAAAATTCCTCAAAAAACATGTTTATTAGTTACAAAGTATGGGCACAGTCAAAAGTGAAACCAAGTCTGAATACACAACTAACAATTGCCCAATTACAAAGTTAAATGTCCCACCCACAGAACTATGCAAGCAACTACGTTCCCCAGTATAGTTATTTGGCGGGCTTTTTATGCAATGCGCAGTTCCAGTTGCAGGAGCAGCAGGTGACCTTGGTTCCCACAGGACAGAAGATTATTTTGACCAACGAAGCACCTGGGCAACAACCCCCCTCCCTCCGTTCTAGGTGGCAACCTAGAATGAGAAGAAAAGATGGCTGCAGCCGTGCGCACTGTAGAGCTGACCCACTGCAGTTGTGAAGTTAAGTAACACAGTTGTTAAGTGAAACTGGCTTCCCCATTGACTTTGCTTATCAAAAGGTCACAAAAGGGGATCACATAACCTTGTCATAAATATGAGTCAGCTGCCAAATGTCTGAAGTTTGATCCCATGACCATGAGGATGCTGTGACGGTCATATGAAAAACAGTCCTAAGTCACTTTTTCAGTGCTGTTGTAATTTTGAAGGGTCACTACATCAACTGTTGTATGTTGAGGACTATCTGTATTTGTAGCCCAGGGTTGAATGGTGGAGTTCTTGGTGCTCTCTGAGCTTGGTTGTTTCCTTGAAGACATCTCATTACCCAGCTAAGTAGCATCATCAGTGCCAGAAGGGAGTGAGGTTGAAGGAGGAGGAGGAGGTTATTCCTGATGCTCTCTGGGTCCTTTCAGACATCTCATGACCCAGCTAAGTAGCACCATCAGTGCTAGAAACTGCTAGGCTGTCCTTTCTGTTTTATATCAGTGGCTTGCCATGGCAGTGTTGACGCAGGTGTGGTTTTCTGAGCCACAACTCATTTAACTGCTTGTTTAGCAGTGGAAATTCTGGTCCCCATTTTGGTCGTAAGTCAAGGATTACGTGTGCATTTCTGTCTGGGTTCCAGACTCTTTTATCTGACTGTTTTCTTGCTGGTGGCTCCCCAAGGTCATTCCTACTGCCCATTACAGCCACCAAAGGCAGTGGCCGATGAAGGGCCCGATCCTGCAGCCAAACCTTCGGTTCCAAAGCAGTTCCTCACGCTACACCGCTTCTTCTTCACGACTTACGGATTCAACACAGTTGTCTCCTGTTCCCGCCTCTTGACACATCAACATCTCTCTCACCCCCTCACTTCCTGATTTCTCTTCTCCACCCCCCCCCACATCCTTAATGCACCAGGACCATTCATTCTGCTCCCGTAACTGTAAAATTGATTTTTCCTTGCCACGAGGCGTTTGTCGTTTGCTACCAAACACGCTCCAAAGCTTCCAACGTAGTCCGTTTTTAATTAGTTTCTCCTCTTCCTTTCCGGAGCAAGTCCCAAACAGACGCCGGCGAAAGTGAGAAATTGCAAAAAAAAAAAAAAAAAAACCCGAAAAGCAACAACAGCAAAGGAAATCTGCAAGGGAGGGGGGGGGAGATGAGTGAAGTGTTAGATATGATTAGCTATAATAGAAAGATTTGTACCCAAACAAGGCAAACAAGAGACATGAGAACTGGACCAATTAATGGGCCGAAAGCTTGAGCGCTTCTGTAGCAAATGAGGCATTGATGGGGACGTTTGCATGGTGCCAAGAAACAGAATCATTTCTTAAGGGAAATCTGTCGAGGGCGGACTGCCAATTCTGCAAAGCAGCAGACGGTCAAAATGGGCCAAGCCACCTCGCTTTCTCTCTGTGGCTCTCCGCTCTTGCGAAGTTTTGAACGGATCGCAGATGGCTTCAGCCTTGCCAGCTAGGCCGTCCATCCGAAGATAGGGAAAAGATCCTTGGATCTGTGAAGTATTAGTACCGCTTAGTAAGGCCACACCTGGAATAGTGCATCCAGTTTTGGTCACCATGTTACAAAAAAAAGTGCAGAGAAGAGCAACTAAGATGATTAAAGGCCTGGACTAAAATATATGAAGAACGGTTGCAGGATTTGGGTATGGCCAGTCTAGAGAAAAGAAGGACTGGGGATGACATGGTAGCAGTGATCCAGTATTGGAGGAGCTGCCACAAAGGGGAGGGGGGCAACTCTAGTTTAATGAAGAGAAGGACGAGGGGGGACATGATAGCAGTGTTCCAATATCTCAGGGGATGCCCCAAAGAAGAGGGAGTCAAGCTATTCTCCAAAGCGCCTGAAGGCAGGACAAGAAGCAACGGGTGGAAACTAATCAAGGAGAGAAGCAAACTAGAACTAAGGAGAAACTTCCTGACAGTTAGAACAATTAACCAGTGGAACTACCTGCCTCCAGAAGCGGTGAATGCTCCAACACTGGAAGTTTTTAAGAAGAGACTGGACAGCCATTTGTCTGAAATGGTATAGGGTTTCCTGCCTGAGCAGGGGGTTGGACTAGATGACCTCCAAGGTCCCTTCCAACTTTATTATTATTATTATTATTATGGGTCATCGCACAGTCAGCCAGATATTCAGACTGGATTTGGCATTTTGTCTACCTATCGAGTCCTTACCCAGGACCTGGGATAGGCAGATGTGGATGTTTGATGGTGTTACAGGTATCGTCGCAGGATGGAAGCAGTTCCTAGTAAGGCCGCCTTTTGCAATTGACTAATAGCGAATTTGTCATTGCCAATGGTGTTCAAGTGGTGCTCCAGTTGTTTTGGGATTGCACCCAAGGAGCCTATCGCTATCGGTACTACCGTTGCTTGCTTTTGCCACAGTCTTTCTATTTCTATTTGTAGGTCTTTGTATTTTGTTATCTTCTCCAGTTCTTTCTCTTCTATTCTGCTATCTCCAGGCACTGCCACGTCCACTACTACTACTACTACTACTACTACTACTACTACTACTACTATTATTATTATTATTATTATTATTATTATTATTATTATTATTATATTTTCCAAAGCACCAGAGAAGAAACAATAGATTAATCAAGGAGAGAAGCAACCTGGGATTAAGAAGAAACTTCCTAATAATGCAAACAATTAACCAGTGGAACAGCCTACCTTCAAAAGTTGTGAATTCTTCATCACTGGAGGTTTTTAAGAAGAGACTGGACAGCCACTTGTCTGAAATGGTAGAGGGTCTCCTGCTTCAGCAGGGGGTTGGACTAGAAGACCTCCAAGATCCCTTCCAGCTCTATTCTGAATGGAATTGGATACCTTTAGGGTGAAACTGTCGATTGTCTTAGAAAACAATAGATGACGTTCTCATTCACAAGTTTTATTCTTCCAGATGAGTGTTTTTCAATCTTGACAACTTTTAAGATGCGCAGACATCAACTCCCAGAATTCCCCAGCCAGCTTTGCTTTCTGGGAATTGGAAGTCCGCATGTCTTAAAGTTGCCAAGGTTGACAAGCACTGCTACAGATGACCTCATCTTATCCATTTTCCATCTCAGCAGCTTTCCGGCAATCAAATCCAGGGATCAATCGCTTAACGGAGATCAAAATCTCCTGTCATTTTTTTTTTCTCTGTGCTGACCAGTTCTTTATTTTGATGAAAGCGTGTGGACTTCAGGAACGTTATTTTTCAAAGAGGAGAAAAATTTGGAGACATTCTCTTGGTAAAATATCATGACCTCAGGGTGGATGGGAGCTATCTTTTATTGTATGATCATTCAGCTGTTTGGTGAGCATTTTCAACCACTCGGTGACATTTTTAGGAAAAACCTCAGTGACAATTTTAGAAAACAACAACAATAATAATAAGTTGGAAGGAACCTTGGAGGTCATCTAGTCCAACCCCCTGCTCAGGCAGGAAACCCTATACCGTTTCAGACAAATGGCTGTCCAGTCTCTTCTTAAAAACTTCCAGTGTTGGAGCATTCACCGCTTCTGGAGGCAGTTGTTCCACTGGTTAATTGTTCTGTCAGGAAGTTTCTCCTTAGTTCTAGGTTGCTTCTCTCCTTGATTAGTTTCCATCCGTTGCTTCTTGTCCTGTTTTCAAGTGCTTTGGAGAATAGCTTGACTCCCTCTTCTTTGGGGCAGCCCCTGAGATATTGGAAGACTGCTATCATGTCCCCCCTCGTCCTTCTCTTCATTAAACTAGACATACCCAATTCCAGCAACTGTTCCTTATATGTTCTAGCCTCCAGTCCCCAGATCATCTTTGTTGCTCTTCTCTGTACTCTTTCTAGAGTCTCAACATCTTTTCTGCATTGTGGTGACCAAAACTGGATGCAGTATTCCAAGTGTGGCCTCACCAAGGGATTGTAAAGTGGTATTAACACTTGATTCTATCCCTCTGTTAATGCAGCCTAGCACTGTGTTGGCTTTTTTGGCAGCTGCAGCACACTGCTGGCTCATATTTAAATGATTGTCCACTAGGACTCCGAGATCCTTCTCACAGTTACTACTATTGAGAAAAGTACCACCTATACTGTACCTGTGCATTTGGGGTTTTTTTTGCCTAAATGTAGAACCTTACTTTTTTCACCATTGAATTTCATTTTGTTAGATAGTGCCCAGTGTTCAAGTCTGTCCAGATCCTCCTGAATCTTAAGCATGTCTTCTGGAGTGTTGGCTATTCCTGCCAGTTTGGTGTCATCTGCAAATTTGATGAGTTCCCCATCTATCCCCTCATCCAAATCATTGATAAAGATGTTGAAGAGCACTGGGCCCCTGGGAAAAAGTTTTCCAGAAAAGCCATTTTGAGAAGTTATTTGACATATTCTTCTTTCCTGGAAAAATCGAAAGAAATTGCTGATAATGGGTAGAATATTTCCAGAATTTGTAACCATTTGTAATCTTCCCAGCTGGCTTCCGACAAGCAAGATCACTTAACTGCAGTAATTCGCTTAACTATGGCAAAACAGGTAACAAAATGGGGTGCAGTTCACTTAACAGCTGCCTTGCTTAGCGGGAGAAATTTTGGGCTCAATTGTGGCCATACGTTGAGGACCACCTGTGCAGTGGAAACAAACAATAAACCAAGAACAAAAAAAAAACCACCGCACAACATTTAGAAAGCTACCAAATATATCAAGTGGCACGTGAACACAACAATTAAACAATTATACCAGATAATTGTCAAATCTAGTAGGAGAGGGGGGGGAAACTTAACTAAAGCAACCTGCAGTGCAAACCAGAGGCACTTGGTGAAAAAGTTACAGTACATAAAATACAATAAAAATAAATTAAATACATAAATTTAATACATAAATCAGTAAGAGTTTTCATATAGCGACTTGAACTTTGATTTATTTAATTCTGTGTTTCTCAGTGTTGGCAACTTTCAGACGGGTGGATTTCAACTCCCATTGCTGGCTGGGGAATTCTGGGAGTTGAAGTCCACCCATCTGAAAGTTGCCAAACTTGAGAAACACTGATCTAATTCATTCTAAAACAGCTTTCCAGGGGATTTAATCCAATTTTAATAGAAATACGGAGCAAATGTGTCACCAAGGCTGTTGTGCAAAGAAGTGACTCCTTCAAAATAGTATCCCAAGTGCTAGAGGTACATTTTCCCCCAAAATAATCTTTATTCCCATCTCAATGCTGGACTGTGACCATAATAAAAATTGATTGATTTATTCCCATCCTGTGTTTACCTACTTCTGGGTAAACTCCATTGAACTCCAGGATTTACGACTGAGAGAACTCGGCAACAAACTTGCACTGCTAATCTAATAAATGAGTTTGCATTAATTGTTCCAATTATTTCACGTTGTAGACTTAATTTACAGATAGGGGAAAAAATCAAAGTTGACTGTTGTAAGAACCAAACTCAACGGTCTCCTCAGATAGCCACTTTTTTTTTTTTTTAAAGTTGATTTTGTTTTTGTCATAAAAAAATCTTTGTATTTGATCACACCACGTCCACTCACCTCTGTTAAGGTCATTAATTTAAATTGCTCACAATAATTTCTTAACCTCTGTTTAATTGCCTCGTGGAACCGTGATGTTAATTTTGCTACAAAAATAAGCGCTTCATTCTTTCTCAACGTTTGTATATTCCTCCCCCTACAGGCGACAGCGGGTTAGTGCACCTTTTAAAGCCAAATGCAGTATTAACGGTTATCAAAAAATATTAATAACGGAAAAGCTGGAATAAAAGGATTAAAACCTAGTCTTCTGCTCATTTCTTTAATAGCCCCAGGAGGTTCTGAAACCTGCACAAGGCTAAACTGTTCCCTCCAAAAATTTGGCCTACAATCGTAAAACAAGGAGAATTGCAATGTTTTTTGAAATGCTGGGATCCTAATGTATACAGGTGGTCCTCGACTCGTGACCGTAGTTGAGCCCCAAAATTTCTGTTGCTAAGTGAGCCATTTGTTAACTGAGTTTTGCCCCAGTTTACAGCTTTTCTTGCCACAGTGGTTAAGTGAATCGCTGACGTTGTTAAGTTAGAAACACGGTTGTTAAGTGAATCTGGCCTCTCCATTGACTTTGCTTGTCAGAAGGTCACCAGAGGTGATCACGTGACCCCAGGATACTGCAACCGTCATAAATATGAATCAGTTGCCAAGTATCTGAGTTTTGATCAATTTGACCCACCTCAGTACCAGGACGATAAGGAACTAGAAAAAAAAAAGTGCAGAGAAAAATAACAGAGATGGTCAGATGGTAAATCCTATGAAAAGGGGTGGAAAGAACTGGGTTTTAGTACAGTGTTTCTCAGCCATGGCAACTTGAAAATGCATGGACTGCAATTCCCAGAATTCTCCAGCCAGCAAGGGAGACATGGTGCTAATCTTCTAATCCAGAAATCCCCAACCTTTTGGGCACCAGGGACCGATTCCGTGGAGAGTTTTTTTTTTCCCCGCAGACCGGAGGGTGCGTGGTTTTGTGTGCTGCCTGCATCTCATAGATGGGGCTTTGCTTGTTTGTGTGGACCAGTTGCTGGCATGCCACAGCCTGGTACTGGTCCACAGACCAGGGATTGGGGCCCCCTGTTCTAATCCTTGAACGGTGTCCCTGGGCTGTGGATTTATTCTCTATGGTACCCACAGATAGGACACAAACCAACAGGTGGAAGCTTTATAGAGAGGCATCCAAAATCAAAATAAGAAGGAATTTCCTGATCCACCAGGGTATGAAGCTTTGTCACTGGAAGCTTTTAAGCAAATAGCTTGACTTCCTCTTCTTTGTGGCAGCTCCTTAGATATTGGAATTCTGTTATCGTATCACCCCTAGTCCTTCTTTTCATTAAACTAGGCATACCCAACTCCTGCAATATGAAGAACAGTTGCTGGAGTTGGGTATGTCTAGTTTAATGAAGAGAAGGACGAGGGGCGACATGATAGCAGTGTTCCAGTATCCCAGGGGCTGCCACAAAGAAGAGGGAGTCAAGCTAGTCTCCAAAGCGCCTGAAGGCAGGACAAGAAGCAACGGATGGAAAGTAATCAAGGAGAGAAGCAACCTAGAACTAAGGAGAAATTTCTTGACAGTTAGAACAATTAATCAGTGGAACAACCTGCCTCCAGGAGCTGTGAATGCTCCAACACTGGAGGCTTTTAAGAAGAGATTGGACAGCCATTCATCTGGAATGGTATACGGTTTCCTGATTGATCAGGGGGTTGGACTAGAAGACCTCCAAGGTCCCTTCCAACTGTTATTCTGTTAGTCTGTTAAATTGTCTAGGAAAAACTAAATTCCAGCCTGACCAATCAGGTAGATTAGAAAACCTCCAATATCCTTTCCAACCTAATCTCAAAAATGCTGTTCAAAAGGCAACTGGACTTTCTTGGTTTTTTTCCTTGAAAACGTTTCTCTTCTCATCCAAGAAGCTTCTTCAGTTCAGTTCAGTTTTCCAGGAAAAAAACAAGTTTAGTTCCCTTTTGAACAGCACCTTTGGTACAATCATGACCTGGATGATTGACAATCTCCAACCTAATGATTCAGTGAATTTTACTGCCACATTTACAGGGCAAACATCTCTTTTCAAAGTGCAAGGAAACATTAAGATGTAGCAAGCAAAATAACAAAAGGCAAATGATTTAATGGGGGGCAGGGAATTAATTAACTTTAATTTACAGAGAGTTACCAGAGACATCCTCATTTTTGCCTTCATGTCCGCTATCCAGAAGACATTGCCTTAAAATTAAATATTGTCCGGTTTTCTGAGTGCGTGTTTTTGCTTTGGACTCTTTTCACAACAGCAGTCATTCAAACTTTCATGCATTGTGACTTTGTAAATTGTCTGCTTTTTTTTTTCTCCCATCCTCTGTTGAAAGACTAGACAGCCTAGAGTTATTTAATTTATTCCCTGATTCTAGCCATCAGCTTCAATCCACACCCTTCAGATCTAAGATCATTGTAGTCTGTACATCGCACAACTTGACCTACCTTTCCATGATGGAATTTGAAAAGCGTGTCGCTAGCGTATGTTCCCGAAAAGGAAGATTCCATGAAAAAATATTGTACTAGAAAAGCCCGTCTTTCTGATGTTGGAAAAAATAATTTCATATTCAAGTATGCTTTTTGGGCAATTTGCAAAAAAGAATTTGCAATTCTTCGCTGTAACTGTTGTTGTGATGACAAGAAAATTAAACAGTGTGTCTCCACTTCCTCCATTTGTCCTACTTTTCAATTGTCTGTGTCCTGCATTACCTTGTTCGGATACAGGTAGTCCTCAGCTAACAATAGCAATTGGGATCGAAATTGCCATTGCTAAGCAACATGGTCATGGAGTCTCAGTTACCATCCTCACATACCCAGAAGTTCTGTCTTCCTGCTGGCTTTCTCATGAACTAGAAGCTAAAACATAAAGAATAGTTGCTAGAGTTGGGTATGTCTAGTTTAATGAAAAAAGGACTAGAGGTGACATGGTAGCTGTGTTCCAATATTTGAGGGGCTGCCACAAAGAAGAGGGAGTTGAGCTATTCTCCAAAGTTCCCAAAGGCAGGACAAGAAGCAACGGATGGAAACTAATCAAGGAGAGAAGCAACCTAGAGCTAAGGAGAAACTTCCTGACAAAACAATCAATCAATGGAACGACTTGCCTCCAGATGTTGTGGATGCTTCAACACTGGAAGTTTTTAAGAAGAGACTGGACAACCATTTGTCTGAAATGTTATATGGTGTCCTGCCTGAGCAGGAGTTGGTCTAGAAGACCTCCAAGATCCCTTCCAACTCTGTTATTCTGTTCTTCAGTTAATTGCAAGTTGAAACTGTTGCTGGACAAATGAACGTAAGCTGAGGACTTTGTGTTATCTGATAGTCCGAAGTTTATCATAACGCCATTCACAATATTTCTCAATTCTTGGAAATCTTTCTCGCCTGTATACATCGCTCTGTCGGTCCATCCATCCATTGTCTACAGAAGTTTATATATTTCAAATGAGAATTCCCACGATGGAATCCTGCCAAAATATATCAGAAATTCTCAAGAGGTTTTGGCCTTGATGTGCAGAACTATGGCTGGAGATTTGTAGGGTCTTTCTCTCCTTGCCAAAGAAAATTAAACCGAAAGCCTTTTGGGCTGCAACCTCCACACCCATCTTCTCTCTATATAAATAGAGTCGATCTTTTGGAAGTTTGCCGTGTGTAAAAAAAGCGACTTGTTGCATGGGATTGTTTCCAAATGCACTTACCAGAATATGTTCAAAGACTTGGCAGCGGGGTTTATTGAGACAACTCAACTCAAAGTTCACTTCCCCTCCATGCGCCAACTTTTCTTTTTAAGATTAAAAAAAGGAATCAGTTAAAAATTGGTGAGAAGGGGGGGCCATCTGGAAAGAAAGGATTGCTTATACACGAATGTTTCTACACGGACTTTAAAATATTCTTTCCTCCCTGCCATATACCTAAACTATAAACCAAAAATCCTAAATGGGATCAACGTTCTTGGCAAGGGCCTCCTTTTAATATGATTCATTATTTAAAGATCTTGGATTTCAGAGAAAGTTCTTGGATTGATAGAGACAAATTTCCCTGGGGAATAAAATACCAAGTTATTGCCACTTGCAAATGGTTAGGGTATGGAAAATTTGAGAAAGCCGTTTGCCAGACTGGGGGAAAAAAAAAATCATTTAATGGAAGGTGAATGTATCCCAAAAAATACTTCCATCAAAAGCATTTCTGAATGGTTCAGTACATTTTGGGAAATAAACCAAAAAGGAAATGGAGAAAAGGTAACACAACTTTTGTATATTCATGAAAATAATGTATAACAGTCAAGCACGGCTGGGAAAATCAGGTACAAAGCCACTGTAACTTTAGGCAAAATTATAAAAAAAGGTGTTTGGGTTTAGCTAAATTATCCCCTCAAAGGTATTCATGCTAATATTATTTTTTTTGGTGTGTTCATAATGTATTTTTCTCTTATTCTTTATATTTTCAATTATGCGTTCCATGTTATAATTAATACTCTTGTAGGTGTGCGTATTTCTTCTTTTAATTAGTTTTATAAAATAAGAAAGAACCTTTAACAAAAAATGTCAAATTAATATGGACACGGAGTTGGCCTCACATTTGAATGGAAAAATGAGAAACCAAATAAAACCCAGATTCACTCATCTCTGCCGCTCCTTTTGTGTATAGCAACCGACATGCTGACAGGTAGATCAAGATAGATTTTTGCAGACAAAATTGGGTAGTCATTCAAAAGAAGGAGTAATTTGGAGGTTTAGTGGAACCTAAAATTTGCAGAACTATAAAAAAAAAAATCTTTGAAGCTGGGGGAGGCAGAGTGGAAAGCATAAACTTTAAAAAAAAATCTGAAAAGGAGTACAGGTAGTCCTCGACTTACGACCAAAATTGAGCCCAAAATTTCTGTTGCTAAGCAAGACAGTTGATAGGTGAATTTTGCCCCCTATTACAACCTTTCTTGCCACGGTTGTTAAGTGAGTCACTGCAGTTGTTAAGTTAGTAACATGGTTGTTAAGCGAATCTGGTTTTCCCATTGACTTTGCTTGTCAGAAGGTCACAAAAGGGGATCACATGATACCCCCCGGGACACTGCGACCGTCATAAATATGAATCAGGTGCCAAGCATCCAAATTTTGATCCTGTGATCATGGGGATGCTGCAACGGTCGTAAGTGTGAAAAACAGCCATAAGTCACTTTTTTCAGTGATGTAACTTTGAACGGTCACTAATGAACTGTTATAAGCTGAGGATTATCTGTACACGTAGTCTTCAACCCACAATGATTTGTTTAGTGACAAAAATGTTCATGCGGGGAAAAAATTACTTATCACTGGTCCCCACATTTACAACCATTGCAGCATCTCCATATTTACAAATTTCAGAGGCTTGGCAACCGCTATGTGCTAACCATAGTTACAGCATCCCAGGGTCATGTGACCATTATTGGGCAACCTGGTTTTCGACAAGCAAAGTCAACGGGGGGAAACTGCAGTCGCTTAACAACTGCGTGATCCACTTAACAACGGCAGCATTTCGCTTAACAACTGCAGCAAAAAAAAAAAGGTGACCACGTGACTGCAAGGAATATAAATCCATCCTCCACCATTCAGTCAGGACCAAGGAAGCTTCTTGGATTAGAATTGAAACGTCTTCAAGGGAAAAAGTCCAGTTACCTTTTGAAAAAGCGCCTTTGGGACATACGCACACCTTTAACAACTGCCTGGGTGTTGTCGTAAGTCGAGGACTACCTGTAAAATTACGGAGTTGCTGTCAAATCTAGAAACAAAACTGAAACACGACGCAGAACGGAATATGATCAAAACTGACGGCCTGCCTGGATTGGGAGAAGATACGGATGGAGTTGAATATTTCTGGGGGAAAAAAGAATCTTTAGTATTCAAATGAAGCCCTGGGTCCCAAAACTAACATTCTGGGTAAAGACAGAGCTAACTAGAAAGAGAGATGCTTGTCTGCTTGCTGGCTAATCACACAGCTTGAAGACCCTGCATTTGGAGGGTCTCCGTCGCTAAGATTTGCATATCCTACCTAGAGAGGTAGAAGTGGGGGCTACATATTCCCAACCCTACGACCGGTGCCTAGGGCTGCACCTAATTGGCCCGGTTTAATCTTCTATATTCAGATGCACTGACAAGGTCTCATCTGCCAGGATTTAAGCCTCAAAGCAGCCATATTAAAGATACATGGGAGACGAGGGTTTGTCCGAAGAGAGATCAAAGCCGCAAAATTTATAAGATCGTCATTGCGAGAGGAATTTGTTGGGCGCTTATGAAGGTGTCAGTGTACTAGCAAGGAAAGAGGTGTGTCTTAACTCAAAAGCATACGGCTCAGAGCCTCTTTTTCTGAGCTGATGACCTCCCAGCTGTCGAGAGGCATTGTACTGCCCCCTAGCGGTGTATTAGACAGTGATGGGAGTTGTAGTCCTATATGGGAAGCATCAGCTCGGGAGAAGGAGCATGGCATGGTATACCAAGGGCAAAAAAAAACCACAGGTAGTCCTTGACTTCCCCACTGTTCATTTAGTGACCGAAGTTACAACAGCACTGAAAAAAAGGGACCGTTTTTCACACTTATGACTGTTGCAGCATCCCCACGGTCATGTGATCAAAATTCAGATGCTTGTCAACTGACTCAGACCGTTCTGACAGTTGCAATCTCCTGGGATCACAGGATCCACTTTGGCGACCCCCTGACAAGCAAAATCAACGGGGAAGCCAGGTTCACTTAACGACCGTGTTACTAACTTTTTTTTTTTAATTAAAAGTTTTACAATTTTACAATAATATCCCTCACCCACTATCTCCCAGCCCTCCCAAAAACCCTCTCCCCCCCTCTTCCCAGAGCTGAATACAGGGTTAACAAGAACTAAAAATACAAAACATTTAAATTTAAGTAAACCTAAAACAAAAATTACATTAATAAAAAAAAAATCCAATATATATATATATAAAATAAAAAAATACTTATTGTCTTAAACTTTAAACATAAATTATTCAAAAGCTAAATAATATCTTTTAATATCATACTTATACTGTATAAAATTTATCCATCTTTTCTACACCAAAAGATATTTCTCTTGCGATTGATCTTTCAGATAAGCAGAAATTTTTGCAATTTCAGATAAATAAGAAACTTTAAAAAACCATTCCTCCAAGGTAGGCAAAAATTCCTGCTTCCAATATTGTCCTATCAACAACCTTGCCGCTGTAATTAAATTTAACATTAAAATAATTTCTTTATCATTACAATCAACAATAATACCTAACAAAAACAATTGTGGAGTAAATTTTATCCTTCTCTTAAAAATTTTTTGAATATTCCACCATATCTTTATCCAAAAAGCTTTTATACTTTTACATGACCACCAAATATGATAATACGTTGCGTCCAAACAACCACATCTCCAACATTTAGGTTGCAAATTTGAATACATACGAGACATCTTTTGTGGATCAAGGTGCCATCTATAAAACATTTTATAAAAATTTTCCCGTAAATTTTGAGCTTGCGTAAATTTAACATTCCGCACCCAAATTATCTCCCATGTTTCTAATAAAACCGGCTCATCAAAATTTTGAGCCCATTTAACCATACAATCTTTAACTAATTCTGTTTCTGAATCCAACTCCACTAATACTTCATAAATTCTTTTTATATGAGATCGACTTTGATCTTTGTTTCCACAAATTTTCATCCTCTCTAATCAAACCCACTTTATAATCTATCTTCCACCTTTCCAATAATTGTCTATACTGAAACCACGAGTAAATAATATTTTCTTGTGCTAATTCATCTATATGTTTTAGTTGCCAATTCTTCCCATCCCAATTAAGTAATTGTTTATAAGAAATACTGTCCATCTTCACTCCTTTCCTTATTCCTTCTATTGCATGCCCCGGATAGCCCATAATGGAATTCTTGAATCTATTCTACAATATTTCTTCCATACTCGAAGTAAAGAAATTCTTAAAATATGAGACTTAAAAGCCCTATCCACCTTCTTATTATAAATTAAATAGGCATGCCATCCATATAATAAATCCCACCCCTCCAAAAGGAGTATATCTACATTTGTTAAGTTAATCCAATCACTAACCAGTGTTAAAACCACAGAATCATAATACAATTTGAAATTTGGTATCTTGAGTCCACCTCTCTCTTGTGCGTCTTGTATAATTTTAGACTATGTTACTAACTTAATAACTGAAGTGATTCACTTAACAATTGTGTCAAGAAAGTTTGCAAAATGGGGCAAACCACACTTAACAAATGTCTCACTTAGTGACAGAAATTTTGGGCTAACTTGTGAGGACTACCTGTACAGGAGCAAGATAAATTTTGCCCAAATCAGCAGTCCTAGACCAGGGGTAGGCAACCTTGGCTCTTTTATGACTTGTGGACTTCAACTCCCAGAATTCCTGAGTCAGCCATGCTGAGGGGACAGGGAGAGTTTCCAAACTGAGCCATGCTGGCTCAGGAATTCTGGGAGTTGAAGTCCACGAGTCATAAAAGAGCCAAGGTTGCCTACTGCTGGCCTAGACCTACGACTGCCATTGGGTCCAGAACTTTGGTCGCTAAGTGATGTGGGTGTTAAGTGAGTCGCACCCAATTTTGAGATCTTTTTTTTATCACGGTTGTTAAGTGAATCTAACTTTCTTCATGGACTTTGTTGTAGGAAGCCTCCAGGAATTGTATCAAACCATGATCGTGTGATCCTGGGACGATGCAATTGTCGTAAGTTACATGATGGTTGCCAAGCTCCCGAGTTCTGAACACGTGAACAAGTGGATGGTCGTAAACGCGAGGACCAGTTGTAAGTCACCTTTGCCATCATAAGTTTGAATGGACACTAAATGAATAGTCATAAGCCGAGAACTCCTGGTAGACTCCTATAAAAAGCTCCTCAATTTTTTTTTTTTAAAGAATGGGGAGTGACAGGCCAGCCATATTTAAATCTTTGGGGAGAAAAATGCTCTCGCCAGGGACTCCATGGTGAGCCTTTGGTTATGCCCACGCGCTCCTGCCCCCTTACATTTATATATGCGCCCTACATAAAATCTGCCCTGTGGTCAGAAAGTGAAGTTGAAGAAATGCTGACAAAGGATCTGAGGTCTGAAAAGGACAACACACTTATGCCTGGGAAATGTTAACAAGGTTTCCTTAAACAGCAAGCTTAGGCTGGCTAGAGAAAAATAATGCCCCCTCTTAAATAATAGCTGTTTGGGTGAATGTCAACTAGGAAGAGCCCAAGGCACTGTTTATACTGCAGAATCCATTTTAAAGATGAAAAAGGTGGAGGGACAGCTTGTATTTGTCTGCAAGGGCTCATATCCCACCGCCCTGGGAATAGGAAGCGGGAAACATAGTCTCAGGAATATGGGAAGCTTCCCTTCGCCAGGTTGCATCAGTGCCTCCTACAACTGCCCCACCTGGAGATGCCGGTTAGTTGAACTTGGAAAGTTGTGCATGGGACGTTTCAATGTTGCAGCCTGTCACTACTGTGCCATCATTAAGCTAAGGGTCTAGTCCTCATGGTTTTGCCGACACAGGCAGGTCTGATTTGGGAAAAAAACACCAGATTCTTATCAGAAATCCAGATGGATTTGCAGTCGGCCAACCAACCGCACCCAGCTAGGAACAAGAGAGCTTGTTTGGCCTTGTAGTTGAGGTACTGGCCTAGAAACCAGGAGATGGTGAGTTCTAGTCCTGCCTTAGAAAACCGGCTGGGTGACTTTGGGCCAGTCATTCTCTCTCTCAATCTAACCCAATACACGGGGTTGTTGTTGTTGTTGTAGGGAAAACAGGTGGAGGAAGAAGTATTAGGTATATTTGCTGCCTTGTTACTTACGAAATATAATAAAGGCAGAATAAAAATCTAATAAATAACTAACAAATAAATAAAGTACATCTGTGCAGAATAATAGAGTTGGAAGGGAGCTTGGAGGTCTTCTAGTCCAACCCCACTGTTCAAGCCGGAAACCTTGTTCTCAAAGATCTGTCTCAAGCCCAGCGCTCTTCAACATCTTCATAAATGACTTAGATGAGGAGATTTAAGGGACATTCATCAACTTTGCAGATTAGATGGGGGAAATTGCAAACGCTTTGCAAGATAGGCTCAAGATTCAGAAGGATCTTGACAGACTTGAACACTGGGCCCTATTCAGTAAGATGCAGTTCACTGGTGAGAAAAGTAAGGTCCTACATTTATGTAGGAAAAACCAAATGCAGAGTTCAACAATAGTAACTGTGAGAGAGATCTAGGTTTCCTAACAGACAATCACTTAAAGATGAGCCAGCAATGTGCTGCAGCTGCCAAAAAAGCCAATGCAGTTCTAGGCTGCTTCACATGAATCAAGAACGTAAAGTGATAGTACCGGTCTATAGGTAGTCCTCAAATTACAACCGTAATGGGGTCTCCCCATTATGGTCATAAATCATATTGACCAAATGATTTTATATTTTGTCATGGCCTAGGTGTCGACACTTGAATCCGGAGCCTGCTCCTTTCTGCCATCTTCGTATCTCACTACTGAGTTGGCCCCAATTTTGATGTGTGTGTGTGTGTGTGTGTGTGTGTTTGTTAGAGGAGGAAATAAGGCCACTAAAGGATGTCATTGTCTCTACGTATGGCAAAACAGTGGGGTATGACCTCTCTCTCATTTCTCCAAGGTATCACACCATGTTGTCGCGCAGGGGGCCTTCTGACCTCTGCTCTCTCAGTTTCAGGAGAGGTGCGTGTCCTTCCGGCCTGAACTGCGTGTTCCTTGCTCAAAAGATTGGCAGAAAACAAGGCCATTTCCCACAAGGGCGCACCCGGAAATGCATTCTTCGCTCCCGGTGGCAGGCGTAACATGTCAGTTCTCATTTGCACTTGTCAAACAACCGGTAAATCCGGGAAGAGTGTGTATGTATGTATGTGTCTGTGTGTTTGTGTGTGTGTGTGTTGGGGGGATTAGATGGGAGAGAATAAGGAGACCACAAAATAAATCACTTTGAAATTGGCTTCAGTTCACTCCTGCTTATCATTTTTGGGTTCCAAATGTAGACGCCCCTCCCCCAAATATGCCAGTTTTATAGGGCAAAATTAGGGAAGGAAGGAAGGGAGGGAGGGAGGGAGGGAGGGAGGGAAGGAAGGAAGGAAAGGAAGGAAGGAAGGAAGGAAGGAAAGAAAGAAAGAAAGAAAGAAAGAAAGAAAGAAAGAAAGAAAGAAAGAAAGAAAGAAAGAAAACTAATCAAGAGAGAAGCATTAAGGAGAATTACGGAATTAAGGAGAAACTTCCTAACAGTGAGAATAATTAACCAATGAAACAGAAGTTGTGGGTGCTTCGTTGCTGGAGGTTTTTAAAGAAAAAACTGGACAGCCATTTGTCTGAAATGGTATAGGGTCTCCTGCTTGAGCAGGGGGCTGGACTAGAAGACCTCCAAGGTCCCTTTCCAGCTCTGGAAATCTGAATGATTAAAGAAAGAAGAAGGAGAGAGGAGAGGAGGGGAGGGGAGGGGAGGGGAGGGGAGGGGAAAGGAAGGAAGGAAGGAAGGAAGGAAGGAAGGAAGGAAGGAAGGAAGGAAGGAAGGAAGGAAAGAGGAAGAACGAAAGAAGAAGGAGGGAGGGAAGGGGGGGTCAGGTAGATGGACGGATGGATGGCTATGAACTTCCCCTCTCTCTGCCTTGTCAGTATGGCGTCTGCTGTCACTCACACCCCTCCAAATTCTCCTTCAAGTTGTCATAGCAAGACTGGTGGGGATTATGCTAACTTAGTGTCCAGAATTGATTCAAGTGGAACGCATGTTTGACTAGCGGAACCGCTGGTGTGAGCGAGAAGCGTTGAGACCTACAATTTTCCCACCTTCTGGAAACAATTCGGCATTGTTTGGTGCAAGGCTTGGTGATCTCTGTCCTGCAGCTGTGAATGACAAGCACTCGGAGGCCAGGGTGCAGCTCTTTTGAATTTCTAAGACCCTCTCAGGAAGTCTCTACGGCCTCATTCGCCCATTGTCTTCTCCTCTCCCTTTTGACTCCCTCTCGCCCGTTTCTCGGCCCTCTTTATCCAAATTTCAAGCTTTTTGATACTTAATGTACTTTGCCTCGGCTTCTTTCACCGGCCAGAATTTCCACGCAAGGCTCCGCCGTTGGCAGGCCGTTCCCCCCTCCGTCAACTTTCTTTCCAAACAAAAAAGAAACCGCCAGAAAAATTACCTTATTGGCACTCCATTGACAATGGACATTTCTACCAGAGTTGTGTGTTTTTCAAGGGTTGGCTGGAAAAAAAAAAAAAAACACATTTGAGATCCGGAGAGCTTGAGCCACCAATGAAAGGCCAACCCAGTTGGGGAGGAAAGCACCCCTGGAGGTGATGGGGCACCCCACTTTCAGAAAGGCAGAGTTGTGTTGATCTGAAGCCAGATGGAGCGCAATCTTTTTGTAATCATTGGGGGGGGGAGATAACTTTACATACGAGATCTCTGATCTTTTTGGTACAATTTTTCCCAGGCAACTCATTTTGAGCTTTACAGATATATATATATATAATACATATAATATATATATATATTATATATATATATATTATATTATATGTATTGTATTGTATTGTATATTATTATATTTATATAATATATACCAAATATAAAGCAATCTGTATATATACACATAGATACACACACACACACACACACTATATATATATATAAATTGCTCCTCGAAGCACGAAGCTGAAAACACCAGCCTGAAGATGACGAATGGGACTTCATCAAAACGTCGCCAAGACACTTCCAATTTTAAGCAGGAGAAAACCCGAATAACCAAAGACCTACATACAAACACCCACGAAAACCTCAGAAAACAAATATATATAGATATAGATATACACACACATATGTGGCGCAGCAGTTAGAGTGCAGTACTGCAGGCCACTTTAGCTGACTGTGTTCAGCAGGTCAGCGGTTCAAATCTCACTGGCTCAAGGTTGACTCAGCCTTCCATCCTTCCGGGGTAGGTAAAGTGAGGACCCAGATTGTTGGGGGCAATGTAAATATATATATACATTGCTTACTGGTGTACACCGCTTAGTGAGTGCTTGCACTTAAAGCGGTATATAAGTCTCATAAATAAATAAATAAATATGTATATGTTGCTAAGATTCCATTAAGCTAAATTTAATTCCATAATTCTAGGACAATAATACAGAAATTTCTGACTACTGTCTGCTTTGGCGATTTTTAAAAAAGATTTCCCATCTAGCCTATAGACCTGGGATCTCCACTTAGTCTCCCGTCCATTCTTATCAAGGTCTAATTCCGTTTCACTCTTTGGAGATTTGCTCAGGTTAGCTTTGTATTTTGCATTGAAATGATGACAAAAACATCCCTTCAAGTTAAATTCAACTTGGATGGATGCCTCCCTGTTGCTTCATGAAAATGCTTCACTGTTTGCTTTCTTCTGGGATAAGATAGTCTTCGATGTATGCCCACAATTGAGCCCAACATTTCTGTTGCTAAGCAAGACGGTTTTTAAGTGAGATTTGCCCCATTTTACGACCTTTCTTGCCACGGTTGTTAATTGAATCACTGTCATTGTTAAATTAGTCACACAGTTGTTAAGTGAATCTGGCCTCCCTATTGATTTTGCTTGTCAAAAGGTTGCAGAAGAGGATCACATGACCCTGGGACACTGCAAACATTGTAAGTATGAGACAGCCACCAGGCGTCTGAATTTTGACCATGTGATCATGGGAACACTGCAATGGTCGTTAGTATGAAAAATGGTCATAAGTCACTTTTTTCAATGTTTTGTAACTTTGAATGGTCACCAAAGGAGCTGTTGTAAGTCAAGGACTACCTGTATTGCTATCTTCTTTCCAGTTTAACCAATAACCCTAAGATTTCTTGATGGAGTCCCATCCGACTATTAACAAAATCTGACTCTGTTGAACTTGTGATCTATCAGTTGCATTCTACAACAGGATGCCTTTATTGATAGACTATCAGGAGAAAGTCCGAGGTGTCGCAGCCTGGAAATCCTCTAAGTTCAACACCTCACCATCTTAAAAAATTAGAACAGGTTCTCTCTTGCCCCCTTCATGACATCTCTTCTTTCCAGAAGATCTAGGGCAGTGTTTCCCAAACTTGACAATTTTAAGGCATGAGGACTTCAACTCCCAGAATTCCACAGCCAGCAACGCTGGCTGTGGAATTCTGGGAGATGAAGTCCACATGCCTTAAAATTGTCAAGTTTGGGAAACACTGATCTAGGGCAGTGTTTCTCAACCTGAGCAACGTGAAGATATGTGGACGTCAACTCCCAGAATTCCCCAGCCAACATTCCCAGACTTCTGGGAAATGAAGTCTGGACACCTTCAGACTGTTGAGGTTGAGAAACACTGGTCTAGAACAGGGCTTTTCAACCTTTTCACCCATTGTACCACTTTTAGGATATGGCAATATCCGAGTACCATCAGTAGCCTAGCAAGCTGTCAAAAACTTGATGACCCCCCCCCAAAAAAGGAAAAAAGTGATAAAGTACAGGTAGTCCTCGACTTACAACAGTTCACTTAGTGACTGTTCGAAGTTACAATGGCACTGAAAAAAGTGCCCCCCAAGGCACAACCAAGCAAGACACCTGCCTGCCTGCCCGGTGGCGCTCTTCCTCCTGTCCGAGGTTTTCATTGTTGTGAGCATTTCTGTTGAGGATTGGCAGTGGGGGTGGGGTGGAGGGGATGTTTGGTTTTTATTCCCCCCGTCTGCTGGGTGGTTGCGGCAGGTTTTGGTCACTTCACATGACTCTGGGACACTGTGACCATCATAAATATGAATCAATTGCCAAGCATCTGCATGTAAATCACAAGACCCTGGAGATGCTACAACATTCCAGCTGATCGGCGCTTCTTCTGGGCTCAGCAGAAGTGCCAGGATGAGCGCCGAGCTCCAGCTGGAGCCTGGCGCTGATCCTGGCATTGATCCTGGTGCTTCCACTGAGCCCTGACAGCCCTGAAGAAGCGCTGATCAGCTGAAAGCGGCACTGATCCTGGTGCTTCCGCTGAGCCCTGACAGCCCTGCAGCACCAGCCATCTCTTGCTCAGGCTTGTGCGGTGCTGCCACCAGTTCAGCTCATTCCCCTCCCCCGCTACCACTTTTCTAGGATGGTCGCGTACCACCTGCCAGGTGCCAATGTACCACAGGTGGTACCTGTACCACTGGTTGAAAAGCCCTGGTCTAGAGAAGCAAAACATTTCTAATGTCAACCCTGCTAACATCAGATGTTCTTGCTTTGACAACAGATGGAAATGCTGCCATTTTCTCTATTGCTTTTAGAATTAGTTGCTGTTGGGAGGGGGAATAGGGATGAGAGTCCAGCTAGTCATAACAATAACTTAATCATGGGAACCCAAGGACATTGAGTCCAGATCTGTTAGAGTTTTGGAGAGCTGGGGAGAAAGCCCGTGCTTCAAGCTAATTGAGGAATGTGATTTATGACTGTTTATTGGAGGAGGGAATTGCACTCTGTTACTTTGTATCCAGAGGAGGGGAATTTAGTTTCTAGTTTCAACTATGTAGTGCTGATGCTTTGCTTCCTGAATAAAAGATTCTTTAAGATAAACAATGCTTCAAAGTTCTTTTGAAGAGTTTCATCTATCGGAACCATGACATCTAACTCCAAATGTTTTCAAAGCTAAAAGAAATAAAATAAAGTGCTTTACTGTATGGTACAGGTAGTCCTTGATTTACAACAGTTCATTTAGTGGCCACTCAAAGTTACAGCGGCACTGAAAAAAGTGACAAGGCTGTTTTTCACAGTTACAACCTTGCAGCAGCATCATGGTCATGTGATCAAAATTCAAACACTTGGCAACTGACTCGTATTTATGACAATTGCAGCGTCCCAAAGTCACTTGATCACCTTTTCCTATCTTCTTACGTGCAAACTCAATAGGGACGCCAGATTACTTAACAACCGTGTTATTAACTTCATAACTTCAGTGATTCACTTAACAACGATGGCAAGAAAAAAACATAAAACGAGACAAAACTTATTAACAAATCTTTCACTTAGCAACTAATTGTGATCATAAGTTGAGTACTGTTTTAAAAATATGAGGGCTGGGATCTTGTTTTAATATTTTAGGTGGAAGATGATAGTTTTGTGACAGAGGCTTGCTTTGTACAGTATATACAAAGTCCCAGTGTAATCCAGACATTTACATTCAGTCTTTGGAGAGCTACCACCTTCAGTGTCAAAAGGACTAAATTAGATCAATCTAAGATGTGATTTGGCACAAAGCAGATCCCTTCCTAGTTTAATGTTTAATTAAAGAAGGCAGATTTTCTCGTTATTCTTTCCTCTCTATCCTATCTGATTAATTTCAATGGCATTTCATATGCATACACCCATTCTTTTTCTTTTTTAAAATTAGGATCTGTGCTACAGGTCACAGAAGGCATCTTTAATCAGATTCCCCTATTTATGTTTTTTTTTTTTTAACCAAGATGTTGCTATGGAGAGTTTTAACTTTGGAAGGCACAGAAAGCATATGATGAAGGATGCCACAAATGGAAAGCAGAGAGATCCCCAAGGTGTGGTCAAAAATGTCAAGAAGTGGTGAATGTTCCAACACTGAAAGTTTTTAAGAAGAGACTGGACAGCCATTTGTCTGAAACGGTATAGGGTTTCCTGCCTGAGAAGGGGGTTGGACTAGATGACCTCCAAGGTCCCTTCCAACTTTATTATTATTATTATTATTATTATTAGTAGTAGTAGTAGTAGTAGTAGTAGTAGTAGTAGGTTGTAACAGTGCAAAAGAAATTCCGCCTGGTTTTTACTTGATGCACACATGACACATAAATAAAAACCAGGTGGAGCTACTATCACACTGCTGTAGCCCCCATTTTGACTTTTTTTGACCACCCTCTTGAGATACGCTGCTTAATTTTCACCCTTTGGGAGACGATATCCCTAAAATAGTGTGCCTGATTTCAGATGCTTTGTTAATAACATTGAAGCTCCTTCTTCATATCCATAATACAAAATGTATTTTTTCTGGAATGATATGGGGTCTTTTGCTCAAGCAGGGGCTGGACTAGAAGACCTCCAAGGTCCCTTGCAACTTTATTATTCTGTTATTCTATTCAACCGATGCACCCTGAACTGACATTTTGACAGCCATCCTCCCCAACTCCAACATCTTTGCCCCAGGAAGGCGAGAATGGCATAAATACCCAAGTGCCAAGGGGAAAAATATCCCCCTTTAATCTCCCAAAAAAAAAAAAAAAAAAGACAGAGGAAAAACAAGTCAGTCTGCAGCTCTCCAGCAACTAGCCTTCCGCTTGCTATCATATATTCTGCAAATATAGAGCTTATAAATATATGAATTTATCAGCTGGGAAAATCCATTCTTTTACCTGGAGCAAAATGCTAACAAGGAGCCTTCTCAACTGCAGCTGACAATTCAAAAGCGTCTTGAATCACACATGAGACAACTCACTTTCAGTTAGGAAGAGACAGAGACAGAGAGAGAGAGAGAGAGAGAGAGAGAGAGAGAGAGAGAGAGAGAGAGAGAGAAAGTTGAACTTCCAGAAGAGGAGATGTTGGCAGAAAGTGGGGATCTGGCTAGATGGGTTTACCATTGGGATCTCTGCTCTCCGAGTAGCTCCGAGCAAGGCCAGGGCTGCCATTTGGACAAGAACAATTCTTTGGGCAATTTAGACGGAATGAAACCCGCCAGGAAATGAGAGACTAAGGTTTGCTGTCTTTAAGACACATTATTTTACCGTTAAGCTGAATAAACTAAACTGTGGGGAGGTGGTCGCCATAGATCCTGAGGGGTCAAATGGTGGGATCCAAAAGCCACGAGGATGACCAAATTAGGGTTCTTCCTGGTTTTTTTTAGGGGTTTGATTTTTTTTTTTAGACCACAGCTTGTGGACACCCCTGCCCTGCTTGAGATATCGTTGCAATCCAGAACTGGGATGATGCCTCCTAGCTGACTATCAGTTTAAAAATCTAGATTTCTAAAGCTTCTAAAGCTACACCAAATGTCTCCCTCTTTTTTTAATAAGCAAACACACACACACACACACACACACAGAGAGAGAGAGAGAGAGAGAGAGAGAGAGAGAGAGAGAGAGAGAGAGAGAGAGAGAGAGGTATACAGAGACACTAAGGAGGACAGTCATTTCTTCTCAGTCCTGGAAACTTTCGCAACTCTAGGTAGTCCTCACTTAACGACCAGTCATTTTATGACTATTTGAAGTTATGATGGCCACGGAACAGGTACTTTGTGGCCTATAAAGCACATTGTAAATTGTTGTGGCACCGCCACCAATCATATGACCAGATTTTGGACGGATCAGCTTTATGACTTGTTGTGGTGTTCTGTCGTCATGTGACTTCAATTTGCAATGTTTTTTACTAGTTTCTGGCGTTTTTTTTCTATTTTACAGCAAAAAAAAAAAAATGCCCATTCAAATGAATGGGTTCACTTAACAACCACTGAGTTCACTTAATGACTATGATATTTGCTTAAAGGCTGCTATGAAAAGACTGGAAATTTATTTTCGGTCACAAGGATGCCTTATGTCCGAAATGACCATAATTCTGGGCTCAATTACCTTCGTAAGTAGACAACTACATTGTAATGTGCCAATGTTTGAAGAATCTCCAAGTAACATAAAGGCTAGTTTGATCATGTTTATGTGAGATTTCTTCTGTTTGATTGCCCAGCAAGACAAAACTGAATAGGACTCTCATGAGTATTTTGCTCCAGGTTAAAAAAATAGATTTTTGCAGCTGATAAATTCATATTTTAAGAAGCTCAGTATTGGCAGAAAACACAGCCAAACTTTTTGCTTTAAGAGGCAAGACAGAGGGAATCCTCTACTTACAATCACAATTGAGCCCAGCATTTCTATTGCTTAACTTAACAACTGTTAAGTGACATTTTATGATTTTTCTTGCCACAGTTGTTAGGTGAATTACAACAGTTTTTACATTATTAACATGATTGTTAAGGGAATCTGGTTTCCCCAATGACTTTGCTCATCAGAAGATAACAAAAGGTGATTGCATGACCCCCTGGACATTGCAACCATCATAAATATGAGACAGTTACCGAGTGTTCGAGTTTTGATCACATGACCGTGAGGATGCTGCAATGGCCGTAAGTATGGAAAATGGTCATAAATCACTTTTTTCAGTGCCGTTGTAACTTTGAACGGTCACTAAATAAATGGTTGTAAGTCGAGAACCTGTGCTCACCTTTGGATTTTGCAGCAGATATGGCAGCAAAGAAATTAAAAGCTTGTTAAGATAATTAATTTAATAGCTGGAACAGGTAGGTGATGGGCCAGAACACACAGTGGTGGTTGATTGGTTGGAGAGTGCGGGCTCCTGCATGAGGCAATCTACATTATGATTGGTTGCTGGGTGTAAAGGGGGAGTTTCGCCTTTTTCCCGCCTTTTGCTTCTGTGTGTTCTATATGCTGTTCTGTGATTTACTTGATAATTTACCTCATGATGTAGTATTTTGCCTGACTAGCTTGTTTACTGGAAATATAGATGTTAAATATATTTATTTATATAAAATTATACATTCATTTCAGCGTCTCTGATTTCATTTGGACACTGGCTGCGCAATTCCTTGACAAAGCTTTATTCATTTAAAACAGGGGTGTCAAACTCAATTTCATTGAGGGCCACATCAGCATCGCGGTTGCCCTCGGGGAGGCGGGGGGCGGCCTACTGGGTGGGCATGGATGAAGTCGGTGTGGCCTACTGGGTGGGCATGGCCAGCTCTATATTGTTCACATCAAGGGTGCCTGTGGGGGCAGGCGTGGGACAGAACTGAGGGTCTCTGGCAAAGGGGGTGGGACCGGGGCAAGCGCCAAGGCATGGTCCATTTCTTCATTCCTCACAAAGGGTGACACCTCCCCAGCATGCACCCAGGGGGCGGGGCCGACACAGCAAGGGCTGGTTCCTTGCAGTTTCTAGACGGCCTTGTGGAGCTAAGACTGAATGCATTTCAGCACAGATGGCCACCACAAAATTGTACATTGGCTTCTGGCTGGCCTGGGCCAGGGCCAAGGCAGCAGGGGCCATTCCTTCATTGTTTTCAGGATGGCTTCGCGGGCCACATGAAACCACTTCACGGGCCACATCCGGCCCCCGGGCCTTCTGTTTGACATATCTGATTTAAAACAATGAATGAAAAAGGGAGGGGGAAACCATAGGGTATAAAATGAACTCTGGAAAGAGATTTCATAATTCCCACTGAAAATGGAATTTATTCCCATGTAAGGAGAGAACAAAATTCCTCTTTCTAAGACAAAAAGTGAATAATAACAGTGAATAATATTTATATGTTACTTATATGTAAGGGTGTAGATCTATACATATATTGTATATAGTATGTTTTAAATGTGTGTTATGTATATGTACACTTTGAGAGGAAGCAACTACCATATATGCCGGTGTATTAGGCGACCCGGCGTATAAGACGACCCCTGTCTTTATAGCCAGGCCGCATTCCTAGAACGTCGTCTTATACGCCGGAAACTACCAGTATTTCCAGCGTATAAGATGACTCGGCGTATAAGACGACCCCCGTCTTTGGTGCCGATTTCAGCGCTCGCGGAAGTCATCTTATACGCCGGCATTTACGGTAAATTTCATTTTTAATGTGTGCCATTGTGCCCACAGGAAAAAATGACAATAAAGATTATCTAAAAAAAAAAATCTAATCGAATGCACACCACATTGCAGGCATGTGTGAAACTGCTGGCCCGCAGGCCAGATACGTCACGCCGAAACTGCACCCACCCCATTGCCAGCAATGGGGAAAAAGCCGCAATACATCACGCAACGTCACGCAACGTTGTGAGTTTCACATGCCTGACTTATTGGGTGACTTAATGGGGGAGGAGAATTCCAGGATTTGGGAGAACAGAGTTGTGAAATCTAGAGAGAGATTCTTGGATACAGGTAGTCCTCGATTTACAAACGTAATGGAGCCTGACCATTGCAATCATAAGTCATGATAGTTGCAAAGTGGGTCATCATGTGACCAAACCCAATTTTATGACCTTTTGTTATTAAGTGACCGCTGTGGTCATTTATCGAATGCCACAGTCATTAAGCAAACTCATTATTTGCTACGGTCTGTTTTTGCCGAAATGCCAGTTTTCAGCAAAAATATTGCAAATCATGGTCATGTGAACTCCAGATGCTGCACATGGCCATAAATGTGGGCTAATTTCTGAGTGCCCGAAATATAGTCACATGACTGCAGTGGCCATCAGAACTTTAAACCCCGGTCATAAGTAGCCCTGGGGAGGTCCATTGTAACTTTGGTCATAAGCAGCTCATTATAAGTTGAAGACTGCCTATAAGTTAGTAAAATGTTTCAAGGTTTCTCTTCTTGGTATATCTAAGGTACTCCAGATCCTTGCTTATGATCTGTTGTAGTAGACTTCCCTTGAAGTCCTAGAATCCTAAAATTGGAAGGACTCTTAGAGGTCATCTAGTCCAACCTGCTGCCCAGTGCAAGAATCCTCATTCCTCATGCCAGGCAAACGGCTGCTGAAACATTTCTTGAAAACCTCCAGTGCTGGACCATCCATGATTTCATCTCACCTCATTTCTTTGTCCCCAACTCTCTAGTTTGTCTCCAGCCATGCAATTCCTGGCCAGATTATCCCTCCATGGCAGTGGTTCTCAACCTTTCTAATGCCGCGACCCCATAATACAGTTTCCCATGTTGTGGTGACCCCCAACCACTTATACATCACCGGGTGCCAGGGGCATGGCCAAAGAAAAGGGGGAAAAATGGCGGACAGCCTTGTTTGGCAACCCCCGTGAAATGGTCGTTCGACCCCAAACGGGGTCCCGACCCACAGGCTGAGAACCACTGCTCCATGGAGTCCCTCACAAGGAATCAAGAGTAGTTATGTTTTCTGCATCTATAGTACCACTGGTGAGGGGGGGGGTGTCACTATGATATCATAATGCAGAACTTAGTGATGTCATAATGGAGGGCTTGGGGATATTATAGGACTGGCAAAGTAAAATCTGTATTTCCTGCATTGCTAATTCCAAAACAGGAAGAGGAAGGTCCGGTAATGTTTAAAACAAAGCTCTGATGTCAAGAGCTGGGGGGAAAGGGGTAATGACATCATTAGGTGATGTCATGAGTTGTTATCGAGTGAGATAAGGGCAAGATGACCTACCCTGAAGCTTTACATGGCCTTAACTGCAGCTCCCGGAAGCCTTCCTGTTATCCTTTTTAATGTGACAAAAAGGGACAAAATTATCCCCTGAGTGAGGAATGATCACATTCCTTTCATTTAATTATTTTGATTTAAATTCAATTCAAATTTAAGCTCAAGCGTTTTCATTTTTTAAAATGACTGATACTCCACTTTTTTTTTTATCCAGAGGGCACTCAAAGTCACTGTCTTCAATTGTAATTTACAAAATGACTAAAACCCAGCTTTAAAAGGCTAGCCTTTGTTAATCAAAATTGAGATTTTTATCTAGGACTTGCCCAGATTTTCACTTCCCTGCTCCCATCCTACCTTTTGTGGACTTGTGACTCACAACCCCAACAGCTGAACAAGAAGCCTTTGTAAGAAGTGGTGGCCAGCTCTTAAACCCTCTCAAATATGAAGTCCACTAACCAAGGTAAAAAGTCAGAGGGCCATGTCACAAAAGAGCCCTTGATGATGTCAAGAGGCCTTGGACCTGGATAGAATGAAGCAGTGGTGGTGGTGATCCCATCCTTGATGGGATTTCAAGATTGTCATCTCCTGAACTTGAAAAACAAGACTGGGAGGAGGCTTTCATTCTCCCCCCCCCCCAGTTCATTGACAGTGGTTAGAAGAAACGCCAGCTCCATCCAACACCTCTGTGACAACCAAAACCACAAGGATTTGCCTGCAAGGATTTTGGCCATGTGTATTGATACTGGGACAGTTTCCTTGGACACAGAGAAGACAGACTTCACTGCCTCCAATGGCTGCTAAGATCTTTGAGAATATTGGCAAACTTAGTTTGGGCTTAGTGTTTGCTGGTGGAGTGGTCAACTCTATTCTTTATAATGTGGACGCAGGTCACCGGGCAGTCATCTTTGACCGATATCTGGGTGTTCAGGACAAAGTGGTAGGAGAGGGGACTCATTTTTTCATCCCCTGGCTGCAGAAGCCCATCATTTTTGACTGCCGTTCTCGCCCTCACAGTGTCCCTGTAACTACAGGGAGCAAAGATCTCCAGAATGTCAATATTACACTCCGGATCTTGTTCCGGCCGGTGATAATGCAGCTTCCCCGGATTTACACGACGATCGGTGAAGACTACGATGACCGAGTGCTACCCTCCATCACGACGGAGGTGCTCAAGTCAGTGGTGGCTCGCTTTGACGCAGAGGAGCTGATCACGCAGAGAGAGTTGGTCTCCAGGCAGGTGAACGAAGACCTGTCGGAACGGGCAGCTAGCTTTGGTATTCTCCTGGACGACGTTTCCTTGACCCACCTGACGTTCAGCAAGGACTTCTTGGATGCCGTAGAAATGAAGCAAGTGGCACAACAGGAAGCAGAAAAGGCAAGGTTCTTTGTGGAAAAGGCTGAGCACCAGAAGAAGGCTGCTATCATCATGGCCGAAGGAGACTCGAAAGCTGCAGAGCTAATTGCCAACTCCCTGGCTTCCGCAGGGGAAGGTCTTGTGGAACTGCGCAAACTTGAGGCAGCTGAGGACATAGCAAAACAACTGGCACAGGCACGCAATGTTACCTACGTACCTTCATCTCTCTTCCCACTACCTCGATGAATCTGCCTTGGGCCTGCTCCTCTTCTATCTCTTCCTGTTCCCTTGACAGTAGCCAAATCAGTCAAAACCTATTATGAACATCAACTGTAGAGTGTCAAGACAATGGCCAAAATGTAATGTGGATTGGAAAATTCCTCATCTAATAAATTTCTCTCTCAATGTCCATAAATATTATTTTTACTGCATCAGGACTTGGAAGGAAAGTACAACTGAGGGGGGGGGGAATCTCCTAAGCCAGTGATGGCGAACCTTTTAGAGACCAAGTGCCCAAAAACCACCTCCCACCCCCGTCCCTGCTCCGCCCTGCCCACTGGGCCACCCACCACCTCCACAGATCACCCACGTGACTACAGGATGCTGCAACTGGTCGTAAATGCAACTTGTTCATGCAATCTGACTGGTGGAATGCAACAGAAAATGTGTATAGGTAGTCCTCGACTTATTACCACAAACCGAGCCCCAAATAATTAAGTGATACATTTGTTGTGAGTTTTGCCCCATTTTACAACTTTTCTTGCCACATTAAGCAAATCACTGCAGTTAAGTTAGTAGCACGGTTGTCAAGTGAATCTGGCTTCCCATTTGACTTCGCTTGTAAGAAAGTCACAAAAAGGGGATCATGTGACCCCGGTACACTGCAACCGTCATAAACATGAACCAGTTGTTAAGCATCTGAATGTAAATCACGTGACCATGGGAATGCTGGTCGTAAGTGTGAAAAACGGCTTTTTTTAGTGCCGTTATAACTTCGAACGGTCACTAAACGAACTGCTGTAAGTTGAGGACTATTCTGTATTTCTACCCCCAAAGAAAACCACTGTCCAAATCCTGTGGCTCATAGCCAAATTTTGGGTCACATACAGCAGACGCACACACACAGAAAACCCTCTCAACACCCAGGCGCCTTAGGAAATGCAGAATATTTTTCTTCTCTCTGTAACGATGCCAGCCTTTTCTCAGTGTTTTCTCGCTGGCAGTGACTCCTTTCAAACAGAGTGGCCTTCTTTTCTTTTTTCTTGTTTTCTTGTTAGGCAAGTAGAATACATTGACTTTATCTCATGTCCTTCTGCTGTCCTGTTATGTTCCAGAGAGGGAGAGAGAAAGTGGGAGATGGTCAAGGATAATGACTATTTTTCCGTTTCATCTCGGCCACCTCCAAGCTTGCTGTTTTATCCACAAAAAGTAGATAAATATGTTTAAACAGAGGACACAGCTGGCTTGGTTTGCAAACAAGAAAGTGACTGTTTTTCTCCCCGTTCTCCCTCCCTCCGTCTTTCGCCTCGATTTCTCTTTCTACTATTTTTTCTCCTCCATTAGGAACAAGCATTTTATAGGTCATTCCTAAATATTCTTGACCTTCTCCGCTCCCATAATTTTGTATGCTCAGATATTCCAGCATAGTGGGACAAGAACAGCTGACCTGCAGCTTTTCTCCTTTTTATATATTTAGGACAACTTTCCACAGAACTTGTCGTCCTCCAGATATTTTAGGCCTGTAACACACAGCAAGAACTGCGAGGATGGCCTGGATTTCAAGCTGGTTAGAAATACTGGGACCACCAGTATATTTACAGGTAGTCCTTGGGTTACAATCATTCATTTAGTTACAATGGCAATGAAAAAAGTGATTTACTGTGCTCGCACTTATGACCCACAGCATCTCGATGGTCACATGATCAAAATTCAGGCGTTTGGCAAGCACATGTACTAATGTATTTATACCACTGGGGTCATGTAATTGCCATTTGTGACTTTCCCAGCCAACGTCCGACAAAGTCAATGGGGAAACTGGATTTGCTTAACAACTGCATGATTCAGAATACAGAATAACAGAATTTGAAGGGACCTTGGAGGTCTTCTAGTCCAACCTCCTGATCAAGCAGACATTTCAGACAAATAGCTGTCCAATCTCTTCTTAAAAACCTCCCATGATGGAACACCCACAACTTCTGGAAGCAAGCTGTTCCACTGATTAATTGTTCTTACTGTCAGGAAATTTCTTCTTAGTTCTAGGTTGGATCTCTCTTGATAATTTGGCTGATCATATGTCACTCACTCCTCCAGAATTGTTGTCTTGCTAAAAGAAATGCCAGAATTATATTCTAGAAGTGGGACCTCTAAAGAGTGCAAGAGGTTTCTGGCAGTTGAAGCCCATAGATCCTATCGTCTCCCCAAAAAGGCACTCGGATGAAGACGGGGAACCTGGACCGTCAGATTGAGCTATGACAGGCCTTACAGGGACTCAGCCAAAATCACTGTAGTCCAGTGGGGAAGGGGGTGAACTGGAGGGGAAGACCCCAGATTCTAATCTCCATTCAGCAACTGAAGATAATAACAACAACAACAACAACAACAATAATAATAATAGTAAAGTTGGAAGGGACCTTGGAGGTCATCTAGTCCAACCCCCTGCTCAGGCAGGAAACCCTACACCATTTCGGACAAATGGCTGTCCAGTCTCTTCTTAAAAACTTCCAGTGTTGGAGCATTTACTGCTTCTGGAGGCAGGCTGTTCCACTGATTAATTGTTCTCACTGTCAGGAAGTTTCTCTGTAGTTCTAGGTTGCTTCTCTCCTTGATTAGTTTCCACCCATTGCTTCTTCTCCTGCCTTCAGGTGCTTTGGAAAATAGCTTGACTCCCTCTTCTTTATGGCAGCCCCTGAGATATTGGAATATGCTATCATGTCCCCCCTCGTCCTTCTCTTCGTTAAACTAGACATACCCAATTCTAGCAACCGTTCCTTATATGTTTTAGCCTCCAGTCCCCTAGGACTGATTCTAGGTCAATTTCTCCCTCTCCGGTCCAAGTGACTAGCAGCAAAAAAACTGTCAGAGAGAGAGAGACTGGCCCAGCCAGGGGAAGGAATCAAACAGGTAATTAGTCTGGAATCCCTACATGGGCATAAAAGGCAACGTCTAACCCCCCCTTAAATGCCACCTTGTTTTGCCCAGGTACAAACCACCAGTCTGAGACGATTCCTGTGTTATATAGGCTTGAGCAATAAAATAGCTAGCTGAGCTCTTCACATATGGATCTGATGCCAATGAATGAATGGTAAGGAAATACGGAAAGGGAGAGAGCTGTGCTCCATAGGACACCAACCCAGGAGACAGGAGTCATTTGGGCTCCATCAGATGCTGAAGATCTCAGCTTCATACTGATCTGAGTAAGAGAGCAGAGGATGTAAACAAGCAGCTGTCATTTACTGACACTCCAAAGGCTGGAGATAAGACGATACAGAAGCGCCTTTTTCCACAAGGGGAATGTTGCAAGAGAGCATGAAGAAGTCTGATCTGACTGGGTATAAATTCTGAACAAGCGTGCCCGCTTGCTCAGAAACCGCTAAGCTTTGAGTCCCTTCTGAGGGTCACGCCACATATTGGAGAGAAGATGAGAAACACAGGGGAGACCAAAGACGGGAACAACTTCAGGAGAAACGAGGCCAAGATTGAAGAGCAATGGATCACAGACAGTTATGAAGGATGGGAACTAGGAGCCAGGGAAGAATGACAAGGGCCGGGAAATACAACAGGCAGAGTGCTGAAAGACATCAATCTGAGCAAATATGGGTAGTCCCCGACTTACAATCATTCATTTAGTGACCACGGCACTGAAAAAAGTGACTCATGACCATTTTTCACACTTACGACCATTGCAGCATCTCCGTAATCACATGATCAAAATTCAGCCATTTGGCAACTGGCTTATATTTATGACCGTTGCAGCATCCCAGGATCATGTGATCCCCTTTTGCGACCTTCTGACCTTTACAGCTGTGTTATTAACGTAAACACTGCAGTGGTTCACTTAACTGACGTGGTAAGAAAAGTTGGAAAATGTGGTGAAACTCACTTATCAACGGTCTCGCTCAGTGATAGAAGTTTTGGGCTCAAAGTTACAACCATCCAACAAGGGTTCAAAGATATGACAGCCTTGAAAAAGGTGACTTAGGACCTACACTAGAATTTATGACTGTCACTCCCCCCCCAATGATTAAGTAATTGCAGTTTGGCAACCGGCTCACGTTTACAATCAATTGCAGTGTCCTGTGGTCACATGATCATGATTTGCAACCTTTTTGGCTGGTTTCTGGGGAAAGAAACACCCGTTGGGGAGACTGGATTTGCTTAATGATCATGCAGTTTGCTTAACAATGGCAGTGACTCTGTAAAAATGATTGTAAAATTGGGTCTTACAACAGAACTTCTGCCCCAATTGTGTCATCAGTTGAGAATTACTCAATACTGTATTGAACCAGAAATCAATGCAAATAGTAACATTAGTAATAGAAATAGCAGTAGGATGATCATGAAAGAAGAATTGTCTTCCTCATTGGGAAGAGTTGGATAGCCAGAACCAAGCTAGAGGATTGAAGAGATAGTTGTTTGTTTATTTGCAGAGCTTCTAGGATGCTCTATTTCAATCCAGCTGAGAAATGTATAGCTGAGCAGGTCCATAATTTGGATTTAAAAATATAACCCAAATTAAAACTCAAATGTTACCGTATAGCCTAAAAATCAGCTGCTTCAAAAATAGACTTAAATGTACTTAAAACTAATTACTTATCCAGAAAGTGAATTCTGGTAGCTCACCTGCTGAGGCTTGGTGAGTTAGCCAAATCTTTGCAGACTTTAAAACAGGGGTCTTCAAACTTGGCCCTTTTATGACTTGTGGACTTCAACTCCCAGAATTCCTCAGCCAGGCACGTGTGCCTGGCTGAGGAATTCTGGGAGTTGAAGTCCACAAGTCATAAAAGGTCCAAGTTTGAAGACCCCTGCTTTAAGATCAGGTGGAATCTAGGTCAGGGAGCTCTACTCTAGAGGAAGGAGGCAGGGTGGAAATGACATGTCAACCTCTGACTAAGGCGACTTATTAAAAGTCCACCCTACTGGATCTTACTAGGTGGTATCAACCTCACCAGGTGTACCACACCAGGAAATCCATTCCACAGAAAGACTAAAACTGCTTTTATTTGAGATTGGGTTTAATCATAATATCTTGTATCTCCTCCACCATTTTACTCTTCTGGCAATTGGTGTAATGGTATGTGGGAATGCTCTTGGGAGATAGGGTGGGGAGAAAAGATGCTGCCTGGGGACCAATCAGAGAGGGCATAGCCCACAACTCCATAATGGGCACAAAAGAAAGCTTAGAAAGGAACCCCCCTCCCCCCATTTCTCTGGATATAAAAGAGATGGTGGGAGGTTTGTACAATCAGATTTGCAAGGTTTTGTAGAATTAACTCATCTGGTCATGTCTCTTCTCAGGTCTACCTGGAAAGGCTGACATCAATTTTGCAAGTCTCAATAGTACAAAAGTACAAAAGCAGAGACGTCACCCTGCCAACAAAAGTTTAGTCAAGGCCGTGGTTTTCCCAGTTGCAATGTATGGATGTGAAAGCTGGACCATAAGAAAGGCTGAGCGCCAAAGAATTGAAGCCTTTGAACTCTGGTGCTGGAGAAGACTCCTGCGAGTCCCCTGGACTGCAAGGCCATCAAATCGGTCAGTCCTAGAGGAGATCAACCCCGACTGCTCTTTAGAAGGCCAGATCCTGAAGTTGAAACTCAAGTATTTTGGCCACCTAATGAGAAGGAAGGACTCACTGGAGAAGAGCCTCATGCTGGGAAAGATTGAGGGCAATAGAAGAAGGGGATGACAGAGAAGGAGGTGGCTGGATGGAGTCACTGAAGCAGTAGGCGTGAGCTTAAATGGACTCTAGAAGATGGTAGAGGACAGGAAGGCCTGGAGGAACGTTGTCCATGGGGTCGCGATGGGTCGGACACAACTTCGCAACTAACAACAACAAAAGTACAAATCTTCCTCCATCATTTTTAGAGTCTGAGATGTTAGGAAAATTCTAACTTTCTCCGCCCATTATGCAGCTGTTGGCCATGTCTGTTCTTATCTGATTGTGCCCCAGGCAGCATCAGTTTCCAGAGATCAGTGTTCTAATTCAAAGATTTAGCATAGTGCAACTACAGTCCCTAGTCCCAGTCTTCCGTTCTTGACACAACCCAGTTACAATACATGGACAAACCTAAA
Organism: Crotalus tigris; assembly: GCF_016545835.1. NCBI lineage: Eukaryota > Metazoa > Chordata > Lepidosauria > Squamata > Viperidae > Crotalus > Crotalus tigris. Next base: position 2,849,356 of record NW_024099557.1, read on the forward strand.
CATAGTTTCAACTGGGCAACTGTGAGCATCTTAGACTAAGCCAACTCCAAAAATGCTGGAGAATTCCTGGAAGCCTGACACACTCAGACAAATCAACCGTCAAGAGCAGGGGTTCCCAACCAGGCAGTGCTAGACAATATTCCATGGGATGCGAAAACTTGGCTTTTCAAAATTATGGTGTATATGTATAATTTGTTGCTATTATTTCGAACTTTTGTAAGGAGTGCGGAAATACATCAGAAGCGTTCTAGGGGCGCAGGGTACAGAAAGGTTTTGGAGCCGCTGGTCAAGAGGCACACATACATAAACAATATGAGCTGAGGTGGCGCAGAAGTTAGAGTGCAGTACTGCAGGCCACTTTAGCTGACTGTGTTCAGCAGGTCAGCGGTTCAAATCTCACCGGCTCAAGGTTGACTCAGCCTTCCATCCTTCCGGGGTAGGTAAAATGAGGACCCAGATTGTTGGGGGCAATGTAAATATATATATACATTGCTTACTGGTGTACACCGCTTAGAGAGTGCTTGCACTTAAAGCGGTATATAAGTCTCATAAATAAATAAATACCAATCAGATCAGTATACCATTCAAAAAAGACAATCAAAAAGCCAAAAGGAAACAAAAAGACCAAAACACACTTCACCAGCAATCAACACCCAGGTGAGCAGAGCTTAACACCAAGATTAGCACCAGACCAACAATCAAGAGGCAAACAATCAAGAAAGTTCCAATTCGGACAAAACAAGCTAACAGTAAGCAACATCCCAAACTAGGAACCACCAACCAACATTGACAGTGTTAAATCCTCCGTTCGCTTGCGAATGATGAAGAGGCATGGTGGTAATAATCAATGCTTTATTTCTCTTACTCCAACTCCAAGCAAAGCACAAAAGGCACGCAGGCCTTTTATAGGGCTTGAACCCTGGACAGCGTGGACCAATAAGGGTTCTTCTTCCTTCGCGCCTTGCGCATGCGCACAAGGCTGGTGCCGCTCAGTCTGGTCCCGGGCAGCTTTTAGAATGCCCGGGACCATTTGCAACAATTCTGGGCCTGCTGAGTTTCCTCATCAGGCCCAGGACACAACAGACAGGGCACACCACTAGTATATGCAATGAGAGCAAACCCTACCCCCTTACTAGCACTGATGATGTTACCTAGTTGGATAATGAAATGTCTGCAAGGAAATAACCAAGCTCAGAGAGCATCAAGAATTCCACAGTTCAACCCTGAGCTACCAATAATCTCTTCTATCAGTACAACAAAGTTACTCAGCAGAGGGGCATTCTTCTAGCTACAATTCCATCACCTTTGTCTCCTTCTCTACACTTTCCCAAGACCAATTGCTGGTCTCAAAAGATGGTTTCTTGGGGGGGGGGGAATTAATTGCTCTTCGTAGCCCTTCCAAGCTGAGTTTTAGAAAAAGCTCTCTCTCCTCGCACACATAGCTTCGCATAGTTCAATGAATGTTGGTGGCCCGTTGCCAAGTTGGTGTCATCTTTGGCCAGATCTTCCTACCTTCCTAGAACAACGTATCAAGAAAGCCAAATTCGAATTTCCAGCTCTGCAAAAGACATGCATCAGCCAAGCCAGAGATGTAAACTTTAAGTCCATTGAGGTGACATTTGACAGTTGGGATAATCCAGTGGGACTACTCGGATGGCCAGAATCTCTGATGTGGACCAGCTGCTTTTAAGTTTGGTCTGTGCAAAATTCAGAGGGAATTGCAACCTGGAGGCGGGGGGGGGGGGAGAAAGGAGAGTGCAAATTTGTCCCTTGATTCCTCACTAACCAGGCAGAAGAAATGGAGCGTGTTATTAAAATCCCATTAATGCACATTTTGCATATTCAATATCCAGAATTCTATCAGAGGAAACTGTGGCAGGCCACGACTTCACGCGTTGCCCCTGCTGGATCAGTAATTCCCTGCCTTGTAGGTACAAGAGATCCAGCATTATTAGAATTCTCTGCTAGTGCAATGACATTGTCTGCCTTTGGAAGCATCTGCCTTGTGTGGGCAGCGAATTCTAACAGCTTCTTGAAGATCTTGGAAGGAGACAGCTTTTAAAAGCCTGTCTTTGCCGACGGACTCTTCCCGAACACGAGACGTGGCCCAATTAAGAGCCGTGCCAGAAACAAGGAAGAGCTGAACACTGACAGGTTAAAACATGTGTAAGGTCTGGCAACAGCTCTGGCAGATTCCACAATTAACTTGGTATAAAGTCCTGCACTATCTAAGACAGTATTTCTCAAACTTGGCAGCTTTAAGATAGAACATAAAATAATGTAGTTGGAAGGGACCTTGGAGGTCTTCTAGTCCACTCCCCCCCCCCACTCAAACAGGAAACCCTATACCATTTTAAATAAATAGTTTTCCAGTCTCTTTTTGAAAGCCTCCAGTGATGGAGCATCCATAACTTCTGGAGACAAGTTGTTCCATTGGTTGATTGTTCTCACCCTTAGGAAATTTCTCCTTAGTTCTAGGTTGCTTCTCTCCTTGGTTAGTTTCCATCCATTATTTCTCGTCTTGCCTTTTGATGTTTTGGAAAATAACTTGACCCCCTCGTCTTTGTAGGAGCCCCTCAAATATTGGAACACTAGTACTAACATGTCTCCCCTATTCCTTCTTTTCATTAGACTAGACCAGGGGTAGGCAACCTTGGCTCTTTTATGGCTTGTGGACTTCAATACCCAGAATTCCTGAACCAGCCATGCTGACTCAGGAATTCTGGGAGTTGAAGTCCACAAGTCATAAAAGAGCCAAGGTTGCCTACCCTTGGCTTAGACATACCCAATTCCTGAAACCGTTCTTCGTATCTCCAGTCCCCTAATAATTCCTGTTGTTCTTCTCTGCATTTTTTCCAGAGTCTCAACATCTTTTTTATATTATTGTAACCAGAACTGGATGCGGTATTCCAAGTGTGGTCTTACTTGCTGGTGGGGGAATTCTGGGGGTTGAAGTTCACCCATCCTAAAGTGGCCAAATTTAAGAAACATGGTTCCCCCCCCCCTCCAGTCTTCTTATACAAACTTCAGCCTCCAAACTGCAAAATGGGAGAGACATGTGGGATTCAAATATTTTGGCCTTTCATAAGACAATAAAAAATCTGGATGTTTCCCCAGGCATTTGAGCTGGGGATTTTAAGCAACCTTATGGGTGGATTTGTTGATTTGGTCTGGATGGATTGAAACTGAGTAGAATTTTAGACCCAAAATATGCTATTTTCTGTCATTATGTTTTTAATCTGATATATTAAGTTTTGTTCAAATGTATTGTGTAGCCCCTCCCTTGCTTCCCTATTGTGGCTATCTAGGTAAATAAATAAAGCAGGGGTCTCCTTTAAGACTTGCAGACTTCAGGATAGTATTTGCCCAATTTTGGAAAAATGAGAATTTACTATCTGACCAGATTATAATTACTAAAATTTTAGAGTGTGCAGAAATGGATAGACTAGTGATGGCAAACCTTTTAGAGACCGAGTGCCCAAACTGCAACCCAAAACCCACTTATTTATTGCCAGGTGCCAGGTGGGTGTGGTCCATTGGGTGGGCATGGCTGTGGTGGTCATGGCAGATTGGGTGGGTGTGGCCAAGGTGGGCGTGGTCACCTTAATGTTGCTCATGGGGAGGGATGCCTGTGGGGGGTGGGCAGAGTTGGGGGAGATCCAGGGGGTCTCTGGCACGTGGGGCGGTAGGCAGGAGGCTCATCCTGCGGGGTGAGGTGAGGCAAGGTGGAGGTGCCATTGCCATGGGGCAAGGCAAGGGCCAGGGCGGCTGCTGCCTGACACCATCGGCCCCAGCACACAAAGGCCAGTGAGCGCATTGGGGCCAACGGTGTCCATCAGCAGCCACAGCCTGCCGGCCCCTCAACCGGCACACTCCGGGGCTCCGCAGCCCGCCACCAGCAGTTCAAAGAAGCTGCCTCTGAGCTGGATGGCCAGCCAACAGCTGAGAAGGCAATGCAGTGGGTCATGCCCGGGAAAAGGAGAACATGCAAGGCCAGGAGGGACGGGAGGGAGGGAAACCAGCCGTGCCAGGATGCATCCGGCCACGTGGGACCTCAGCGAGTTAGCAGACGGCTGGTTGAAGAGAGACAGTTGCCATTTCTGGGGCATGGCGTGTGTGCCCACAGAGAAAGCTCTGAGTGCCGCCTCTGGCATGTGTGCCATAGGTTCGCCACCACTGGGATAGACTAACATTAGAAATGAAAGAAAAAGATGATTCAATTTATTTTAGAACTTGGGAAAATTTTTATCAATGTTTAGAGACATGTTAGAACTTGAAGGATTCAATATTTTAGAATAGATGACCGTTTTTTAACTAACATTTTGATGATATGATTATTTTTCCTGATTTGCTGATTCTCATTTGTTACTCTTGAGTGTTAGGATTTTTTGAGATTTTATTAGTAGTGTTTACTTAATAGATCAACGTATTTGTTTACTAATTGTTTTTAATATGTTATAGTCTAAGCTTTGGTAAAAATGGTTGAATATGATATTTACTCATATTATGATCCGGACGGAGGCTTGTTTATTGAAATATGTGATTGTACCTATCCTTATTTTACCTATCCTTTTTTTAAATAATGCCTTATTCCCTTCCCCTTTCCTTCCACTCCTCCCTTTATCATACCTGTATTGTTCCTATTTTTTCTCATCTATATAAACTTAATAAAATTTTGTTAAAAAAAAAAAAGACTTGCAGACTTCAACTCCCAGAATTCCTCAGCCAGCTTGGCTGGCTGAGGAATTCTGGGAGTTGAAGTCCACAAGTCTTAAAGTTACCAAGGTTGCAGATCTCTGAAATAAAGCACATGAAGGTCATGATGTCATCGCACATCACTTGTGTGACAAAGTTGTGATGCATGAAATGTCACTGTGACATTTCTTCTATTTCCTTGAAAGAAGAAGCCAAGAGAAACTCTAGAAAAGTCCCACAGGTCTTTTATTGTTCCTTTTGGTCCTTTAAAGCAGCGTGTGACTCAACCGTGACAACCTTCAGAGGTATGGACTTCAACTCCCAGAATTCCCCAGCTGGCAAAGGATTCTGGAGTTGAGGTCCACATACCTGAAAGCTCCCAGAGTTGAGGAACACTGCTTTAGATTAAGTCTGTTTCATTAGCTGTCCAGTTAGCAGCACCTAAACAATGTTAGCTGCGTTAAGCTTGATTAATATTTGGAAGAGAGACCACAAAGAAATTTCAGGATTGCAAACTAGACTAGGAAGTCAGTAAAAGATTCTGAAAGACACGGAGACAAATCACTGCAATCTTATTGCCAGGAAAATTACTGGAGCCATAAAGTCAATAGGAATCAAATCAGTCTTCTCCTTCTCCTTCTCCTTCTCCTTCTCCTTCTCCTTCTCCTGCAATTGTTAAGTTAGTAACATGGTTGTTAAGTGAAGCTGGCTTACCCATCGCCTTTGCTTGTCAGAAGGTCGCAAAAGATAATAATAGTAATAATAATAATAATAATTATTATTATTATTATTATTATTATTATTATTACAGATATCTGCGACGATATCTGTAATACCATCAAACATCCACATCTGCCTATCCCAGGTTCTGGGTAAGGACTCGATAGGTAGACAAAATGCCAAATCCAGTCTGAACATCTGGCTGACTGTGCGATGATCAATAATAATAATAATAATAATAATAATAATAATAATAATAATAATAATAATAATGTCAGAAGGGACCTTGGAGGTCATCTATCAAACCCCCTACTCAGGGAGGAAACCCTATACCAGGGCTTTTCAACCTTTTCACCCATTGTACCACTTTTAGGATATGGCAATATGCGAGTACCACCAGTCGCCTAGCAAGGTGTCAAAAACTTGATGATCCAAAAAAAAAAGAAAAGAAAAGTGATAAAATAAAGGTAGTCCTCGACTTACAACAATTCGCTTAGTAACTATTCGAAGTTACAATGGCACTGAAAAAAGTGCCCCCCAAGCCACAGGCGAGCAAGACACCTGCTTGCCCGCCTGGCGGCGCTTTTCCTCCTGTCCGAGGTTTTCATTGTTATGAGCATTTATGTTGAGGATTGGCAGTGGGGGTGGGGTGGGGGGTGTTTGGTTTTTACTCCCCCCCCCCCGTCTGCTGGGTGGTTGCAGCAGGTTTTGGTCATTTCACATGACCCTGGGACACTGACCGTCATAAATATGAATTAGTTGCCAAGCATCTGAATGTAAATCACAAGACCCTGGAGATGCTGCAACATTCCAGCTGATCAGTGCTTCTTCTGGGCTCAGCAGAAGCGCCAGGATCAGCGCTGAGCTCCAGCTGGAGCCTCGCTCTGGCGCGTCCACTGAGCTCTGACAGCCCTGCAGCTCCAGCCGTCTCTCGCTCAGGCTTGTGCGGTGCTGCCACCGGTTCAGCTCATTCCCCTCCCCCACTACCACTTTTCTAGGATGGCGTACCACCTGCCATGTGCCAATGTACCACAGGTGGTACCCGTACCACTGGTTGAAAAGCCCTGCCCTATACCATTTCAGACGCATGGCTATCCAGTCTCTTCTTAAAAACTTCCAGTGTTGGAGCATTCACAGCTTCTGGAGGCAGGTTGTTCTGCTGATTAATTGTTCTCACTGTCAGGAAATTTCTCCTTAGTTCTAGGTTGCTTCTCTCCTTGGTTATTTTCCATCCATTGCTTCTTGTCCTGCCTTCAGGTGCTTTGGAGAATAGCTTGACTCCCTCTTCTTTGGGGCAACCCCTGAGATATTGGAAGACTGCTATCCTGTCCCCCCCTCATCCTTCTCTTCATTAAACTAGACATACCCAATTCCAGCAACCGTTCCTTATATGTTTTACCCCCCAGTCCCCTGATCATCTTTGTTGCTCTTCCCTGCACTCTTTTTAGAGTCTCAACATCTTTTTTATATCGTGGTGACCAAAAGATCACATGACCCCAGGACACTGCAGCTGTCACATGACCCCAGGACACTGCAACATGCCATTTACCAAATGTCTCAGTTTTGATCATATGACCATGGGGATGCTGCAACTGTCATAAGTATGACAAACGATCATAAGTCACTTTTTCAATGCTGATATAACTTCCAACGATTACTAAATGAAAGGTTGTAAGTCAAGGACTACCTGTATTCTGGCAGAGAAGCACCTTTTCTACTACTGTACAATTTGTGAACCACACAGTTCCTTTCAGCATCTCTCTGCTGGAACTCCCAGGTGTTGAGTATGGCCAACAGTTTCAGCTTGCGTTGGGGACCAATTGTTCACACATTTCTGCTTTTACTAGCTTGGGACTTCTGAGAATTGAAGTCCGCATATTATATCTAAAAGATGCGAAGCTGGAGAAACACAATTCCAGATAATGCTTTTGAAGAGATCCCTTTGTGAGAACTTTCATATCAAAATATATTTTACTCTTTATACTGTTTCCATCTTCCCTTAAAATATAAACGGAATCCACAATGGTCTGAGAAACAGCGTCTCCACTAGATAAGTGACGGTCAAGCTAAAACTAAATTAATCAAGTAAAAAATAGCAAGAGGGGAAATCCCTTTCTCAAACTTCTTCATACCTCTCAAGCTTCCTCCTTCCGTTATATATTCAAGATGGACAGTATTTAATATTTATTGTTATGTATATGTAGGGGTGTGGGTCTATACATATGTTGTATATAGTATGTTTAGGTGTGTGTCATGTATGTGTTTCACTTTGAGAGCGGGCAACTAAATTTCGTTTTTGATGTGTGCCGTTGTGCCCACAGTAAAAAAAAAAAAAAAAGACAATAAAGGTTATCTTACCCCCAAATAAGTTACCAAGACCTAATCCACATATCAAAGGATAAGGTCTGTAAACACAAACAGGATTAATTAAATTATGTCTTCCAGAGGAACTGCATGTTCACAAGAATAAACATACCTATCTACAGCACATACATACACACACACACACCCATCAAGCGCCACCCTAGAATTAGCACCTGACACCCTGGACAAGCTCCCCCTATAAAAATCGGCTGCTTAACCCCATTTTTCTGCAGCCTGCCCTTAAATGCAAACTGTTTTGCTTTTAGAAATAAATACTTCTACTTTCCTCACAGCTGTCCGGATCTTATTTTCGTTTATTCTTACGCAGATCGAGTTAGCTCAAGTTGGAACCCCAAATTATTCTTCTGACACCCCTTTTCTTTAAAATTGTTCATGGCTGGAATTTAGGCTGCAAACGTCTTGTCCTGGTGTAGGAATACATCCCGGGTGATTTGGGTAGAGTCTCTTTCATATCAGGCATTTATTACATTGCACAATTAGCCTCTGTGTCTTTTTGACCGTTTAATTACCATTCGGTTTTCAAAATGCATTTTAATTAATGTTGTAAATGGGACTACAGAAAATGAACAGCATTTAGCATACAATTAGCAAAACAAAGTCATCAAATGATTCGTGTCATCTTCTTACGGTGAAATTTGTACTACAGTGATAATTACTGGTTTGTTCATGCTCGGTATGTGCAAATGAGCCTTGTCCGTTTCTCATTTTTACAACCTTAAGATGGTTTTCTTACATTTCATAATCATTTTTTAAAAAATCAAAAAATTAATATGCACTGGTTTTTACTGATGCATTTTAGGAAGTGGGTTTTTTTTTGTTGACAATGTTTAACAGAATAACTGTTATAATATTTTGCGTGTCTTTTATTTTTTTTTAAAAAATGGCGAACTGTGGATCAAAATTAGAAGTGCATAAAACGGCATTCTGGTTTGCATATTGTTTCAAAAACAATAAACTGAATAAGATTATAGCATCTTGAAAAAGCTGAATTAATACCTTTGCCCACCTCGGAGAGATCTCTGAACCCCTGGAGGTCAGACTGTTCATTTATTTATATAAAACCAAGCTAGAAGGCACTATTTCAATACTGATTTGCTCGGCTCTTTTTCTAACAAAGACAGCTTTGAAAGGTTAATGGTGTCTCCAGTGTTTTCGAATTCTACAGTTTTATTTTTAAAAAGATGCGTGTTTTTATTAGGCTGCTTCTTCACCATTAGCTGCTGATAAAGCCAGCTATAAATCATACATTAACCCAACTAAATTCTACTGGTCTACCAAAAGCTGCAGAGTTGCTTAAAAAGAAAGCAATAGCCCCAGTTTGTGGTTAGAACCTGCAATAGCAGCAGGCTATTAAATGGTGAGGAATGCTGGGAGTTGTAGTTTAGTAACCACCAGAAGGCTATAGAGTCCCCAGTCCTGGGGAAGAGAGGCCTCTTGTGCTCCACCTTGGAGAAGCTGCTGAACAGTGTTTCTCGATTTTGGCAACTTTCAGATGTATGGACTTCAACTCCCAGAATTCCTCAGCCTGGGGAATTCTGGGAGTTGAAGTCCACATAGCTGAAAGTAGCCAAGTGAGAAAACAAACGCTAGTCTTCACAGGCTTTCAGGAAATCTTCTTTAGATGCTAAATCCTATTTAGTCCCTTCTTTAAAAAAGGCCTAACCATGGCCTGGTCTCTTGAGGAGATCCTTCCATTATGTTTTGATATAATTTCCTTGCCATCTTATAAACATAACTTTGACTTTACTTCTTAGTCACCTTAAAATAATTGTAGCCCTGTTTTGAACCAAAGATGCCTTTGAATTCTGAGAGAATGTGATGGGCACACTCACAAAATGGCTGTCACAAGATACTCATCTGTTCACCAAATGACGACACAAAACATCCACACAACAGAACACTAAGCAGGGAAGTTCTTCCTTTTGAGTGGGACCAAGATAACACCACAAACAAATCTAATAGAGCTGTGTTTTGCCTTGTTTTGCATTATATATCAATATATTCTTAACATCTTTTATTAATTTCCTATCTACCGAACATCAATCTATCTATCCATCAATCCATTTATCTCCACTACTCTACCTGTCTACCAAACCATCCATTTATAAATACACCCATTATCCAACCACCCATCCATCCGTCCATCTGTCTGTCTATCCATCCATTCATCAATCTGCCCATCCTCTCATCAGTCATCCATGTCAGGCAAAGCTCAAGAATGAAATAGAGCAATCCAGGCAATGTTCAGGTCTTTACTTGCTTACATACAACAGACAAATTCTTGGCAGACTAAACGTTTCCTACTCTCACCCTAGTGAATATAGAGTCTAGGGAGAAGCTATCCTAATTTTTTTCCTCTGACGTCTAGGCCAGGGGTAGGCAATCTCGGCTCTTTTATGACTCATGGACTTCAACTTGTCAGTCCATGAGTCATAAAAGAGCCGAGGTTGCCTACCCCTGGTCTAGGCAGTTGCAGGCTGTGCTGCCTTGTATTGACACCTTTCTGGATTGTGCTCCCTCCTGCCTAGGAATTTGCCTCTTCATTGTAGTCCATTACACCAGCTACCCTTCTATAGGCAGCATCTCTTTCTCTCTCTCTTTCCCTTCCCCTCTCTCATTTATCTATCTAACATCTCCCTATCTCTTCACCCATTGGTCCATCCATCCATCCATCAATCCATCCAGTATGGCCCATCCTCTGTCTGTCTCTGTCCATCTATCTATCTATCCAGTGCTTTTTTTGAAAAAAAAAAGTTGCGGGAACTCACACATATTATGCAACCTGCTGTCAACACTGCAATACTGTATATTCTTGCTTTGACGATACGCAGAACTGTCTGGTATTTTGGGGGTTAATACAGAGCAGAAGAGGGTGGGGGTACAGCCCGGGAAAGAAAGAGGAAGGAAAACTTTGACCTTCACACTAATTGGATAATGTGATATATGACAGGTAATTTAGTGAAGGAACATGCTGATAATTTAACTGCTCAGAGGAAGAGAACTTAGATCTTAGCATAGACCCCGTTATGCCTGTGCCGACATTTTGAATCAATAAAAGACTTTTAGGGAAATCAATACCTGGAAGTTCTTTGAAGTGTTTCATTAGCCGGAACCATAACACCTGCCTTGCCTACCTACAAGGTTCCATCCAAAAAAGGTGCCGGAACTCCGTTCTGAGCGTTCTATGACAAAAAAAGCCCTGTACTATCTATCTATCTATCTATCTATCTATCTATCTATCTATCTATCTATCTATCTATCTATCTATCTATCTATTTGTCCCCATCTGTCCAACCATCCATTTATCAATCTGTCCCTCTCTCCATCCATCCTTCCATCCATCCATCCATCATCTACCTTATTCATTCATCCTCTCCATCCATTAATCAATCCATCATCTCTCTCTCTCTCTCTATTTATCTATCTGTCTCTATCATTTATTTCACCCATCTTTTCACCCATCTGTCTCTCCATTCATCAATCTGCCCATCTTCTCTATTTCTATCTCTTCACCCATCCCTTCATCCATCCATCCATCCACCCATCCATCCTTCAGCTACCCATTTTCTCACATCAAAACAGTGGTGGCACAATGGTTAGAATGCAGTACTACAGGCTAACTCATTGCTCACTCCAGGAGGTCGATTCTGAGCAGCTAAAGGTTGACTCAGCCTTCGATCCTTCTGCAGTTGGTAAAATGAGGTCCCAGATTGTTGGGAGCAAATAGCCTGACTCTGTAAACTGCTTAGATTGACTGTAAAGCATCGTGAAAGCAGTATATAAGTCTAAGTGCTATCATCAATCCACCCATCCTCTCTCCATTCAGCCATCTATCTATCTCTTATCTAGTCGCCCATCTCTTCATCCATCCATCTTTCCATCCATCCATCCATCCATCCATCCATCCATCCATCCTTCTTCTTCCCTTTCATGCCCCCTCACCCAGCAACCTGAGAACCATACTGAGATTGAGATTTTCATGGTTTTCATTGAAGCCAAGATTCCACGTTTACAGCAAAGCCTTTTGACTTTGCTTGCTATCTCATTCTTTCCAGACCTGTAATCAGATTCATATTGTTTCTCTATCACAGGGGTGTCAAACTGCCGGCCCGCGGCCGGATGCATCATAGCGAAACTGTGCGCATCCTATTGCCGGCAACCGAAAAAAAGTCACGATATGCCGCAACACGTCACGTGACGTTGCAAGTTTGATACACCCCTGCTCTATCAGCTTGAGCATGTTTAAAAATTTCATAGAAAAGAGGAATATCCATTTCCGCTTGCATTTTTCTTATTAGCAGAGAGATGAGAAAAATGGGGCAATTTGACAATGGAACAGTCTGATTATCCTTCATAATGTGCCAGTCCAAGGGTTTCTGGGGCGGGGAGTTCATTCCTGCAGTTCCAGAAGTTTATTCACCAAAACAGGAAATGGTTCATGATGCTATTTCTTAGTCCCATTTCTGTGGCTGGATCGCCCCGTTTGGCCTAGCCTTATTTCAGAGATGCAGTATTGTTCACAACTTCCCCCAGTAAAATACGTTTTTATGCAACCATCTTATTTATGTATATCCCGCCTTTGTTATTTTTATAAATCGCAAGGCAGTGAACATAACTAATACTCTTTCCTCCTCCTATTATCTTACCCACAACAACAGCCCTATGAGGTGGATTGGGTTGAAAGACAGCGATTGGCTCAAAATCACCCAGCTGTCTTTCATGCCTAAGGCAGGACTAGAACTCACAGTCTCCAATTTCAGGCACCTATTTTTTTGAACTCACTTCCCATAATGGAAATTTCCTCTGATGCATTTTGTCTATGTATACAAAACTGGCAGGAAATTTTAAAAATAAATCCTTCTTTTTCAGCTATGTCTCCATGACATTGCTTTTGCGTCATTCCCAGCCCAGGAGTAGAAACAGACTGACGTTGTCTTAGCTGACTCAGGAATTCTGGGAGTTGAAGTCCATGAGTCATAAAAGAGCCGAGGTTGCCTACCCCTGTCTTAAGATAACCTGGAATCAATGTTATATTTTTCTCCTTATGATGACACCTTGAAAGGGCAGCCTCAAAGGATTTTATAATTTAGAGTTTATAGAAATTAGGGGCATCTGAGGGAAGAGGCAATCCAAAAAGTCAAGATGGTGGCCACCATTGCCATCTTGACTTTTCAGACCTTCGTTGGAGGTGCCTTTTTGTTCGATAGGAGCCAGTGATCTGGGACTGATTCAGAACAGGGTCAGAGAAGGAATACAGGAATGGGGATATTTAATGCCAAATTGGAACAAAAAACTTTGCAATGCCAGCATCTGCGAAATTACCCATCTCCAGGTCTCTCTTGCAGCATCAAACAGTCAGAATAAGAGATTAGCAGAGTTGAAGGGACTTTGGAAATCTTCTCTAGTCCAACCCCGTGCTCAAGCAGGAGACCCTGGCTGAGGAATTCTGGGAGTTGAAGTCCACAAGTCATAAAAGGACCAAGTTTGAAGGCCCCCGCCCAATACCATTTCAGACAAATGGCTGTCCAGTCTCTTCTTAAAAACCTCCAGTGATGAATCACCCATAACTACTGAAGGCAAAGCAGTTCTACTGATTAATTTTTCTAACTGTCAGGAAATTTCTCCTTAGTTCTAGGTTAGTTCTCTCCTTGATTAGTTTCCAGCCATTGCTTCTTGTTCTGCCTTCAGGTGCTTTGGAGAGTAGAGTAGAGTAGATAGAGTAGATAGAGTAGAATAGAATAAGGAATAGAATAGAATAGAATAGAATAGAATAGAATAGAATAACAGAGTTGGAAGGGACCTTGGAGGTCTTCTAGTCCAACCCCCTGCTCAGGCAGGAGAACCTATACCATTTCAGATAAGTGACTGTCTAGTCCAGTGGTTCTCAACCTTTCTAATGCCGCGACCCCATAATACAGTTCCCCATGTTGTGGTGACCCCCAACCACTTATACATCACCGGGTGCCAGGGCCATGGCCAAAGAAAAGGGGGGAAAAAATGGCAGACAGCCTTGTTTGGTGATCCCCGTGAAATGGTCGTTCGACCCCAAATGGGGTCCCGACCCACAGGTTGAGAACCACTGGTCTAGTCTCTTCTTAAAAACCTCCAATGATCGAGCGCCCTTGATTTCTGAGAAGGCAAGCTGTTCCACTGGTTAATTGTCCTCACTGTTAGGAAGTTTCTCCTTAATTCCAGGTTGCTTCTGTCTTTGTCCTGCCGTTCGGGTGCTTTGGAGAATAGGTTGACCCCCCTCGTCTTTGTGGCAGCCCCTCAAATATTGGAAGACTGCTATCATGTCACCCTAATCCTTCTTTTCATTAAACTAGACCAGGGGTCATCAAACTTGGCCCTTTTAGGACTTGTGGACTTCAACTCCCAGAATTCCTCAGCCAGCATAGCTGGCTGGGAGTTGAAGTCCACAAGTCCTAAAAGGGCCAAGTTTGATGACCCCTGAACTAGATAGATATATCCAATTCCTGAAATTAAAAGCAGGATCCGTTAGGGGGCAGGAGAGAGCTGGATTTGCAAGGCAGAGCAGAAAAACCACACTTTCCTCAATAGAGGTCATGGGACCTCCTCTCAGTCGGGTGTGGTGCTGCCTGCACCGCCAGAGCATCAACCTGCAGAATGGAGGAGCCTCCAGGGAAAAGATCTGAGCCTTGACCGCGAAAACTTCTTTTGGCGACCCAGCCTTCCTTGCATCTGGGGCTCCGATGCATCTGCCAATCCATCGGATTCAGAGATCCGTGATTGTCACTTTAAACTGGATTTACACTTGGGCTGCAGCCGAGCGAGCGAAATCCTCCAAGTGGAGCTGATGGTTCCCAACTTCTCAAAGCTCTCCACTTCAGCACCTTCCTGCAAGGATTGAAAGAGGAAGGAAGGAAGGAAGGAAGGAAGGAAGGAAGGAAGGAAGGAAGGAAGGAAGGAAGGAAGGAAGGAAGGAAGGAAGGAAGCCACTGGAACAGGAGGAGAGTTTTTTTTTTTCTGTCGGGGTGAGCCTCCCTTGAAATAACTGCCATCCTCCCTCAGGAAGACCGTGCTGGAAAGAGAGTGGATTATGGCTCTACAGAAGCAGATGGAAAGTTGACCTACTCTGCAGGGTTGGTTTTCTAAGGCAGCCCCAAGTGTCAAAAGGAGGAGAAAGGAAAGAAGGAAGCTACTTGCTGAGAAAGAAAAAAAAAGAATAGGTGAAGATCTGGAGAGGGAGTGGTGCCATCTTGATCTGCAAGGGCTTATCTTTACCCCGATGATTTTTTAAAAAATCCCTTTTTTTTAAAGGAAGCTGAGGGAATATTGAGGCTATGCCAGCACCTCCTGTGTGAAGCTGCTGATTAATCTGCGCCCACCGTATATTCTAGCAGAATAAGATTTGGGCATGATATTGTGATCCTCCTGAGATAATCCTAAAAATTGCTTCTGCAAAGCCCTCCCCACCCCGCCCCCTTCTCTCTTGCTCTTTTTTTTTTATTTCTCCATCTGCAATGTGATCAGAAGAGGAGGAGGAGAAGGAAGAGGAAGAGGGAAAAAAGAAAAAAAAGAAAGACAAGAAAGCACAAGCAGATCCATCTTCCCTGTTCCAGGATGCTCACTTCTAAACCTCTGGAGGGAGAATATTGGATTGAAGGATCCCGGAGAGAATCGGCTTTGCAAGATTTCTATCTCATGGGACCGGAGCTGGGCAGGTGAGGTTGGGCATTTAAATCTCTTTGTGGCCTTCTGATGCAGATTACTTTGTATGAGGCTTACAAAGTGGAAAAAAAGGAGGGTGATGGCAGCCCCAAACACATGATTCTTTAAAAGAACAGTGATTCTTTTCTGCTCAAGAAAAAGAAGAGAGGCATAGGATCTCTCTCTCTCTCTCCCTCTCTCCTTCTCTCTCTCTCTCTCTCTCTCTCTCTTCCACCTGCAGAGTTTGACTCTAAATTGTAGCATTTCCTGGAAAGGTATACAGTTAGTCCTTGACTTAGGACACAATTGTGCCCCAAATTTCTGTTGTTAAGTGAGACAATTATTAAGCGAATTTGCCCATTTTAAACCTTTCTTGCATTGTTGTTAAGTGAATCCCTGCCGTTGTTAAGTTAGTAACCCAGTTGTTAAGTGAAGCTGGCTTCCCCATTGACTTTGCTTGTCAGAAGGTCGCAAAAAGTGATCACGTGACCTAGGGACACTGCAGCCGTCATAAATAGGAGCCAGTTTGCCAAGCGTCCAAATTTTGATCTCATGACCATGGGGATGCTGCAACGGTCGTAAGTGTGAAAAGTGGTCATAAGTCACTTTTTTCGGTGCTGTTGTTAAATTTGAAGAGTCACTAAATGGTTGTAAGTCAAAGAACTACCTATACCAGGGGTAGTTGTGACTCGTGGACTTCAACTCTCAGAATTCCTGAGACAACTATGCTGAGAGGAGAGGTTTCCAAGCTGAGCCATGCTGGCTCAGGAATTCTGGGAGTTGAAGTCCATGAGTCATAAAAGAGCCAAGGTTGCCTACCCCTGACTATACTGCTAGCAATGGCAGGTGGAGTTGTGCTGAAGCAGCCCCCATGCAAAAGAAATACAAGTTGAAATATTTTTGAAATCTGTGCAGCTGTCTGGTTTTGTGTTTCTTTATTTTTATTCTGCTTGTTCCAAAATTCCCAGCTTCAGTTTTCTGTCTTTTGAACGGTCCTTGATAAACTCATGTGCTTCAGTCAGTGGAACCAATCTGGAATTTCAGGGAGGCAGAGTTCTATAAATGTTGGGGATGAATTAATGCTCATTAACTCTGAAAAATCATTACTTGATTATCTTCTTCAAGCAGGTAGAAGAATGGCGGGGAGGGGGGAAATGTCAAAAAATAAACATAGCAGTTTCGGCCTGAGCCCCACCTGTTCTTTTAGACACATCAATTCAGTTTCATTTAAATTCAGTTAAAAATAAGCTAAATTACAGGGACAATGATTACCTTCCGTGGATTTCAAATTCTTCCCTTTGGGCATCCCCTTAAAAGTCACAACAGCAGGGAAAGCTTTTGGATCCATCCCCATAGTTGGGGAAGAGAGCAGAGGGCCGTTGAAATTTCACATTAAATCCTCAATCTCAACCCCAGGCAGATAGATAAAACACTTAAGAGGATGATCTTCTTTGCTGTGTTCAAGTATTCAAAGAAAGTGGAGGGGTCACATTTAAAAATAAGTGGAACCTCAGTTGCAAACACCATCTTGACTTTTTTGACCATACCCTGCAGACAACCTTGGGCAGAATACAGATGTGAATGCAGTAAATCTCAGCCAGGACATCCCATCAAGAGTCTCTATCAGCGTTTTTCAACCTTAGCCAGTTTAAGATGTGGGGACTTCAACTCCCAGAATACCTCAGCCAGCATTGCTGGCTGGGTTATTCTGGGGGTTGAAGGCCACAGATCTTAAACTAGCTGAAGTTGAGAATCGCTGGTACAGACTCTTGATTGCTGGCTGGGGTTTTCTGGCAGTTGAAGTCCACACATCTCAAAATGGTTCTACAGTACTCCCATATGTAAAGTGCTTACTATCTTTATTTTGCAAAGGCATACTTGAACAAATTACCTCAAGTCCTGCATGCAAGGGGGACATCTCTTCAATGCAGGGGTGGGCAATTAATTTCCCCAACGGGGCCACGTGAGAAACTGGAATTGTAGTCGAGGGCCAAACCAATAGGGCTGTGAATGGGTGTGAACATGCATGCATGCACATACGTAAATTGAAAAAAAATAGAAATTGCTTTCAGTATAAAAGCAATTCACACAGGCTTGGACAGGAACAGCCAAAGGGACAGATATAGTAATAGTAGTAAAGTTGGAAGGGACCTTGGAGGTCATCTAGTCCAACCCCCTGCTCAGGCAGGAAACCCTACACCATCTCGGACAAATGGCTGTCCAGTCTCTTCTTAAAAACTTCCAGTGTTGGAGCATTTACTGCTTCTGGAGGCAGGCTGTTCCACTGATTAATTGTTCTCACTGTCAGGAAGTTTCTCCTTAGTTCTAGGTTGCTTCTCTCCTTGATTAGTTTCCACCCGTTGCTTCTTGTCCTGCCTTCAGGTGCTTTGGAAAATAGCTTGATTCCCTCTTCTTTATGGCAGCCCCTGAGATATTGGAATACTGCTATCATGTCCCCCCTTGTCCTTCTCTTCGTTAAACTAGACATACCCAAGTCTAGTAACCGTTCCTTATATGTTTTAGCCCAGGGACTGTAAAATGCCCACTTCTGCTTCAGTATATGACTTGGTATTTGAAATAATCAAATGGATCAAACCTTTACTTCTTCATGCATGTGGTTTTGCCTGGGTTTTACATTCTAACGCCCTACCCAAGCATCAGAGGCAGCCAATCCGTGAAATTATAATACTTGGAGCTGTTTGGATGACTTGAGCTGGCCCACGTACTCCCACAGCTGGGCATGGAGTTCGGTGTAGAAAAGTGAGTAGGTGTGACATGCAATTGCTATAAGATGCTGTGCGAAGAAAGAAGCCGATTTCCTGGGGCCGTTTAGTGTGGAAAAGACCCCGAGGCTGTATCAGTCTGCATGCTCAGTGCTCTTTGTGATATATTAGGAATTCTGGAAACTTGGGAAGGGGTAGAACAGCTGCTGATCCTGAAGGGTGCAGCATCAAAGGACATTAGAGAGGTTGGGGGGCAGTCCCATTGCTTTCCTGGCGCCATTCCTGACATCTCCTTCAACAAACAGTGGGTCTTAGAAGCCTCCCGAGTATTTCTTTGGGGAACAAACTTTGTTTGTCCCCTTGCCCCCAATACTCTTCTGCCTCAGTGCAGGTAGTCCTCGAGTTATGACCACAAAGGGACCAGAATTTCCATTGCTCAGCTAGGCAGTTGTTAAGGGAGGGAGCTGCATCTGATTTTATGACTTTTTCTGCCATGGTTGTTAAATGAATCATTGAGTTAAGTCAATCATCTGGTTGTTTAGGGCAGGGGTCCCCAAGCCCTGGTCTGTGGACCGGTCCCGGTCCACGGCATGCCAGCAACCGGTCCGCACAAACAAGCAAAGCCCCATCCGCAGGATGCAGGCAGCACACAAAACCACACACCCTCCGGTCCATGGAAAAACCTCTCTCCACGCAACCGGTCCCTGGTGCCCAAAAGGTTGAGGACCTCTCGTTTAGAGAATCTGGCTTCCCCCATTGACTTGACAGAAGTCGGCTGGGAAGATCGCAAAGGACAATCACATGACCCCAGGATGGTACAACTGTCATAAATACACACCAGTTGCCAAATTTTGATCATGTGGCCATGGGGATGCTGCAGCGGTCATGCAAGGATTAGTTGTAAGTCACTCTGTAAGCAGTATATAATGATGCTAATAGTTCATGTGATCTTGATACTATCTGCTGATGTAGCTTAGGACTGCATTGGCTTTTTTGGCAGCTGGCTCAGATTTAAGTGATTGTCCACTAGGATTCCTAGATCAGTTACTGCGGTTGAGCCAGGTGCCACCTATTCTATACCTGTGAACTCACATAGTACTTTTGCTTGGGAGACTGAGATGTGAGCAGCCAACCTGAGAGGCATTTGATAAAGTAGATCACAACCTACTACTTGACAAGATAGAAAAATGTGGGTTAGACAGCATCACCACCAGATGGATTTGTAATTGGCTGACCAACCACACTCAATATGTGATCCTCAATGGAACTGCATCTACATGGAGGAAGTGTCTAGTGGAGTGCCCCAGGGCTCTGTTCTGGGCCCAGTGCTCTTCAACATCTTCATCAACATCTTCATCAACGATTTGGATGAGGGGATAGATGGGGAACTCATCAAATTTGCAAATGATACCAAGCTGGCAGGAATAACCAACACTCCAGAAGACAGGCTTAGGATACAGGTGGATCTGGACAGACTTGAACATTGGGCTCTATCTAACAAAATGAAATTCAGTGGTGAAAAAAGTAAGGATCTACATTTAGGCAAGAAAAACCAAATGCACAGATATAGTAGGGGGTACCTTGCTCAATAGTAGTAACTGTGAAAGGGATCTTGGAGTCCTAATGGACAATCATTTAAAAATGAGCCAGCCGTGTGCTGCAGCTGCCAAAAAAGACAACACAGCTCTAGGCTGCATTAACAGAGGGATAGAATCAAGATCACGTGAAGTGTTGATACCACTTTATAATGGCTTTAAGGCCACACTTGGAATACTGCATCCAGTTTTGGTCGCCATGATGTGAAAAAGAAGTTTAGAAAGAATGTAAAGTAGAGCAACAAAGATGATTAGGGGATTGGAGGCTAAAATATATGAAGAACACTTGCAGGAATTGGGTATGTCTAGTTTAATGAAGAGAAGGACAAGGGGGGACATGATAGCCGTGTTCCAATATCTTGGGCTGCCACAGAGAAAAGGGAGTCAAGCTATTCTCCAAAGCACCTGAAGGCAGGACAAGAAGCAATGGATGGAAACTAGCCAAGGAGGGAAGCAACCTAGAACTAAAGAGAAAATTTCTAGCGGTGAGATCAAGCAACTAATGTAATACCTTTCCTTCAGAAGTTGTGAGTGCTCCATCACTGGAGGCTTCCAAAAAGAGACTGGAAAACCATTTGTCTGAAATGGTATCAGTGATGGCGAACCTTTTAGAGACTGAGTGCCCAAACTTCAACCCAAAACCCACTTATGCATCATCGGGTGCCGGGTGGATGTGGCCCATTGGGTGGGTGTGGCCCATTGGATGGGCATGGCTGCAGTGGTAACAGCAGACTGGGTGGGACTAAAAAGTTCAATCAATCAATTCCAACTTTGCAAGATCTTTTTTTTCTCCGCGAGAAGTTGAAATTGATTGATTGAACCTTTTTTTTTGTGTACACGGCGGCGGAGGCCTAAAGCGAAAAGGTTTTATAAAACCCAGCTGAAGGCCTAGGACTGGGGTGACGGCGCACGTGCCCACAGAGAGGGCTCTGAGTGCCGCCTCTGGCACCCGTGCCATAGGTTCTCCACCACTGGTATAGGGTCTCCTGCTTGAGCAGGGCGTTGGACTAACAGGTCCCTTCCAACTCTGTTATTATTCTATGTTCTATGTCTATGATGTTTCTTTCCATCAAAGGATTATCGTGAGTTAAACCTCAGGTCAATTTGTGGACCCATCTTGTCCCTTAGATTAACAAAATATTCTTGGTGGTGGCATCTGTCTTTCTGTTTTGGGCCAACTCTCCTGCCTGCCTCTTACTAAGCCATGAAAACCAGTGTTGTTTTCTTATTTAATACCTTTCCCATGGCTTCATTTATCTCAGTGGTGGCGAACCTATGGCACGCGTGCCAGAGGCGGCACTCAGAGTCCTCTCTGTGGGCACGCATGCCGTTGCCCAACCCTGCCTCCCCTCACAGCCCCCTCCTCACCAGTAGCCTCCCGGAGGAGAGTTGCCCCTGGGCGCGGCCCATGCAGAGCAGCGTAGCCAAGGACATGGCAGCCGGGTAGCGGGGACAAGACTCCGCCCTCGCGCTTTGTCATGCGCTGATGATGTTGCAGGGGATGGGTGGAGAGTGTGGCCACCATGGCGTTGCTGGGCCGCCTGGGCAATCTGTGGCGGGCCTTGGAGGCGGTGGGTGGCCCTTCAGGCAGGCGGGTGGCGGCCAGGGCTGGGGCGGGGTGGGTTTTGGGCACTCAGTCTCTAAAAGGTTCGCCATCACTGATCTATCTAATCCAACGAAAGAGATCCATGATCTTTGCCTTCAGCAGGGCTGATTTTGCAGACGTTTTCTAGCCGTCTTACATCAAAGAAAAATGAAATCAAATCTAGGACATGGCTTCCATAAATGGATCCCGCATGTGTTACATCAACAAAGCATCTGGCAAGATGGGGTGTGCAGTAAATTTCATAGGGGGTGGTAATCTAATTTTGCATTCCCCTCTGATCCAGATAGGGCTGCCTTTAATGAAGTTTGGAGGATGCAAAGTTAAAAAAGCACAACTATTCTTAGCAGGCAAAAACAGAACATATGTAGTGTGGACGCTGCTGTTCCATAATGCTGCTATTTTAGTCTTCCTGTGGGGGGGGGGGTGTTCTTTAAAGGTGCTGCCAAAAAACTGTTCTCACATTAAAGTGGCCAATTTTCCCCCAATCTGGTTTCAGTGCTTTTAACACTGGAAAGCAAAAAGAATAAAAAACAAGGTCCCCAGAATCTGCAGATAGAGTGAAAGATGAAGTGAAAAAGTGAGATTAGAATTCCCAGAATTCCCCAGCCAGGATGGCCATCTTCTTTGGCCAGTGCAGCTAGTAATTCTGGGAGTTGTAGTCTTGACACACTGTAGAACGGGGGTGTCAAACTGGTGGCCCGCGAGCCAGATGTGTCACGCACAGAACCTTTTCTTTTTGCACACGGCAACGGAGGACTAAAACAAAAAGGTTTTATAAAACCCAGCTAAAGGCCTAGGACTGGGGCGGCAGCGCGCGTGCCCACAGAGAGGGCTCTGAGTGCCGCCTCTGGCACCCGTGCCATAGGTTCGCCACCACTGCTATAGGGCAAGGGCAGCTGTCGTAACTTAGGAACTGGGTCCTAAGTACTCTCAGGAAAGTCTGTTGTAGCTGTGCGGTTGCTAAGTCTTGTCATAAGTCAAAGTCCACCTGTATGGATCCAGTGAGATGGCTGTGTTGAAGGTGAGATTCTGAATACTCTCTCCTGTGAGTTCTTTGTTTGCTTCTTTGTCTTCTATTTGTAGTTTTTAATTGTTTTAATGGCTTTGTTCCCGTTGTTTTGATTGTTTTTGGTTTCTGTTGTTTTAAGTGTGTGCACTGCCCAGAGGCACATCTGTGAGATAAGCAGCTATATAAAATCCATGATGAAGATTTGAGATTCTTTACAGATTTGATTTATACCCTGCTTTCAATCCCAGTTAGTGACAGCAAGCAGCCGGTTGTTGCTAATCTCAGAAAGCAGAGCTGAGTCAGATCTGATCAAGTTGTTTGGGAACCCAGCAGAATAAAGCTGTAAGATTCAGGTTGAGCAAATATCTCCTTTCCATGCAAGGACCAAGTGCCTTTTACCTGTTGCCAGGAAAACGCAGGTTTATCTCCGCTAAATTACCAAATGCCTCCCTTGAATTGAGGGACACTTTTGAACAGAGTAAAAATACACATAAGTATATTCATGCAACAGACATTCTGTGTGAAGTGAGGGATGCGTGGAAGGGCTCCTTCTGAAATTTGGAATTCTTTTTTTTTTAAATATGTTTTATTAATTTTTTAACATAATCACCTTAATATTCAGTAGACAGTGCGTTGTCTGGGTTTACATTTAGCAAACATTCACTAACAATTAAATTCTATAATCCATAATCCATGTGATCACTTTACATGATTTCCTCTTTTACCCATAGTGTTCTCTTTTACCAACCTTAAGTTAATACAATTCTTATTGTTTTAATAAAAGATAATCAAGTATAAAAATTTTTAATATATATTAGTATATTTGAAATTTGGAATTCTAATTTTCCTGAGCTTATTTCTGAAGCAGAAGAGATGAGTTGTAATTTCAATGACCATAGCAATAGCAATAGCACTTAGGCTTATATTTGTACTTGTGTAACTGTCTGGTTTGGCACAGCAACCAAGCAGGATAGGCACAGACTTCAACGGATAATGAAAACTGCAGAAAAAACAGTTGCGACCAGTCTGCCTTCCATTGAGAATATGTATATTACAGGGGTCAGAAGGAGGGCTGAGAAAATATCTACACACCCCTCACATCCTGTTCACCAGGATGTAAAAAAGATGTTGAGACTCTAGAAAGAGTACAGAGAAGAGCAACAAAGATGATTAGGGGACTGGAGGCTAAAGCATATAAGGAAAGGCTGCTGGAATTGGGTATGTCTAGTTTAATGAAGAGAAGGATGAGGGGGGACGTGATAGCAGTCTTCCAGTATCTCAGGGGCTGCCCCAAAGAAGAGGGAATCAAGCTATTCTCCAAAGCGCCTGAAGGCAGGACAAGAAGCAACAGAGGGAAACTAACCAAAGAGAGAAGCAACCTAGAACTAAGGAGAAATTTCCTGACAGTTAGAACAATTAACCAGTGGAACAACCTGCCTCCAGAAATGGTGAATGCTCCAACACTGGAAGTTTTTAAGAAGAGACTGGACAGCCATTTGTCTGAACTGGTATAGGGTTTCCTGCCTGAGCAGGGGGTTGAACTAGATGACCTCCAAGGTCCCTTCCAACTTTATTATTATTATAAACTGTTTCAACTCTTCCCCTCGAGATGCCACTACAGGGCATTGCTTGCCAAAACAACTAGACACAGGGACAATTTTTTCCCCTTGTGTCATCACTCTTGCCGAACACCTAATTCTCACAGTACTGTCCTATGTCTTAAGTATATTTACCCAAGTGGTATGGCTGTAGTATTATTATTACTATCCTTCTCATCTTCTCTACTACTTCCTCTTATTGATATCATTATTATGATTATTATTGCTCTGTTTTGCATGTACACAGATCTTCTGCATCGGAGACAAATGCTTTGTGTGTCTGATCACACTTGGCCAGATGAAGCACAAGGTAGTCCTCGACTTACAGCCACAACTGAGCCCAAAATTTCTGTTGCTAAGTGAAATATTTGTTAAGTGAATTTTGCCCCATTTTACGACCTTTCTTACCACAGTTGTTAAGGGAATCGCTGCAACAGTTAAGTTAGTAACGTGGTTGTAAAGTGAATCTAGCTTCCCCATTGACTTTGCATGTCAAAAGGTCGCAGAGGCGGATCACGTGACCCTGGGACACTGCAACCGTCATAGCCATGAGTCAGTTGCCAAGCATCTGAAATTTGATCATGTAACCATGGGGATGCTGCAGTGGTCGTAAGTGTGAAAAATCATAAGTCACTTTTTCAGTGCCGTTGTAACTTTGAACAATTACTAAATGAACCATTGTAAATCGAGGACTATCTGTATTCTATTCTATACTGCTTCATAGTGCTTTACAGCACTCTCTAAGAAAGAGGTCACCAACCTTTGTCGGTTGGCGGGTCAGAGGAAAGGGAGGGGGAAGCATTCTACATGCATGCATGTGCGCGTGTGCACACGAGCTCGTGAGCACGGACGTGCAGCAAATGGGGTGGGGCTAGCGCCCACGTGATACTCACTAGCCCTGCCCCGTTCTTGCGTGGCGTGTTTTTCTGCACCCCACGGTGCGGTGGTGGCCATTTTTGCACCTTGCAGCCCGGTGGCAGCCCGTTTTTGTGCCCTGTGGCACGGTGGTGCCTGTTTTTGCACCCTGCAGCGCAGTGGTAGCCCATTTCCATGCCTCACGGTGCAGCGACAGCCCATTTTTGTGCCCTGTGGTGCGGCAGCGGCCCGTTTTTGCGCCCTGTGGCCGTGGCGCTAGCACAAGTGAGATGGTGTCCTAAAATATGATGCTGTTATCTGATTTGCTTAACGGCCATCACAACTTACAAGGGTCATTATGGTCGTAAATTGAGGACTATTGATATGAGCAGTGTGTCTCCATTCAATCTCAAATGGGAGATTTTGCAGAAGGCAATATTTTTTGTACTTTTCAGGAGCAATATGTTTCTTTCATAGTTAGGAACAACTGTATATATTAAATATACGCTGTGCAGAGGGGTAATAATGTGGTTATTTTTTTTTAAACTAACCACATTACACCAAGAACTAATCAAACTGCCTCATTTTCTACTGAAATGGAGTAGAGAAGAATACAGGTAATCCATTCATTTAGTGACCGTTAGAAGTTAACAACGGCACTAAAAAAAGTGACTTAAGGCTTTTTTCACACTTGAGAGAGTTGCAGCATTCCCTGTGGTCACGTGATCAAAATTCAGCCACTTGGCAGCCAGCTCATACTTATGACGGTTGCAGCGTCCCAGGATCTTGCAACCACCTTTTTTCAAGCTCCTGACAAACAAAATCAATGGGGAAGCCAAAGTCATTAACAAACATGTTAGTAACTTAACAACTGCCGTGATTCACTTAACAACTATGGCAAGAAAGGTCGTAAAATGGGGCAAAACTCCCTTAACAGCAACAGAAATTTGGGGCTCAGTTGTGGTCGTAAATCGAGGACTCCCTATATGGAAATTTTTAAAACTAATCAAATTGCACCATTTTCTATTGAAATGGAGTACAGAAACAATGCATTACACGGGGCAGAAATGAATTGTGACTGCTTCATGTAGTGTATCCTGTTGGGACACGCATTAAAGGAAACTTTGCTCCACGAATATAAAAGATATTTTGGAGCCTCTGAGAGTTTTTTTCCATCAGGTCATCCTAGATATCCCATCTGGGATATCATGTCTATGTAGATATAAATTTACCAGGTTTATTTCTCTGGGAACCGCTGTACTTGACAGAGGTCATGGCCCTCTAGTAGTGCCTTTGGTCTTAAAAGCTGCCTAACCGTTTAAAGCTTTGGAGCGTTTCAATTTTAATTAGAAGAGCTTTAACAAAGGAAGCCAGAAGGGAAAAAATCCTTCAGTGGGGAAAGAGGAGGGGGATTTCATTCTGTACTGCAGGATTTTTGAATCTAGCAAACACCACTTAGGTATACAATTAATGTGGCTTCTGTGCCCTGAAGCTGTGAAGCGGTTTGGATTTCATCTCAGAAAAGTGCTTTAAAATGCCCAAATTTGACGCGGCTTCTGCATAAAACCCAAAGTAATTGGTTTTCCTGGCAAACCCTCAGAGTCTCCTTAGCAAGATTTATTAAGAAGAAATAGGGTTCTGAGAATTCCAGTGAGAGAGCTGTTTCCCGTCAACAAGCAATATACCCCAAAGTCCTTGACTTACTAGCGTTTGTTTAGTGACTGTTCGAAGCTACGTCACTGAAAAAAGTGATTTATGACTGCTTTTCAGCATTCCCACGGTGACAGCTGTAGCGATTCAATTAACAACGGTGGAAAGAAAGGTTGTAAAATGGGGCAAAGCTCACAACTGTCTTGCTTAGCAGTCAAAATTTTGGGCTCAGATGGGCTTTTAAGTCGAGGATCACCTGTATCAAAAAGTATATTAGGGCATGTAAAAAAAACAACAACAGGTGACATTTTGATTTCACTGTAATGGTGGCCATCTTGCCTTTTTGGACCCTATCTTGTCAACATCTCCCTGCAACAGGAGATTAGAAAGGGATTAGTGACCATTTCTCTTACCTCCCCTTCTGCTTTGTGAAAGGAAGGGACACTCCCAAGTTTTGCGCAGAGTAAAAGGACGGGGAAAAATGCTTTCAGACTTGAAAGGTTAATGTTAGCCCTTTGAGATATTCACGACAGTGAATACTATACTAACTCTATCTTCATTCAAAGGTTATTATCAACGCTGCTAACATTGGATGTTTTGCTTTGACAACAGTTGGAGATGCAACCATGTTTTACTTTTAGAGTTAGAGTTAGATGATGCTGCAGGGAGGAATGTGCATGAGAGTTTAGCTAGATATAACAATACTGGACCTAGTGTGTGAACCAAGGTTATTGAAATAAGAGATGATAAAAATTGGCGGGCTGGAGAACTGGAGGGAAAGCCTTCATTTCAAACTAATTGGAGAATGTGATTTATGATTGTTAATTGGAGGAGGGAATTGTGCTTTGATACTATGTGCTCAGGGGAGGGAAATTCAATTTTTGGCTTTGACTGTGTTAGTGCCGATGCTATGCTTCTTAAATAAAGATTCTTTAAGGTAAACAATGCCTCAAAGTTCTTTGAAGAATTTCATCTGACCATGACAGTTATATTAACACACGGGTCCCCAACCTGTGGGCCGTGGCCCACTACCGGTCCCCGGCCTATTCCCAACCGGGTCGTATGAGTGCCCGGCTGGTGCGCACGCACACATACACAGCCCCACTCGAGTGAGCATCACAGGCGCTCAGGGCCTCACTCGCATGAGCATCATAGGCACTCACAGCCACACTTGTGAGCACCCGCAGTCCCACTTGTGTGAGCATTGTGAGCACTCACGGCCTTACTCGTGGGAGCACGCGCAGCCCCACTCGGAGCATTGTGAGCGCTCACGGCCTTACTCATGCGAGCAACAGGTACTTGTGTGTGCATGCACACACCTGCCCCTCCCACAAAATCATCCCCTCTTTCCCCCCCCTTCCCCCCCTTCTGGCCTGCCAACCCAGAAAGGTTGGGGAACTCTGTATTAACAGAATTTTTCAAGTTTGTAAGTATTCCTTCCTTCCTTCCTTCCTTCCTTCCTTCCTTCCTTCCTTCCTTCCTTCCTTCCTTCCTTTCCTTTCCTTTTATTCTAGGGAAAATAAGGAGAATCCATTCAGAGAACTTCCCACACCCTTCCTTCTGTGGGCTGAGATACAGGTAGTCCTCGACGTACAACCACAATTGAGCCCAACATTTATATTGCTATGCAAGACAGCTATTAAGTGAATTTTGTCCCATTTTACATCCTTCTTTGCTACAGTTGTTAAGATAATAATAATGATGATGAAGAAGAAGAAGAAGAAGAAGAAGAAGAAGAAGAAGAAGAAGAAGAAGAAGAAGAAGAAGAAGAAGAAGAAGAAGAAGAAGAAGAAGAAGAAGAAGAAGAGGAGGAGGAGGAAGAAGTTGTAGTAGTAGTTGGAAAGGACCTTGGAGGTCTTCTAGTCCAACCCCTTGCTCAAGCAGGAGACTCTATATCATTCCGGACAAATGGCTGTCCGGTCTTAAAAACCTCCAGTGATTGAGCACCCACAACTTCTGGAGTCAAGTCGTTCCACTGGTTAATTGTTCTAACTGTCAGGAAGTTCCTCCTTAATTCCAGGTTGCTTCTCTCTTTGGTTAGTTTCCATCAGTTGCTTCTCGTTCTGCCTTCAGGTGTTTTGGAGAATAGCTTGACTCCCACTTCTTTGGGGCAGCCCCTGAGATATTGGAACACTGCTATCATATCACCAATATTCCTTTTCATTAAACTAGACATACCCAATTCCTGCAAACATTCTTCATATATTTTAGCCTCCAGTCCCTAATCTTTTTTTCTCTCTTTTCTGCACCCTTTCCAGAGTCTTTGAAGGGCTCCCTTTCCTTGGTGTCCTATGGTCATGCTGATTTTGCTTAAGGGTTGATTCAGGGCTGAGGGAGAAACCTTTTCTTCTGATTGAAGAATGGTTAGAAGATCCAACGTAGCAGCAGGAAGGACCCAGAAAAAGACAAGTCAAAAACAGATTATCTCCAGACAGAGATTGTGTGCACCAAATCCAGATATTGAAAATGCACAGTTATGATGGATCTATGATTTCCTTTATTTGGGGGGGGGTTATAGATTAATATTAATCAGTCATAATATTTTTTGTGTGTCCATGTGCGTGTGATTCCAGTCTCAGTTTTGGGGACAATACTTCTGATCCTTGTCTGTTTTAGGGGGGCCACCTCTGTGGTTTACAGCTGCGAAGAGAAAGGATCTCAGGTCCAGTATGCTGCCAAAATATTGAAGAAAACGGTAAGTGTAAATCTGTTCCTTCCATCACACTTTTTTTTTTACTAACTTTGTATCCTGCCTTAATTTGTACTAAGATAAGACAGCGTAAAGGGGGCTCTTATTTTCCCACAATCACTTCCATATGAGGTGGATTGGGCTGAGAGGCTGTGGCTGACCCAACATCCCCCAGCCACTTTCATGCCAAAGGCGGACTAGAACTCACTGTTTTCTGATGATTGGCCTAAAGTCAGCCAGCTGGCTTTTATGCCTGAAATGAAACTAGAATTCACAGCTCCTGGTGATTGGCCCAAAATCACCCAGCAGCTTTTAAGCCTAAATCGCTTTCATGCCTGAGATGAAACTAGAATTCACAGCTCCTGGTGATTGGCCCAAAGTCACCCAGCAGCTTTTATGCCTAAATCAGGATTAGAACTCCAAGTCTCCTGGTGATTGTCCCAAGTCACCTAGCTGGCTTTCATCCTTAAAGTGGAACTAGAACTCACTGTTTCCTGATGATTGGCCCAAAGTCAGCCAGCTGGCTTTCATGCCTGAGATGAAACTAGAATTCACAGCTCCTGGTGACTGGCTCAAGTCACTTAGCCGGCTTTCACACCTAAGGTGGAACTAGAACTCACTGTTTCCTAATGATTGGCCCAAAGTCAGCCAGCTAGCTTTCATGCCTAAGACAGGACTAGAATTCCCAGTCTCCTGACCACTAGGCCAAACTGACTCTCTCATGTTTTTCTATGTCCCTTACAAAATAGCCTAGTGGAGAATATGGATACAGAGGAACGTGGATGATTTTCTGCAGTGAGGGACAACCGGCCTCCCAAGAAATTGGTATACCATTGTAAAAACAGTGGCAACTCTTCCAGATTAACTTTAGAGCAGTTTACTCTGCATGGCAATACAGGTAGTCTTTAACTTATGACCACAGTTGGGATCAGAAATCCATTTGTAAGTCATTGCAGTCATACGTTCATTTTTTTGTCATTTTTCACTGTGGTCGTTAAATGAACCAATATTTACTGAAAAAGGAGAGTATTTGTAGCTCGGGATTGAAATGAGGGGTCCTTGGTCCATTTTTTGCCAGAAACCAACGAGGAAGTCACAAATTGTGATCTGGGGGACATTGCAACTGGGTCACAAAGGCAAGCCAGTTGCCAAGTGCCCCAAATGTGCTCTCGTTATTGCAGAGGGGTGTGTGACATTTTAAAACGGCCAGAAATGCTTTGCAAACCGTAAAGCCCCTGTTCCGAGGCCATCATAACTCTGAATAGTCGTAAAATAGCCGGTCACAAATTAAGGACTACCTGTAACTCTTCAGCCAGGTAGAAAGGGTCAAAAAAGCACCACCCTTTTTGTGTGGCCCAGAACAGGCAAGACAGTGGATGTGATACCATAATCCAAGCCCCTTTTATGGCTAGGCTTGGATTGCAATGCTGCATCCGCCATCTTGTCTGTCATGATTCCACATTCATGGGACCCTGATGGCTCCCCCAATATTTTCCAATAAAAGGTTCTACTCCTCTGTCTGGCTGCCTGAATCATTTTTAAAGCAGAGATACTAGTTCAGTGTTTCTCAGCCTTGGCAATGTTCAAATGTGTGGACTTCAACTCCCAGAATTTCCCAGGCAGTTGGCTGGAGAATTCTGGGAGTTGAAGTCTTCACATCTGTCAAAGTTGAGAAACACTGTACTAAAGACTGAATTTCTATGACTGTATTCTCATGGATAAACCTATCAGCAGATAAACTGAGCTACCAAATCACAATCAAAATCACAAGGAAATTTAATTTTCATTTAACTTAAATTCTCTGACAGCAGCAGAACTGTTCATTTCTCCATTCTACTAATAACTTTTTGCTTGAAAATTGCATCATACGCAAACTGTTAAACATTTCCAAACAGGGCAATTACCTATCTCTCAGAAATGTGTTCAGCAAGAGACAGGAAACCGTACACATTTACATCATCCTTTAAAGCCTATGATTAAAAAATAAATCTGAGTCCTAGTCCATGGATAAGTCAAAGTGAATTTTTAAGGTGCATTTTAGAACCAAAAATTCTTGGCTTATATGCAAATACACACACACACACATATATATAATTTATTTTGTTGTGCATTCATATCATTGTATACTGTAAAGCACCTAGAATGTTGCAACAGAATAAATAAGTTGAACCACCCAAACAGTAGTACAGGTAGTTCTTGACTTACAACAGTTCATTTAGTGACCAAAATTATACAGTACTGGAAAAAATGACTTATCACCACTTTTCCTATTTATAACAGTTCCAGTGTCCCAGGGTCATGTGATCACCTTTTGCAACCTTCTAACCAGCAAAGTCAATGGGAAAGCCAGATTCACTTAAAAAACTGTTACTAAGTTCACAACTGTGGCAAGAAAGTCGTAAAATGGGGCAAAACTCACTTAACAAATGCTTCACTTAGCAACAAAAATTTTGGGCTCAATTGTGCTTGTAAATTGAGGACTATCTGTAATAATACACCTGCTCTTCAGAAGTCTATCTCAGTAAGATGGTTTTGACAGTCTTGTAGTAATCTTCAATGGCAGCCCCACAAAGAGTGCATTGGAGTAGTCAAGACACGTCTAGATCAAAGCAGGAGCCATGATTGCTAGAGCTTCTAGATCCAGGAAGGGTCAGTCAGGATGCATCAATGCCCTCTACCCAGTGGTGGGATTCAGCCGGTTCACACCAGTTCGGTAGAACCGGTAGTTAAATTTTGTTGAGTTCGGAGAACCGGCTGAACGCACGCTGCTTCCGGAAGTCCGTTCTAGGCCTGAGGGGCCTGGAGGAGGCCTCCCAGGCCTAGAACAACCCACAAGAAGTGCGTGGGTGTCACTTCCAGAAGTCCATTCTAGGCCTTGGAGGCCCAGGCCTGCATCCATGCAGAGAACCGGTTATTCAGGTATTTGAATCACACCACTGGCTCTACCTGCTAATCTAGCAAAAGCTGTGAATCCAGGAGACCTCCCTCCCAAGACATAGAACTGCTCCTTTAGGGACTACAGATAGTCCCTGACTTATGACCACAATTAGGACCATGATTTCCATTGCTAACAAAGTGATTGTTAAGTGAGTCATGCTGATTTTATGACCTTTTTGCCACTGTTCTTAAGCAAATTGCTGTAGTTAAGTGAATCACACGGTCATTAAGCAAATCTGGCTTCCCCATTTGACTTTGGTTGTTGGAAGCAGCTGGGAAGATCTCAAATACATGCTGATTGCCATGCACCTAAATTTTGGTCACATTATCATGGGGATCCTGCAACGGTCCTAAGTGTGAGGTCTATTCCGAAGTCACTTTTTTCAATGCCATTATAGCTTCAAACGATCATTGAACGAATGTTGTAAGTCAAGGACTGCCTGTATGACCTTGGGTAGTGATGGTGAACCTTTTAGAGACCGAGTGCCCAAACTGCAACCCAAAACCCACTTATGTATCACCGGGTGCTGGGTGGGCGTGGCCAGCTGGGTGGGCGTGGCCAGCTGGGTGTGGCTACGGTGGTCATGGCAGATTTGGTGGGTGTGGCCAAGGTGGGCGTGATCACCTCGATGTTGCTCGTGGGGAGGGATGCTTGTGGGCGCCAGGCAGGGTTGGGGGAGATCCAGGGCGTCTCTGATGGGTGGGGCGGTGGGCAGGAGGCTCGTCCTGCCGGGTGAGGTCAGGCGAGGCAGGGCAGGGGTGCCATTGTCACAGGGCAAGGCGAGGCAGGGGTCAGGGCGGCTGCTACCTGACACCATCGGTCCCCGTACACAGAGGCCAGCGAGCGCATGGGTGCTGGGATGCATCCAGCCACATGGGACCTCAGCAAATTAGCAGGCGGCTGGTTGAAGAGGATGGTTGCCATCTCCAGGGCATGGTGCGTGGGCCCACAGAGAGGGCTCTGAATGCCGCCTCTGGCACGTGTGCCATAGGTTCGCCACCACTGACCTTGGGTAATCATTCATAATACAGTAATAATAATTTATTAAGTGTATATATACCCAATTCTCAGGGACTCCTAGCCGTTTGCAATTGTTAAACCATTTAAAAAATAAAGAAAAATACAAAAGACACAAAACCAGCACCAGACAAAAGTACAGATGGTCCTCTACTTACAACTGTTAGTGATCATTTGAAATTACAAATCACTAAAAAAAAAAGACCTGTAATCAGTCCTTACACTTATGACCTCCACAGCATTTCTCCACAGTCATGTGATCAAAATTTGGGCACTTGGTAACAGGCATGATTTACGATGGTCGCAATGTTCTGGGGTCATGTGACCACCATTTGCAAACTTCCCAGCCAGCCAGCAAAGCCAGGCTTGCTTAATGACCACCTGGTTCATTTCACAATTGGAGTGATTCACTTTAACAACCATTGCAAGAAAGATCATAAAATCAGGCACGATTCACTTAACAACTGCCTTGCTTAGCAATGAAAATTCTGACCTTAATTTTGGTTGTGAGTTGAGGATCTCTCTATATACAAATATATAATCCTATAGTTGTATATATATTGTCAGCATCTTAGTGGTAATTCAGTGCAAACCTACAGGTGAGTTTGGGAACATGGTGGCTGCAGAGGCATACATGGAGACAAGGGAGGGAAAGGTCAAAATGGAATTCATGACCACACAATCACAACCATTATTTTGACTTGTAGACACCCACCTACACACCTACACACACACACACACACACACACACACACACTACAATACCCCGGAGCCTCTGTGTAAGTTCCACAGGATACTCTGGTTTCATGTTGTTTTAAAAACAACCAAATCTTATTATACTAAATTAATTAGCCCAAGACAAGTACATATGTTTATAACAGAAATAACAATTATATTCCGATAATGGAATAATTTCAAACTTAATACTTTAAAAAAAAATTAAAAGGGCCTGGCAGATTATATTCGAAACAGAATCATTGTTTATATTGCTCAAAAATCTTCTTTCTTGCCCTCTTACTGGAAAGCAAAGCTTAATTTACATGTTGATAAGCCAGCAATCCGTTCTGTAAATCATTTTTAGATTTTTTTTCTTCCAATGTTTGCAAGTGACTCAGCCAACCTCTTGGCTTCCAAAATCTGGAGTTCTCCGTATCTTGTTAAATTACAAATAATGGAAATACAGTACAGAGAATCACAGATGTGACCTTGGAAAATGTACATGATAGTGAAATATGATTTAATTGCAGGACAGAAATAGAACATTAGAAACAAATTTAAACTGACCCCACCTTAACTTTGCAGAAGAGGGAAGGAAGTGGAAATCCTGCCAGGCTTCCAAGATTCTGTTATTACAGATAGTCCTCATTTAACAACTGATCACTTAATGACTGTTTGAAATTACGACAGCCTTGGAAAGGGTGCTGTATTAAAACGCTTCCGATTTTTGCACAATGTTGCAAACACACCCCTACCTGCAGTTACATGATCACAATCAGGGTGTCCTACAACCTGTTCACACTTACAACCAATTGCCAAGCACCCCGCAGTCACCTGATCACTCACCATTTGCAATTTTCTCTGCTGGCTTCCCAAAAAAGTCAATGGGGAAGCCAGCAAGCTGATGGTGCAAGGACTTCTTCTCATCTTTCGGGGCTAGCTGAAAGTGGTCCCTGACGATCCTTGCCTGCTTGGATCTCAGCAGCCGAAATCCAAGCAGGCACAAAGCTCAAAATCTCTCTTCAGAGCTCCATGGAAGGATGCAGAGAAATTTCTTATCAGGTACTTACCGTAGGAGCTGAGGACTTGGCAGCACAAGAAAACAAGAGCCAAGGGGCTGCCCCAAAGAAGAGGGAGTCAAGCTATTTTCCAAGGCGCCTGAAGGCAGGACAAGAAGCAGCGGGTGGATACTAACCAAAGAGAGAAGCAACCTAGAACTAAGGAGAAACTTCCTGACAGAACAATTAACCAGTGGAACAACCTGCCTCCAGAAGCGGTGAATGCTCCAACACTGGAAGTTTTTAAGAAGAAACTGGACAGCCATTTGTCCGAAATGGTATCGGATTTCCTGCCTGAGCAGGGGGTTGGTTGGACTAGATGACCTCTAAGGTCCCTTCCAACTTTATCATTGTTATTATTATTATTATTAAGGTCTATGTGCTTTTTCAAGAGGCAACTGGACTTTCTTTTTCTTTGAAGCTGAAGAAGCTTCTTGGATGTCGCTTCTTGTGACAAAACAAGATCCAACGACTTAATAGCCGACCATCGATACCCCAATCAACAAATAAAAAGCCACACAAAACCAAGCACCACATAAATACTATGCATAAAATAACCCTAAGTACACATTCCGTTAGAGAGAAGTTCCCTGAAAATGGGTTCAGCACAAGCCCAAAAGCTCGGAAAGCCTCTGGTCCCAGTGACCGACCCAGATCGGATCCTGCAGCATTATTCTGGGACATATATATTTACATTCATTCAATGCAAAGAAAGCCCCCAGCTCCGTGCCTGCTTGAACCTCAGTATCTGAAATCCAGGCATGCACAGACCCAGTGGTGAGATTCAAATATCTGAACAACCAGTTCTCTGCATGAATGCAGGCCTGGGCCTCAGGTCTAGAATGGGCTTCTGGAAGTAACATCCATGCACTTCCTGTGGGCTGCTCTAGGCCTGGGAGGCCTCCGAGGCCTAGAATGGACTTCTGGAAGTGACATCCATGTACTTCTGGCGGGCCTCCGAGGCCTAGAACGGACTTCCGGAAGCAGCATGTTTTCAGCCGGTTTAGCTAACGGTTCTGCCGAACCGGTGTGAACCGGCTAAATCCCACCACTGCATAGACTTTAAAATACTTGTCTCTCCACTTCTGTGGAGAGCCACACAGGGGCAGGGAGAGAAGGATTTTAAGCGTCACACCTGCTAAAAGCTTGAGTTCAAAATCCCTCCCTCTGCAACTCCATAGGCACAGAGAAGGATTCTGCTTACTTAATGGCCCATGATATCACTTAACGACTGCAACAGGGAGTGCTGGGATTGTGGTCATTGAGCTAAGCAAGCATCTTACTTAATGACCTCTTTGCTCTTTGCATTTTTCTTAGCTATTGTTAGCCCTTTGAGGTAGGCCAAATCAGAAAACAATAGCATGTTAGAACTCTACCTTATTGATTTAGTCCAGTGGTTCTCAACCTTTTTAATGCCACGACCCCCCAACCGGTCATAAGTCGAGGACTACTCAACCAGTGGTAAGTCGAGGACTATTCAACTGAGGCAGCACCGTTTGCAGAATGGGACTTTTGGGGGGCTCAGCAGGGCAGAGACAGTCTGGACAATTCCTATTGGCTTTTGAAAGCCAATAGAATTAGAGTCTATTCAAGAGAGTCTATTCTATTGGCTTTCAAAAGCCAGTAGAATAAAAGGGAGTAGCACAGCTAAGGAAAAGGGGGAAAAAAATGGTGGACTGCGTTTGGCGACCCCCATGAAATGGTCGTTCGACCCCAAATGGGGTCCCGATCCACAGGTTGAGAACCACTGATTTAGTCTATACCAGTGATGGCAAACCTTTTAGAGACCGAGTGCCCAAACTGCAACCCAAAACCCACTTATTTATTGCCGGGTGCCAGGTGGGCGTGGTCCATTGGGTGGGCGTGGCTGTGGTGGTCATGGCTGATTGGGTGGGTGCGGCCAACGTGGGCGTGGTCACGTCAATGTTGCTCATGGGGAGGGACGCCTGTGGGGGGTGGGCAGGGTTGGGGGAGATCCAGGGGGTCTCTGGCAGGTGGGGCGGTAGGCAGGAGGCTCATCCTGCGGGGTGAGGTGAGGCAGGGTGAGGGTGCCATTGCCATGGGACAAGGCAAGGGCCAGGGCCAGGGCCACTGCTGCCTGACACCATCGGCCCCTGCACACAGAGGCCAGCGAGCGCATGGGGGCCAATGGTGTCCATTAGCAGCCATAGCCTGCCGGCCCCTCAACCGGCACACTTCGGGGCTCTGCAGCCTGCCGCCAGCAGTTCAAAGAAGCTGCCTCTGAGCTGGATGGCCGGCCGACAGCTGAGGAGGCAATGCAGTGGGTCACGCCCGGGAAAAGGAGAACATGCAAGGCCAGGAGGGACGGGAGGGAGGGAAACCAGCCGTGCCGGGATGCATCCGGCCATGTGGGACCTCAGCGAGTTAGCAGGCGGCTGGTTGAAGAGAGACAGTTGCCATTTCTGGGGCATGGCGTGTGTGCCCACAGAGAAGGCTCTGAGTGCTGCCTCTGGCATGCGTGCCATAGGTTCGCCACTACTGGTCTATACAGATAATCCTCACTTAATGACCACAATTGGGACAATCAACCAATTCTTCCAAATGGGCGTTTGGGGGCAGAAACCAGCAAAACTGTCACAAGTCATGGAACTCTATTGATTTAGGTTATACGGATTGTCCCAGTTGCGGTTATTAAGCGAGGACTGTCTTTATAATCTAAATCAGTACAATTCTAACATGCTATCTGTTTTCTGACCTGGCCTGCCTTAAAGGGTTGACAATAGACAAGAACAATGCATGATTTGGGGAGGCGTCAAAAAAGTCAAGATGGAAGCCAAAACTGATTGAATGGCAAAATCATTTGTGAAAAACCTTGCCAAAAAACTGCAGGGACTTATCTAGATAGTCTTGCTTTTTTTCCCTCAACCCTAGCATGACCCACTGTAGCAACATTATTGTTCTTGTTATTCTTTGCAGATTGACAAGAAAATTGTCAGAACTGAAATTGGAGTTTTGCTGAGGCTCTCCCATCCAAATATCGTAAGTAACAGATTTAAAATGGTTAGCTTACATGGGTAATCACATTAGGTTTGTTTTTGTGACATGCTGAGGTGTTTTTTTTTTTTTAATCTCCTGATTTCCTGTTGCCGAGCGTCTGAAAATACAGTCACATGACTGTTGGAAAGTCTGGCTGTGAAAACTTCAAATCTGGGTTGTAAATAATCCTGGGGAGGTCCGTCACAACTTTGAATGGACACTAAATTGTAACCACATGGTCGCTTTATTCTTTCTCACAGGGAGCTGTTTCAGCCGGCGTCTCTTTTTGTGTTCCTTTTACAGCTCTTCCAG
Organism: Crotalus tigris; assembly: GCF_016545835.1. Classification (NCBI taxonomy): domain Eukaryota; kingdom Metazoa; phylum Chordata; class Lepidosauria; order Squamata; family Viperidae; genus Crotalus; species Crotalus tigris. The sequence goes on from NW_024099557.1 coordinate 2,887,591, forward strand.
CTCTAAAATATTGCTCTTCAGGCCAAAAGACCATAAACTTCCTTTATTATGGCTTTATTAAATTGCCATTTCCATTTTCAATTCCCTTCTTAATGATTCTGAGCATGAAATCCTTTTTAATAGGCTGTGAGTCGCCCAATCACATGACAGCGAGATGGACAGCAAATAAATTTAATCAATAAATAAATGATGCTGTTGCACTCTGGATTTTCACTGAGATGTCCACTATAACACTAAGATCATGATTTTTCTGTCTGTCTGTCTGTCTGTTTAGCTAGATAGCTACCTCTCATCTAACTAGCTATCATCAATCCTATCTATCCATCCACTATCGATTCTATGTCCGTCTGTCCGTCTATCCATTTATTATCATCTAACAATCTTTATCATCTAGGATAGATAGATAGATAATAAATCTATTTTCTATCTATTATTATCTATCCTCATCTATCTTTCTATCTTCTATCCGTGAATTAATGTATCATCAGATAGATACGTCATCTATCTCTCTAACAATCATATATCTTCTATCATCTTTTTATTCATCTCTCTCTCTCTCTCTCTCTCTCTCTCTCTCTCTCTCTCTCTCTCTCTCTCTCTCTCCCTCCCTCCCTCCCTCTTCCTTAGCAAACTGATAGATTCTATGCAGCGGCCCTGAGAATATACCAAAGGCTATGAATTTCTTTCTCCTACGTAGTTACCGATCTAGTTTCTTCCACGAACAATAAAATCTCAGCTTTTCTTTTCTTTTTCTTTTTCTAAAAAAAAAAAAAATCAGGTTTGTTTTTTGTTCTCTGGACACATTTCTTTGTTCAAAAAGTTCCATCAAAAAAAGAGAAGATGGCAAATTTCATTTCATTGTTTACCCTTGCGACGTGTAACTTTCCCTTCTGCTGCCAGCATTCAGCTGATACGAAGTGATAATAGGATTGCAAACTTCTGAAGTTAATAAGAAAAAGATTGCAGAGCCCTATATTAGAAGGGAGCATTAAGCCTCTTCCTGGTGTGACTGGTATTGTAGGATCACCGAAGGAAGCACCCTGAGCTGGGGAAGTAATGATTAAAGTGGTATGAAATTCACAGTGTCACTAACATCTTAAGAAACTATTATGGAACAATTTTGTGTGAGGGAGGGTTAATTAGAAAGAGAAAATTTGAAGGGGGGTTTGCAAATATTTCCCTCTCAGCTAATAGGCTCTGGGTTTTAGCTTCATTGTATTGTCATAAAGAATACAAAAAGCTCTGATTTAAGGTTTCTGTGACAGCTGGGAATCTTTCAATAATCTTGTGATTTACTTCCTTTGTTGCTAAGCCTAAGCCTTAAAAAGTCAAACCTTTTGACGTGTGCTTAGTATATTTAGATCAAATATAATATTCATGTGTATTTATAATAAATATAATTTTTTTTGATATATTTGCTGACTAAAAACTCATCAAAACTGCTTCCAGGCAACCTTAAAAAAAAAGATGATTTATATCTTCCATTGATTTTTGAGTTGCAGTTATGCAGTTATGCAGTGTGTATAATGCTCCCCAGAACAGTGGTTCTCAACCTATGGGTTGCGACCCCATTTGGGGTCGATCGACCATTTTAGGGGGGTCGCCAAGCAAGGCTGTCCGCCATTTTTTCCCCTTTTCCGGTGGGTGCCTTACCTCCCTTGGGCTGGGCCAGCTGGTGGCCCAGCCGGTGATTGGCCTGCTCTGTCTCTGCCGCTTGCCAGCTACACCTTGGCCGGCGCAGGGGGCGGCACCATGCATGCGTGGCGCTCCCGGGCAGGGAAAGTCCTCGACTTATGACCGGTTGGGTAGTCTTCAACTTACGACCGGTTTAGTCCTCGACTTACGACCGGTTGGGAGTCGCGGCATTAAAAAGGTTGAGAACCATTGTCCTAGAAGATATGAGTCTTGTGGTTGGTTTCAGTTGTACTTTGTCTTTTTTCTTCTCCCTTATTATACAGACTTTTTTGTCTTTCTTATCGACAATTGTTAAGTCTGGGGTGTTATGTTGCAGGTGCTTGTCTGTTTGAATTCTGAAGTCCCAGAGCAGTTTAATTTTATCATTTCTATGACTTTCTCTATTTTATGATCCCACCAGTTTTTGCTTACAGGCAAATGATATTTTTTGCAGATCTTCCAATGCACCATTGTTGCTACTTTGTCATGTCGCTGCTTGTAATCAGTCTGTGCAATCGTCTTGCAACAGCTTACCAAGTGGTCCACTGTTTCTTCAGCTTCTTTGCATAGGAGGCACTTACTGTCTGTTGCTATCTTCTCAATTTTGACTTTGTATGCATTTGTCCTTAAGGCTTGGTCTTGTGCAGCCAGAATTAGTCCCTCGGTCTCTTTCTTCAATTTTCCTGCTCTTAGCCATTGCCAGGTTTTATTATTATCTGCTTTTCCAGCTATTTTTTTAATGTATTGGCCATGTAGTGCTTTGTCTTCCCATGCCTCTATTTTGTTCTTCATTTGGTCTTTCTTGTAGGCCAGTTTGGTCTCTCCAGTAGTCAGTAAGCCTTCCTGATATACTAATTTCAGTGCATCTTCATCATTGTTCTTCAGATATTCTTCCAAAGCCATTTTTTCTTCTTCAACTATCTGATGTACTTGTATCATTCTACGCTCACCTATTTGCCTTGGTAGATAAAGTCTGTCAATGTCATTGAGTGGATGAAGGGCATGATTCATTGTCATTATTTTTCTGGTCTTCCTATCCATTGCTTTTAGTTCTGCTTGAGTCCAGTCCACTATTCCAGCTGTGTACCTAATGAGTGGAATTGCCCAGGTGTTGATTGCCTTTATGGTATTTCCTCCACTGAGTTTGGACTTTAAGATCTTCTTCACTCTCTTGATGTATTCACCTCTAATCTTTTTCTTGACTTCAGTGTGCTTGATGAGTCGAAGGATACCCAAGTATTTGTAGTAATCTTCCTCATCCAGACTCTTAATGTTATTTTCGTGGGGCATCTTGATTCCTTCAGTTTTCACTACTTTTCCTTGTTTGATAGTAAGTGTGGCACATTTGTCCAAGCCAAACTCCATAACGATATCTTGGCTATATATACGGACAGTGTTGAGTAGCGATTCTATTTCAGATGATGTTTTTCCATACAGCTTCAGATCATCCATGTAAAGGAGATGGGATAGTCTGGTAGATGTTTTTGATGTTTGATAGCCATGTCCTGAGTTATTCAGTATTGTTGACAGAGGAAACTGCAATAACAAATAGTAATGGTGACAATGAATCTCCTTGAAATATTCCTCTCTTGATGATGATGATGATGATGATGATTACCACTGTAACAGAGTCTTATTATTTTGCTGCTTGTCCTCCTTTTCTTTCCTTTCCTCCTTCCAGCTTTCCCAGCATTAGAGCCTCCGCTAGGGAGCCAAGTCTTTGCTTAATGCATCCATAGTATGATAATTTGGTCATCTGTCCCATGAGTGAGACCTCTGAATTGATATGTTTGATGATCCGTTCATTTTAGCCTGTCCATAATAGCTCTCTAATGGCAAACTTCAAAAGCATCTGCAGTCTTCCTATTCTACTTCTTCAAAATCCAATTTTTGCTTCCATAGCGTGTCTCGGTGAATACTATTGCTTGTTTTAGGCGTTTACAGGTAGCCCTCAAGTTATGACCGTTAGGGAGCCCAGATTTTCTGTCGTATGTCATGACAGTCGCAAGTCAAGTCAGCCATGTGACCAACCTGATTATATGATTTATTTATTTTTTTGCAACTAGCATTACGTGAACCCAGCGGTCATTAAACAAAACACTGTGATCATTGAATGAACACATTGTCAGCAAGGAGCGTTTTTTGCAGAGAACCGGAAGTAAATGTTGATTTCTGGCAAAAAAAAAAACCCAACAGGATTGTAAATGGTGGTCATGTGACTGTGGGATGCTGCAAACAGCCATAAATGCAGATCGAGCATCAAAATGAGATCATATGATTGCAGGGGGGTGGCCATCGAACTTTGAATTGGGGTCGTAAGTACATTTTTGGGAGAATGACATAATTTCAAATGGTCACTAAGCAAGTAGTCATAAGTCAAGCACTACCTGTATAAATCCTTCACCTTTCTGGGCTGGATATAGACCTTCGTTTAGTTTTCCACAATGCCCTTAACTTTATTTCTTGCAGTGTCTCTGATATACCATTGGTCAGAGAAGAGGTTCCACCGAGTTATTTGAGGTCTCAAAATAGGAGGACCCAGCTGGCAATTCAGTTTGGTCTTTTTAATATAAATTAGCACTTTAAAAAAACCACACACAGAGATCAGAACAGCTTAGGCGTCTGAATCATTATTGGTGAGAAATGTGTGCAATTTGCATCTGAATGAAAACTGATCTAATATCAGTTTTGTGCAGCAAAATTCCCAAAATAAAACTGAATCATCATTTTAAATTCCCAGTTCTCCAAATGTGCCAGGTTACAAGAACATTTGAAATATATATATATATATATATATATATATATATATATATATATATATATAAAGACCTGTTAGGGAAAATAGTTTGCAAAACAGAAAAAAGGCAAACAAAATATTTAGAGAAAGTGTACTACATATAAACCTTGATTTACAACCATTTTTTTGATGTACCGTGGCACTGAAAAAAATTATCGTACGACCATCCTCGCACTTATGACCATCATGTTGGAATAGCCAACACTCCAGAAGACAGGCTTCAGATACAGAAGGATCTGGACAGACTTGAACACTGGGCACTAACTAACAAAATGAAATTCAATGGTGAAAAAAGCAAGGTTCTACATTTAGGCAAGAAAAACCAAATGCACAAGTACAGCATAGGTGGCACCATGTTCAATAGTAGTAACTGTGAGAGGGACCTCGGAGTCCTAGTAGACAATCAGTTAAATATGAGCCAGCGTGTGCGGCAGCTGCCAAAAAGGCCAACACAGTACTAGGCTGCATTAACAGAGGGATAGAATCAAGATCACGCGAAGTATTAATACCACTCTTCAATGCCTTGGTAAGGCCACACTTGGAATACTGCATCCAGTTTTGGTCACCACGATGTAAAAAAGATGTTGAGCCTCTAGAAAGAGTACAGAGAAGAGCAACAAAGATGATTAGGGGACTGGAGGCTAAAACATATAAGGAACGGTTGCTAGAATTGGGTATGTCTAGTTTAACGAAGAGAAGGACAAGGGGGGACATGATAGCAGTATTCCAAAATCTCAGGGGCTGCCATAAAGAAGAGGGAATTAAGCTATTCTCCAAAGCACCTGAAGGCAGGACAAGAAGCAACGGGTGGAAACTAATCAAGGAGAGAAGCAACCTAGAACTAAGGAGAACCTTCCTGACAGTGAGAACAATTAATCAGTGGAACAGCCTGCCTCCAGAAGCAGTAAATGCTCCAACACTGGAAGTTTTTAAGAAGAGACTGGACAGCCATTTGTCCGAAATGTTGTAGGGTTTCCTGCCCGAGCAGGGGGTTGGACTAGATGACCTCCAAGGTCCCTTCCAACTTTACTATTATTATTATTATTATTATTATTATTATTAATAGCATCCCCACTGTCACATGATCAAAATTTGGGTGCTTGGCAACTGGCATGTATTTACAATGGTTACAGCGTTCTATTCATGAGATCAGCCAGCTTCCAACAAGCAAAGTCAATTGGCAAAGCTGGACTTGCTTATCAAGATTCACTTAACAACTGCAGTGATTCACTTAACAACCATGGCAAAAAAAAGGTTGTAAAATCAGGTGCGATTCACTTATAACCACCTTTGCTTAGCAATGGAAACTCTAGTCCCAGTTGGGATTGTAAGTCGAGGCCTACCTGTAATATGGATAGAGATTTTAGTACAGTTTTGAAATTATTCTTAATTTCAACTCAATGGGCATAATATACTTGCCAAATTAATAAACCTCAAAAGATTTGTCAACCTCTAATAATTGATGCATATAATGTCATAAAATCAAGAAGATTGAGGTTTCTTTCTAAATCTTGCAAATCTGCACAATATCTTAGAATGGACAGTTTTAAATTATGTTTGTGCAGATGGGCGTGCAAAAAAGTGTGAATGTTTGGAATTTCCATGGCTTTTTCCTCATTTCTGCAAAGCTTTAGATCAGTGGTTCTCAACCTGTGGGTCGGGACTCCATTTGGGGTCGAACGCCCATTTCACGGGGGTCGCCAAACAACGCAGTCCGCCATTTTTTCCCCCTTTTCCTTAGCTGTGCTACTCCCTTTTATTCTATTGGCTTTTGAAAGCCAATAGAATAGACTCTCTTGAATAGAGTCTAATTCTATTAGCTTTCAAAAGCCAATAGGAATTGTCCAGGCTGTTTCTGCCCTGCTGAGCCCGCCAAAAGTCCCATTCTACAAACGGTGCTGCACCAGTTGAGTAGTCCTCGACTTATGACCAGTTGAGTATTCCTCAACTTACGACCGGTTGGGGGTTGCGGCATTAAAAAGGTTGAGAACCACTGCTTTAGATCAAAGTTATTCATCCTTTTCTATTTCTTCCTATTTGCTTTTAGATCAAACTCAAAGACATCTTTGAAACCCCCACAGAGATCACACTCATCCTTGAGTTGGTGACAGGTGGTGAGCTGTTTGACAGGTAACACAGGAGAAACCTTGGCTTAATTGGCAGATTCTTAATTAAAGATGACTAACTGAACAAAGGGTAGGAGAGTAATTTGTTGCCATGGGGAAAAGATGTGTTTGAGACACAGAAAAGGTGATTGAGTTAATTCACAACAATCAGTACAGAGTCTCTGGGCCAGTGGTTCTCAACCTGTGGGTCGGGACCCCATTTGGGGTCGAACGACCATTTCATGGGGGTCGCCAAACAACGCAGTCCGCCATTTTTCCCCCCCTTTTCCTTAGCTGTGCTACTCCCTTTTATTCTATTGGCTTTTGAAAGCCAATAGAATAGATTCTCTTGAACAGAGTCTAATTCTATTGGCTTTCAAAAGCCAATAGGAATCGTCCAGGCTGTCTCTGCCCTGCTGAGCCCGCCAAAAGTCCCATTCTGCAAACGGTGCTGCGCCAGTTGAGTAGTCCTCGACTTACGACCGGTTGAGTAGTCCTCGACTTACGACCGGTTGGGGGGTCGCGGCATTAAAAGGTTGAGAACCACTGTTCTAGGCTCCAGTTTCCTTAGCCTTGCCTTCTGCTTTTCTGGCTTCAGCTCTTGCTGAAAATGGAGATAGTTAATTTTTTAGAATTGATGGACATAAATGTGCCTGCACCAGCCAGGCTTCCTTGATTGACCTTACTTTAATTTGTTTAAATTTGTTTTAGTTTTTTTTTTTTTACCAACAGAGCTAAAGGGGAAATGACCAATTGCAAAGGGAAATGAGAGATTCTAGCACTGTCTGTGTTTTCAAACAGCTTTTGCTTCATCTACAACCTAGAGTCCTTCTTGGAAAATAAATACGATGGATGGCCGTGACCCATTGGGATGGGGAATTAATCATGATGTCTGAGAATGGCCATTGCAAACCAGGCATGAAATGAAAGTATGAATTGGCTGATATCAAGAGGAATAGAATTAGTCAGACACTTTGGGGCAGGAGGCCAAGTTACTGAATAATTGTTTAAGAAGCCAGGTAAACTTCCATGAATATCTAGTCATTACTAGAGATTATGAATAGGATATATAAGCAATAGGATATATAAGCAAAGAAAGGGTTTCTTTTTCCCTTCAAGCCTGATTTTGGTAGATTTTGGAAAGCTACTTGAGATCAAGCCTGGTTAGTTATGGATAGGAGACCAACAGGAAATCAGGGCTCTAGAATAGATAGGGAATTTGAAAAAAAAAATATCCTGCTAAGCAAAAAAAATTCCCCTTTTCTAAAAAATGGGCTTCCTTTCATTTTCTGTGAATCTTTCACTGTACAAAGGGACACCCTGAGGGGGGGAGGATAAAAAAAATCAAGTCATAAAGCCCCCAGCCCCCCTTTTAAATATGTGGTGCTGTTAGCTCTTTGAGAGGTAGTCCAGACAAGAAGCACAACAGTGAATACCAACTCTTATCTTTATTGTAAGGTTATATGAATAGAATCTTGCAAGTCTAAAAATATTTCTCCCTTCCTTTCCTTTTACTCTGCAAATAACTAGGGAGGGTCCCTTCTGAGAAGCTTTTTATGCCCTCCCTCTGTCTGTGGGCTGCGATCTGTGGGGGTTGGATTAGATGACCCCCAAGGTCCCTTCCAACTTTATTATTATTATTATACCTTTGCCGGTTGGTTTATCTAGTCTGCAGCTCTTCTTTCTCCCAAGGCCTTTCCCTTCTGTCTCATAATGCCTTTGCTTCTGTCTCCCAAGACATTTCTCTTCATCTGTCCAGGTCTTTCCCTTCTATCTCCCTAAACCAGGGATAGGCAACCTTGGTTCTTTTATGACTCGTGGACTTTAATTCCCAGAATTCCTGAGCCAGCCATGCTGAGGGGAAAGGGAGAGTTGCCATGCTGAGCCATGCTGGCTCAGGAATTCTGGGAGTTGAAGTCCACGAGTCATAAAAGAGCCAAGGTTGCCTACCCTTGCCCTATCTTTTGAGGCCTTTCCTTCCTGTCTCCCAAAATCTTTCCCTTCTGTCTCCCAGGGCCTTTTCCTTCTGCCCCCAAGATGTTGCCTTCTGCCCCCAAGATGTTCCCTTCTGCCTTCCAAGGCCTTTTCCTGCTATTTTTCAGAGCCTTTCCCGTCTGTCTCCTACAGTCTTTTCCTTCTGCTCCCAAGATCTTTCCTTCTATCTCCTAAGGCAGTGGTGGTGAACCTATGGCACGGGTGCCAGAGGCGGCACTCGGAGCCCTCTCTGTGGGCACCCGCGCCGTCGCCCCAGTCCTAGGCCTTCGGCGGGGTTTTATAAAACTTTTTCACTTTAGGCCTCTGCCGCCGTGTGCAAAAAAAAAAAAAAGGTTCAATCAATCAGTCAATTTCAATTTCTTGTGGGGGAAAAAAGATCTTGCAAAGCTGAAATTGATTGGTTGAACTTTTTAGTCCCATCCAGTCTGCCGTTACCACCGCAGCCACACCCACTCAATGGGCCACACCCACCCAATGGGCCACACTCACCTGGCACCTGGCGATGCATGAGTGGGTTTGGGGTTGCAGTTTGGGCACTCGGTCTCTAAAAGGTTCGCCATCACTGTCCTAAGGCCTTTCCCTTCTGTCTCCCAAGGCCTTTCCTTCCTTTTGCCCAAGGCCTTTCCCACAAACTACTGCAGATGCTCACAAGTTACGAGCATGAACAAATCTGGGCTGCGATACTTTGGGTGACTTCTAGATGGCAGCAAAGACAGAGAGCCAGGGAGGAGTGAATGTGTGGATGAATTGCCTAGCAACCCCTGCGGCCTTCTCCCTTTTGCATCCACCAAGAAAAGGAATGCTCTGGTTGCCTAGCAACCTGCCATTCCTGCTATCTCTGCTGCAAAAGCTCCCAGCCTCCTCCTCCTTGTAACACACGTTGCAGTGTTTCTGAACCTTGACCATTTTAAGGCATGTGGACTTCAACTCCCAGAATTCCACAGCCAGCATTGCTGGCTGTGGAATTCTGGGAGTTGAAGTCCACATGCCTTAAAATGGTCAAGGTTGAGAAACACTGCGTTAAAGCAACAGAAAAGAAACCAGTACAACCACCAGCTTATTTATTTTAAGCATTCCCCCCCCCCCCAAAGCAGATTTACAGGTTGGCAGTCAGGCTGGCTGTGCAGGATGAAAAAATACATTTTTAAAAAAAATAAATAAATCTGCATGCTGTTTCATCTCCGCAGGATTGTAGAGAGGGGATTCTACAGCGAAAGGGATGCAGCCCACGTGGTGAAACAGATCCTGGAAGCTGTCTCCGTAAGCCATTTGAATGTTGCCTTCCTTTTTCTAGACTCTTGTCCTTGCATCTGTTTTGGAGGGTAGAATTTTGGTTGCCAAGGAAACGGAAACATAAATTTTGCCACCTTTCAAAGGCACCTTTTCTGTAACTGGAATTTTGTAGGCAGGCACACAATTGAGGTATCTGCTTTTCATGGATTTATGCAAGGGTGCCCCTCAGATGGTGGGAGGTTAGTGTGTGTACTTCATTTTTTGAAGTTATGATTTCGTTTTTTTCAACATTCAATTATTATTATCTTTGAAAGCTGCCCTTCTCAGTGCTCTGAAATCAGCAACTTATAACCAGTAGTTTCCCTACGTTGGTAGTAAGACTAATAAATAGTGCACATAGCAGAACAGAGGAGAAAGAACTGGAGACAATGACAAAATAGAAAGACTTGCAAAGAAAAATAGAACAATTATGGCAGAAGAAAGCAAAGATAATTCCAATAATAATTGGCACTGAAAGAAAGGGAGCGATGCAGAGAAAAAGAAAGTAAAGATGAAAAAGGGGATCATTTACGTCAGTGTTTCTCAGCCTCAGCAACTTTAAGATGTGTGGAGTTCAGCTCCCAGAATTCCCCTTGCAGTGTCATGGTTCCGACAGATGAAATCTCACAGGCTTGAAGAGCAATCTTGCCCGTATACCCATCTTAAGGGCAAGTGGCAAGCTGATCATGCACCGGGAACACCCCGAGTCCACTAGCACTCTCAAATCCACTTGTACCCCTGTCTTAGGGACTATGAGTTTGGCTGCGAGAGAAAAAAGTTTTATTTAACATATACCTTATTTTAATCTATAGGTAGTCCTCAACTTACAACAGTTTATTTAGTGACCGTTCAAAGTTACAACAGCACTAAAAAAGTGACTTATGCTCATTTTTTATAAACGACGGTTGCAGTGTCCCCATGGTCACATGATCCAAATTCAGATGCTTAGCAACTAGTTCATATTTATGATGGCTGCAGTGTCCCTGGGTCATATGATCCGCGTTTATGAGCTGACAAGCAAAGTCAATGGGGAAGCCACTTAACAACGGTGTTCCTAAGTTAACTAGTGCAATGATTTACTTAACAACTGTGGCAAGAAAAGTTGTAAAATGGGGCAAAACTTACTTAACAAACATAAATTTAGCAACATAAATTTTGGGTTCAGTTGTGGTCGTAACTCAAGGACAGTTAGAACAATTTAACCAGTGGAACAACCTGCCTCCAGAAGTGGTGAATGCTCCAACATTGGAAGTTTTTAAGAAGAGACTGGACAGCCATTTGTCTAAGCAAGGGTTTGGGCTAGATGACCTCCAAGGTCCCTTCCAACTTTATTGTTATTGTTGTTATTACTACTACCTATCTCTAAAATCTATTGACATTCTATTTATATATACTAATGTGCACAATATTTTTATTGTAGTTTCACAAGGCTGATTGAGAAAGTAGGATCTCAATAAGGCAGGGTGAATATTTTTTCCCCTCAGTCACTAACAACCAGCTGTTCCTTCAATAACTACAAATGAAGAATAAATTTCCCATCTAATTGAGGCCCTCTTCTATCAACCCCTGGAATTTTCTCTCCGCCTTTACAAGCAGTTCTTGACTTACAACATTCATTTAGTGCAGGCGTCTTCAAACTTGGCCCTTTTATGACTTGTGGACTTCAACTCCCAGAATTCCTCAGCCAGGCATGCTGGCTGAGGAATTCTGGGAGTTGAAGTCCACAAGTCATAAAAGGGCCAAGTTTGAAGACCCTGATTTAGTGACTGTTCAAAGTTATAGTGACACTGAAAAAAGTGACTTAGGACTTTTTCTCACAAAGTCTTACAACCGATCCTCACACACATGATCCAAATACATGCTCGGCAACCGGCATGTATTCTTGATGGTTGACGCATCCTAGGGTCATGCCGCATCCTGGCGCCTTTGTGACCTTCCTGGCCAGCTTCTGAAAGGTAAAAGCGGGAGAAGCTGGATTTGCTTAATGACCTCATGATTCACTTAACAACTGCAGTAACATGCTTAGCAACTGTGACAAAAAAAGTCGTAGAAATTGGACATACTCACTTAATAACTATTTTGCTTTGTAATGGAAATTCTGCTCTCAATTGTGGTCATTAAGTCGAGGACTATCTCTGAATAGTTTTGCTCTGAGTTAAGACATCACTCTGCCAACAAAAATATTTATAGTCAAGGCCATAGTTTTCCCAGTTGCAATGTATGGCTGTGAAAGTTGGACCATAAGAAAGGCTGAGCGCCAAAGAATTGAGGGCTTTGAACTATGGTGCTGGAGAAGACTCCTGCGAGTCCCCTGGTCTGCAAGGCGATCAAACGGGTCAGTCCTAGAGGAGATCAACCCTGACTGCTCTTGAGAAGGCCAGATCCTGAAGTTGAAACTCAAGTACTTTGGCCACCTAATGAGAAGGAAGGACTCACTGGAGAAGAGCCTGATGCTGGGAAAGATGGAGGGCAAGAGAAGAAGGGGACGACAGAGAAGGAGGTGGCTGGATGGAGTCACTGAAGCAGTAGGCATGAGCTTAAATGCACTCCAGAAGATGGTAGAGAACAGGAAGACCTGGAGGAACATTGTCCATGGGGTCGCGATGGGTCGGACACGACTTCGCAATTAACAACAAAGCTAGTGCACCCAATATACCCATCTAGGAGAATACTTAGCTGCACAATTTCCCCTGGGATTTGGTTGCGACTGAGTGCTGTCTTGGAAAATTACTATGGGTGATTTCCAATTTATTTTGCCCTCAGCGCACACCCAGTCGATCGCTACATTCAGATCACAGTGAGCACATGCGCACTCAGTTCAGCAAGCCAAAATAGAGCTTGAGGGATATTTATAAAACATCAGCAAAGATTGTTTTTTCTTAAAAAAAAAAACTGGCAAAACAGAATAAAATGCAGGCAAATCAGGAAGTGTTATGTGTGAGAGAGAGATGAACAAGAATTGACCTCAAAATGAATTGCAATTTTCTGAGCCATTGGTAATAGTCTTGGGGGTAATTAACATGGAGAGTAAGGGAGTGGCCTATGGCTGTTCTAGCCCTAACTCTTTTACATACATCACAGCAGTAGAATCGAGAAGGAAAGTAGGCCATCAGGTGATCCTTTCTCTATTTTGCACCATCAAAGAAGCGATAGATCCAGCGTGTTACAGGCAAACTTTTTCTAGGCTAAAGAACAGACCTGAGGAATAAATTGGAGCAGAAAGGAAATACTAGAACAGATTCAAAAATCACAGTAAAACATTTATTGCGATTGATGTGATTTGAAAAATCATGATTTACAAGTAGTCCTCAGGTTATAACCAGTCGCTTAGTGACTCCTTGATATTACAACAAATCATTACAACTTATAACCTAGTTCTGATGGCAGGGCCCCTCCCCCCACAGTCATATGATCACATTTTAGGTATTCAGCAACTATTCTGCATTTACAGCTGTAAAAATACATTTACAATCTTTTTGCCAAAGATAGGCATTTGCTTCTTGTTTTTGATAAAAACACCCTGTAGTAAGCCATGGCTTTGCTTACTGAATGCACTGTTCACTTTACAGCTGCTGCAAAAAAGTTGTAAAATTGGGTTGGTGATGTGGGTGACCCATTTTCCAACCATCACGATTTATTATTGTAATGGGCGGCCTCCATTACAGTCGTAATTCATGGATTACCGGTGCAGTGTTGTTTTAAGTCTAATTAACACAGGTAGACCTCGACTTACGACCACAGTTTAGCCCCAAATTTCTGTTGGCAATCAAGACAGTTGTTAGGTGAGCTTTGCCCCATCGTACGACTTTTGTTTCCACCATTGTTCAGTTGGTAACACGGTTGTTAAGTGAATCTGGCTTCCCCATTGACTTTGCTTGTCAGAAGGTCGCTAAAGGGGATCACAGGAAACTGCAACTGACATTATAAATACCCGCCATTTGCCAAGCATTTAAATTTTGGTCATGCTGCAACAGTTGTAAGTGTGAAAAATGATCATAAGTCACTTTTTCCAGTGCCATTGTAACTTCAAATAGTCACTAAATGAATGGAAATTGAGAACGTCCTGTAGTTGTTTATTTGACAGATTAACCAACCAAGTTACAGCTCGTTCAACCAATGTCTGAAAGTAGAGACTGAAAGTTGAGACTCTAGAAAGAGTGCAGAGAAGAGCAACAAAGATGATCAGGGGACTGGAAGCTAAAACATATGAGGAATGGTTGCTGGAATTGGGTATGTCTAGTCTAATGAAGAGAAGGACGAGGGGGGACAATATCTCAGGGGCTGCCCCAAAGAAAGGCAGTTAAGCTATTTTCCAAAGCGCCTGACAGCAGGACAAGAAGCAACGGATGGAAACTAACCAAGGAGAGAAGAAACCTGGAACTAAGGAGAACCTGACAGTTAGAACAATTAATCAGTGGAACTACCTGCCTCCAGAAGCTGTGAATGCTCCAAAACTGGAAGTTTTTAAGAAGAGACTGGACAGCTATTTGTCCGAAATGGTGTAGGGTTTCCTGCCTGAGCAGGGGGTTGGACTAGATGACCTCCAACGTCCCTTCCAACTTTACTACTATTACTATTACTTTATTATTATTATTATTATTATTATTATTATTATTACTACTGTTGTTGTTGTTATTATTATTATTATTATTACTACTATTATTATTATTATTGTTATTATTATTTGAGCTTTGTGAATGTGGAAGCTGCCAGCAACAGAGGTTGGAGAGAATAATTCACAAGCAGGGAGAAGGTGGCTGGCTTCACCTTGCAAATCATACATTAATCTTGGTTTGGAATGACACCCCCTTAAGGGACGTTCTTAATTCTATGTGTAATTCTATTCGGCACGAATTTCATAAATAACATTCCCGAATCCTTTGAAATGCAAACAATTCCATATTTGGTATTCAGCCTCCTCCCTCCCGGCCCCTGAGGAATTGCTCCCGAAGAGAAGCCGCTTAAAAAACAGGGACAAGCAGGGAAAGAAGTGGTAGCGTGTATTTGGCATTAAGCTCTTTCCTGCGGTCTAAATTTCAGCACTGCATAAAAGAACAAGAAAGAAATCTATAATTCTTAGAGGGAACATTAGTAGGCCGCTGTTTCGCAGTACTAAAGGTCAGGGAAGATGGTTTCCAAGGCAACCAGGGGGTTTTAAAATATGAGAGACATTCAAATACAAAAGTAGTCCATCGTTAGCTTTGTGCAAAAGTGAGAATTTGGCTCCATCGCTCTGGGCTGGGAAAGAAAGGCTGTCAAATGATGAGAGATCTTAACAGCTGAGTGAATGAAAAGAACAGTTGGGATGCAAGACAGGGATGTCCGTCCTTGGTCACTTTTAAGACCTGTGGACTCCCAGAATTCCCCAGCCAGCCAAACAACAGCACAGAGCAATGTGCTGTTGCAGTGGTTCAACTCCTGATATAATATTTATTCAGAATTATTCAGAAATAATCCAACAAAGGGTTCCCTGCCGTTTTTAATCAGAAGCAGCTTCCATGCACTTTCTGCCCATAATTTCAATAGCAGAGAATGTATTTTGTTCCTATAATTTGTTCTCGGGCCTAGAATTGCTTCTATCATTTGTTCACAGCACGAGTGAAGAACTGCCTATCATTTGATCAGTTTGGGGTTCCGGTGTAATCTGTGAATATATTTGTCTTTATTAATGATTTGGGAGATACAAGAAGATAAAAAGAAATTGGCAATTGAAATAAATAAGGTCCTCCAATTGCTTAGGAACTTAGACGTTTATTTGAATAAAAGCTGGATTTTATCTTAATGATTCAGAAACAAGGCTATAACTATCCTGAACAGAATGCAGATAGCATTGATGCAAGCTAATAAATTTAGAACACAACAGAACATTGTCAAAGTTGGAAGGGACCTTGGAGGTCAACTAGTCCAACCCCATGTTCAGGCAGGAGACCCTATATCATTTCAGACAAATGGCTGTCCAGTCTCTTCTTAAAAACATCCAGTGTTGGAGCATTCACCGCTTCTGGAGGCAGATTGTTCCACTTGTTAATTGTTCTAACTGTCAGGAAGTTTCTCCTTAGTTCTAGGTTGTTTCTCTCCTTGATTTCCATCCGTTCCTTCTTTCCTGCGTTCAGGCACTTTGGAGAATAGCTTGACTCCTCTTCTTTGGGGCAGCCCCTGAGATACTGGAAGACTGCTATCATGTCCCCCCTCGTCCTTCTTTTCATTAAACTGGACATACCTAATTCCATCAACTGTTCCTTATATGTTTTAGCCTCCAGCCCCCTGATCATCTTTGTTGTTCTTCTCTTCACTCTTTCTAGAGTCTCAACATCTTTTTTACATCGTGGTGACCAAAACTGGATGCAGTATTCCAAGTGTGGCTTTACCAAGGCCTTGTAAAGTGGTATTAATACTTCACGTGATCTTGATTCTATTCCTCTGTTAATGCAGCCTAGCACTGTGTTGACTGTTAAGATAAGATACCAAATAATGGTACACTAGGCTTGAAAAGCCTCAGTATTTGTGACACCTTATTGATATACATTGGAATGCTGCTGCAAATAGTCCCTGACTTATGATGATTCATTTAACAACCATTCAAAATTATGATGGCGCTGAAAAAAAAATCCATTGCCGCATCCCTGCATCACATGATCAAAATTTGGGCACTTGGCAACTGGCATGCATTTATGATGTTTGTATTGTCCCAGGGCCACATAATTGCCCTTTGTGACCCTCTCAGAGGCTCCTGAGAATCATAGTAAATGGGGGATGGTGGATTCATTTAATGACTGTGACAAAAAAAGTAGTAAAATTGGGCAACATGTACATTATTTAATGACAGAAGTTCTTATGTGATCATAAGTCGAGGCCTATCTGTATTTTTTATTATTATTATTAAAAAAGTTTTTATTTTCCATTTATTCATACAAAATACAATTAACCATTGGTACCGCCTGCCCATTCCCCCCAGGCTGCGTCCACCCTCTCTAAACCTTCCCTACTTCCCTCCTCTTTCTCTCCTCCCCTCCTACTCTCTTCCCCTCCCCATCTCCTCTAACCATCCTACTTCCTCCATACTCCTTCCTCCCCTCTCATCCCTCTCACCCAAATGAACGCAGCATAGGGGAAATGCCCAAGCATTTGCCATGACTATATTATCATTACCCACCCACTCACCCACCCACCCACCCTCAACCCTCCCCCCCTCGCTTCCCAGAGCAGAATACAGGGTTATTAATAAGAAGGTTAACAATAATAAAAAAGGGGGAAAAAAGAAAGAAAAAAGAAAAAAAACATCATACTTAACCTTTAACTCCCCTTAAATTAAGACATATAAACAAATCTCTACAACAGTTACTATAAAATTTACTCATAAAATAAATGAAACTTTATAGTCCCATATTTTTTCTGAATATAATCTATCCATCTTCTCCATACAATAATATATCTTTCTTGTTTATGATCCTTCAAATAAGCAGAAATTTTTGCCATTTCTGCAAAGTTAGAAACTTTAAATATCCATTCTTCTAAAGTAGGCAACGAGTCCTTCTTCCAATACGAGCCTACTAATAACCTTACTGCAGTTAATAAATTCAACATTAAAGTAGTTTCTTTGTCATTTAAATCCACAAAGATACCCAATAGGAATAATTGAGGGGTGAACTTTATCTTCCTTTTAAAAATCTTTTGAATGTTCTACCAAATCATAATCCAAAAAGCCTTTACCTTTTTACAATTCCACCAAACATGAAAATATGTCACATCCATATTACCGAGGCCTATCTGTATTAATATAAGTAGTCCTTGACTTATGTCCACAATTGAGCCCAAAATTTCAGTTGTTAAGTGAGAGCTTTGTTAAGTGAGTTTTGCCCCATTTTACAACTTTTCTTACCTCAGTTGCTAAGTGAATCACCACTGTTGTTAAGTTAGTATCACACTTGTTTAGTGAATCTGGCTTCCCCATTGACTTTGCTTGTCAGATAGTCGCAAAAGGTGATCCCATGATCTTGAGACCCAGCAGCGGTCATAAATATGAATCAGTTACCAAGCATCTGAATTTTGATCATATGCTCATGGGGATGCTGCTAAGGTCGTAACAGTGAAAGAAGGTCATAAGTCACTTTTTTCAGTTCTGTTGTTGTAACTTTGAGCAATCACTGTTGTAAGTTGAGGACTATCTATACATGGTAGTTTTAAGTGGTGGTACACAAATGCCACGAGTCAGAAAACTGTGAAATGCCATCAAATGCCACTTAAAGTTACTTTGTCATATGAGGTGGCTTGATTAAATATATTAAATAAGTTAACTTGATTAAATATATTAAATAAATAAGAAATAATTAATTTGCTTGCTCCAACGGAATTCTTTTTGACAGCATACAGAAGTAAGGGACTTTTTACTACAAAATGTCGCATGTTTTTCTATCTTTGTCTCTTTTAGTATTTGCATTCAAATGGAGTCGTCCACCGTGACCTCAAACCAGAAAATCTTCTCTACGCAGATCTCTCCCCCGATGCGCCACTCAAAATTGGTATGTTTGGGAAGAAGTAAACAGAAAATATTATATAGTGAAATCTTATTTTAACAGACTAAGGGTGGGGGACAGGTATCCATTGTTCGCAAAGAACCACTAGGTCAGTGGTTCTCAACCTGTGGGTCGGGACCCCATTTGGGGTCAAACGACCATTTCATGGGGGTCGCCAAACAAGGCTGTCCGCCATTTCCCCCCCTTTTCTTTGTCCATGCCCCTGGCACCTGGTGATGTATAAGTGGTTGGGGGTCACCACAACATGGGGAACTGTATTATGGGGTCGCGGCATTAGAAAGGTTGAGAACCACTGCACTAGGTGGAAAAAATACACCACTGTGGCAATTAACATCAATTGCGTGAGGATATCATTTTGCAGACCTCGCAAATTATGTCCTTTGCATCAATTCATGTCATTTGAGGTAAACTGATATGAAGGATATAAATCATTTGATCCAAAGCAAAAAAAAAAAAAGAATTTATGATACATTTTGTAAGATGTTATCTGATGTGACATTTGTGTAAATTTACATGATTTGCGTTATAATTTCATTATGCAGCTTACACAAATGACAGGATTTTGAATTTAACAGATGTTTGGTAGAAATGGGTCTTACCCCAGATTATACCTTAAATTAAGGGTTGACTAATTGAACAGCATACATACATGCAGAACCACCACGACTTACAGCAGTTTGTTTAGTGACTGTTCGAAGTTACAACATCACTGACTATTTTTCACAATTATAACTGTTACAGCATTCCCAGGATCATGTGGTCAAAATTCAGATGCTTGGCAGCTGACTGATATTTTTGAGTCGCAGTGCCCCGGGCCATGTGATCACCTTTTCCAACTTTCCGACAAGCAAAGTCAATGGGGAGGCCAGATGCCCTTAACAACCATGTTACTAATTTAATAAGGGTAGTGATTCACTTAACAACTGTGGCAAGAAAAGTCGTAAAATGGGGCAAAACTCATTTAACAATTGTCTCACTTAGCAACAAAAATCTGTTGTGATCATCAGTTGTGATCATAAGTCAAGGACTACTGGTATCTATATTAGAATTAACAATATTTTCTGCTCTAAGTAGAATGACATAGCATTCTTTCCTGGCAAATAATTACTATAGCTCAGAACAAAATATCAGTAACATGCTGCATGAGTCTGTCAATTACTATGATTTTAATATACAGGAATAATTTAGTGCGGACCAGAGAGCCAAATCCCAACTGAGTCTCAAGGGGTGGGAGACGGCTTAAGAATCAATCGTAATCGATCTAAAATTCATCCCACAAAGAATATCTATGGGGTCCTTGATCTCTCTCAGTCTGGTGGTTTTCTTGCAGTCATTTCATTGCCCAACTAGGTAACATCAGCAGCACTGATGATGTTCCCTAGTTGGGTAATGAAACGTCTGCAAGAATATAATTAAGCTCAGAGAGCATCAAAGAGAGAGCATCAAGGGCTCCATAACACAGTGATCTTCAAACTTGGCAACTTTAAGACTTATGGACTTTAGCTCCCAGAATTCCTCAGCCAGCCAGCCTGGCTGGCTGAGGAATTCTGGGAGCTGAAGTCCACAAGCCTTAAAGTTGCCAAGTTTGAAGACCCCTGCCATAGCTGAATCCTGAACTATAAATATTCTTTTCTCTTGGAGTTCCAGATTCTTATTTGGTTGGTTTTCTTACGCTGATGATGTTACCTAGTCATTCATTGGGTAATGAACATCAGCCAAGCCAAGAGAGCACCAAGGACTCCACCATGCAACCCTGAGCTACTGATAAAGTAGTCCTTGACTTGCGACCACAATTGGGCTCAAAATTTCCGTTCCTCAGCAAGGAGATTTAGTTAGTTGCAGTTGATTTTTGTGACTTTTGTGCCACAGTTGCCAAGCAAACCACTGAAGTTGTTAAGTGATTCACATGGTCATTAAGCGAATCTGGCTTCGCCCATTGGCTTCCCTTGTTGGAAGCCCCCTGGAAAATTTGCAAATGGTGACCACATGATCTTAGGATGCTACAACCAAAATAAATATCTTCTGGTTGCCAAACACTCAAAGTGGATGCCGTGACAATTATAAGTGTAAGGTCCAGTTGTAAATCACTTTTTTTCAGTGCCCTTCAACATCTAAGTGAGCAGAGATTAACACCAAGATTAACATCAGGGCAATAATCAGGAAGTAAACAGGACCCCAGTGTGCTGCAGCTGCCAAAAAGGCCAACGCAATGCTAGGCTGCATTAACAGAGGGATAGAATCAAGATCACTTGAAGTGTTAATACCACTTTACAATGCCTTGGTAAGGCCACACTTGGAATACTGCATCCAGTTTTGGTCACCACGATGTAAAAAAGATGTTGAGACTCTAGAAAGAGTACAGAGAAGAGCAACAAAGATGATTAGGGGACTGGAGGCTAAAACATATAAGGAACGGTTGCGAGAATTGGGTATGTCTAGTTTAAGGAAGAGAAGGACAAGGGGGGACATGATAGCAGTATTCCAATATCTCAGGGGCTGCCATAAAGAAGAGGGAATCAAGCTATTTTCCAAAGCACCTGAAGGCAGGACAAGAAGCAACGGGTGGAAACTAATCAAGGAGAGAAGCAACCTAGAACTAAGGAGAAACTTCCTGACAGTTAGAACAATTAACCAGTGGAACAACCTGCCTCAAGAAGCGGTGAATGCTCCAACACTGGAAGTTTTTAAGAAGAGACTGAACAGTCATTTCTCTGAAATGGTGTAGGGTTTCCTGCCTGAGCAGGGGGTTGGACTAGATGACCTCCAAGGTCCTTTCCAACTTTACTATTATTATTATTATTATTATTATTATTATTATTAAGGGAATAGAATAGAATCGAATGGAATGGAATGGAATATAGAATAGTATGAAATGGAGTAATAGAATAGAATAGAATAGAATAGAATGGAATGGAATGGAATATAGAATAGTATGGAATGGAAGAATAGAACAGAACAGAACAGAACAGAACAGAATAGAATAGAATAATAACAATAACTTTATTGTCACTTTGAATGTACAGTACACTAATTGGCATACATTAAAATGAAATTTCATTGCATATAGCTCTCAAAGGGTCACCATCTTCAATACACTAAATAAATACATAAATACATACATATATATATACATTACATACATAATTATGCATATACCCATATATATTATATGACACACAGCCAAACAAGCTAACAGTAAACAGCCCAACTAAAGAATCTCCAGCATGACTCCCACCAACCCTGACAGGGTGAGCTACTAGAATATAAAATGACAGCAAACCCCATTCTCTGCAATCACTGATGATGTTACTTAGTTTGGTAATGAAAACAACCAAGCTCAGACCGCACCAAGGACCCTACAGTTTAAACCTGAGCTACAAATATTCTCTTTTATCAGTACACACAACAATTTCTTTTTTTTCCCTCCCAGGTGATTTTGGTTTATCTAAAATTGTGGATGAGCAAGATACGATGAAAACTGTATGTGGCACACCAGGATACTGCGGTGAGTATGTGATGGAGAGTAATGGGGAACTCTGTCCCTGTTAAAAAGGTAATGGGTGCAGGGAAAAAAAGGGAAGCTCTGTATTCTGGGCCCTATTTTTAAGAAGAAAGCACATAGTAGTATACATAATTACGCTCTCTAGAAATACGATATTTGGGGTGTGAAAATCCAGATGTCCACTAAGATGGCAGAATGTTAGACTTTCTTTCTCTCTACTGCTTCCTAGTGGTCGTGTGAAGATTTGCAGCTCAGATCTGGTGGTTTTTTTCAGCTTAGCAACCAGTGTTATTCGTTCCTAAAAACTGTTTCTTGCCACTGTTCCCAAACCAGTGTGTAAATGATAGAAAGTGTCATCTGATTGAGACATTATTTTATTCTATAAAGCAGTGATTCTCAACCTCAGCAGTTTTAAGATGGGTGAACTTCAACTCCCAGAATTCCTCAGCCAATGTGTTGAGTTCTGGGAGTTGAAGTACCTCCATCTTAGAGTTTCTGAGGTTGAGAAATACTGCTATAAAGTATTTCATTGTATCACTTGTTGCCATTTTGACCCTGGGTCTTACTTAATAGTTTTTCTGTCAAATTTTCCCTAGAGGAAAGCCTGTTCATCTTTCTAAAAACTAAAGCAAACCTTTGTAACCTTTAATAAGATAGCATTCCTGAATTGGGTTACCAGATCTCTTTTACACACAAGGAAAGATATGGATATTCCTGACAGTTAGAACAATTAACCAGTGGAACAACCTGCCTCTAGAAGCGGTGAATGCTCCAACGCTGGAAGTTTTTAAGAAGAGACTGGACAGCCATTTGTCCGTAATGGTATAGGGCTTCCTGCCTGAGCAAGGGGTTGGACTAGATGACCTCCAAGGTCCCTTCCAACCCTGTAGATTTCCTGGCAGCATTTCCAAAAGTGGTTTCCCCTTCTTCCTCCTGCTAGGGAGAGGGACTGGCCTAAAGTCACCCAGCTGTCTTCCTGCCTAAGGCAGGACTAGAACTCATGGTCTCCCAGTGTATGGCCTGATGCCTTAACGCAGTGATGGCGAACCTTTTAGAGACCGAGTGCCCAAAAATTGGCCTCGGCCCCGCTCCACCCCCTGCCCTGCCCCCCATCCCCACCCCGCCTGCCCGCAGGACCACTCACCGCCTCCAGGGCCCGCCACAGATTGTCCAAGCAGCCCAGCAGCACTATGGTGGTCACGCCCTCTGCCCGCGCCCTGCAGCATCAACTGTGCACGATGGGGTGTGAGGGCAGAGTCTTGTCTACGCTGCCTGGCTGCCATGTCCTTGGCTGCGCTGCTCCGTGTGGGCCACACTCAGGGGCGGCTCTCCTTCAGGGGGGCTGCTGAAGAGGAGGGGATCACGGGGGGAGGCGAGGCTGGGGCAACGGCACGTATTCCCACAGAGAGGGCTCCGAGTGCCGCCTCTGGCACCCGTGCCATAGGTTTGCCACCACTGCCTTAACCACTACACCAAACTGGTTGCCTCATCTATTCACAAAGCCTGGTAACACTGAATTCTCAAGAGCCAGGATGATCTAGTGGTGAAGCTATTGGACCAGGAGTGGGGAGATCTAAGTTCAGGGGGGACTTTGGGCCAACCCCACTGTCTCAGCCAAAGAGCTAAGGTGAGCCAATAATGAAAGAAGTGGACTAGGAATAGGGAGACCGAGGTTCTAGTGCCCCCTCAGCATGGAAGCCTCCTGGGGGGGGGGAGGCAAACAAGAACTTCCACCTTCTCAGATCAGATCAGATCTGTCCATTCTCTAAGGAGCAGAAAACCGTAAGGAAACTTTCCTGGAAGAAATACACCTAGAATTGTAGAATTAACATGCTGGAAGGGTCTTTGGAGCCCCCTACCCAAGGAAGAAGATCTAATTGCATCCTGGACAAATAGATACCCAATCTTTTCTTGAAGACCTCCACTTATGGAGCACCCACAATTCTAGGAGGCGAGCTGCTCCACTGATTGTTCTCAGTGTCAGGAAAGTCCTCCTTCATTCTACCTGGATCTCCCTTTAAGGAGATTCCACCCATTGCTTCTTGTCCTGCCCTCAGGTGCTTTGGAAAATAAATTGTTCCCCTCCTTTCTGTGTCAGCTCCTCAAGTACCAGAAGACAGCTATCATGTCAGTTAATCCTCCTCTTCTATAGGCTCTAGACATAGCTAATTCCCTTAACCATTTATCATATGGTTTACGGTATATTAAGGTGACCAACCGTCCTCCTTTAAGGAGGACAGTCCTCCTTTTGTAAGTTCTGTCCTCCCTCAAAAAGTGTCCTCCTTCATCTCCTCCTTTTCGATATTTGAAGACTAATCTGCAGGGCTTTTTTTCCCCTCATAAAACACTCAGAACGGCGTTCTGGCACCTTTTTTTGATGGTTTTTTTTTTTCAACTTTTGCATGAGCTGTGCTACTCCCCCTATTGGCTTTCAAAAGCCAATAGGAATTGCTGCTGAGCGCGCCAAAACACCCGTCTGGCAAACTTTGCACATGCAAGTTGTCTGTATTATTGTTGCAATGAATAAAATGTTTCTTTTATTTACGATATTTTTTCTTCAATTTATTTGTGCCCTCCTTTTCATTGTAAAAAAGTTGGTCACCTTAGGTATATAACCTGCTATACTAGGTTTCCTTAAAGAGAGATTCTTTGAAATTCGCAGAATTCTCAGCAATGGCCATGCTGAAGTATTCACCTCTGGAAGGCCCATTGGAGAAACATTACAAAGCTTGTGGAAAGAAGCCTTGAACAAGAAAATGGCTACCTGGCCTAAAGGATCTGAACTGCAGACATTCAGATGACCACCAGATGGCAACAGAGAGAGTTTTAGGGATCTTTTCTACCATCTGGTGCAGGGATCCCCAATATGTGGGCTGTGGCCGCTACCGGTCCGTGGCCAAATTGCAACCGGGCTACGTGGGTCGGTATGTGTGCACAGCTTGACTCAAGGGAGCAGCGGGTGCTGGCACTTGCAGCCCCGCTTGTGTGAGCAGCGGCACACACACGCCTGCCCCTTACCTAAAACCATCCCTTCTTCCCCTCCCTCCCTCCATGCCAGGCCCCCAACCCAGAAAGGTTGGGGAACGCTGCTCTAGTGGTCATCTGGCTTTAGCACCCTCATTTTACCACCTATCTTGACTTGAATGAGAAGGCCTTTGGGCAGATAATTTGGGCTACAGGTGTTAGGCTTTATCCATCCTGCTTCAAAGGGCCACCAGGGAAGAATGGGAAAATAATAACATGCAGCTCTCTTTTCCTTCCCCATGAGTTTGCAAAAGTGGAAGTGATAGCAAGTGTCAGGTTGGAAAACTTCCAAGAAAATTGCCAATCATCCGTGAAGGAGTGTGAGTGTTCAACGTTTGTGCTTAGGGGATGAGCAGAGAAGACAGCATAGCGGGAGAAGGCGGGAAAAAATGGAAGCAAAGATATGTCTGCCAACACTTACTCTCTCTCTCTCTCTCTCTCTCTCCCTCCCTCCCTCTCCCCTCTCCCTCTCCCTTCCTCTCCCCCTCCCTCCCTCTCTCTCCCTCTCCCCCTCTCCCTCACTCTCCCTCTCTTTCTCCATCACTCTCCCTCTCTCTCCCCCCTCTCCCTTCCTCTCTCCCTCCCTCTCTCCCCCTCTCCCTCTCTCTCCCCCCCTTTCCTCCCCTCTCCCTCCCCCTCCCCCCCTCTCCTGTCTTTCCTTTATTTTTCAAATGCCTTCAGCACCCGAAATTCTCCATGGCTCACCATATGGCCCTGAAGTGGATATGTGGTCTGTAGGCGTCATAACATACATTTTGTGAGTAATGCTAAAATACTTTGACACAAAACTCCTGTCGCTGTGATTTGCTCCCTCGCACTCTCTTCCTTTCAAGCACGGCCCAGCACATGAGCATGATGTGAAATGTGCCTCTTCTTATTCTGGGTTTTTGTTTTTGGAGGGAGGGGGTGATTCTCACCCACTCCTAATTTCTGCTGTTCTCTGCTTCCAGCTTAAAAATAAATTAGATCCTTTCAGCCACCATTTCTTTCCTTCCCACTCGCCGTTGTTTATTTCTCTCTCCAAGTAAAACCACAAAATGCTGACTTCTGACTTCCCACACGCACACGCACACGCACACGCTTATAGGCATAACTGTTTTCTTTTTTATTTGCTTTCAGCGTATTGCCAAAAAAAAAAAAAAAAAAAAGGAATAGGCAAAAGTGTAAGAATGTCAAGAGGGAGCTTGTTCCAGATCACAGGTTGTTCTGGTAACTGAAAAAAGTGACATAAACTTTGCACCATTCCCACGGTCATGTGATCAAAATTCAGGCATTTGGCAACTGACATGTAATTTATGATGGTTGCAGTGTCCCTAGTCAGGGGCAGGGATAGGCAACATTGGCTCTTTTATGACTTGTGGACTTCAACTCCCAGAATTCCTTAGCCAGCCATGCTGAGGAGAAATGGAGAGGTTTCCATGCTGAGCTATTCTGGCTCAGGAATTCTGGAAGTCCACGAGTCATAAAAGAGCCAAGATTGCCTATCCCTGTCCATTGGTAACCTTTCCAGCCGGCTTCCGACAAGCAAAATCAATGGGGGAAAGCCGGATTCACTTAACAACCACATGAGTCACTTAACAACTGCAGTGATTCGCTTAACAGCTAGGGTAAAAAAAGGTCATAAAATGCGTCGCAATTCACTCAACAATAGTCAAGCATAGCAATGCAAATTTTGGGCTTCCTTGAGGTCATATGTCAGGGGCTACCTGTATAGTTTCTTTCCTTACTGTTGCCCTGTACAGGGCAAATATGGACACCACCACCTGCTAGCAGATTGGCCATATAATTTTATGCCATTCAGAAAGACTGTGGACTATAATTTAAATAAGAGCCAGCCGTGTGCTGCAGCTGCCAAAAAAGCCAACACAGTGCTAGGCTGCATTAACAGAGGGATAGAATCAAGATCACATGAAGTATTAATACCACTTTACAAGGCCTTGGTAAGGCCACACTTGGAATACTGCATCCAGTTGTGGTCACCACAATGTAAAAAAGATGTTGAAACTCTAAAAAGAATGCAGAAAAGAGCAACTAAGATGATTAGGGGACTGGAGGCTAAAACATAGAAGGAACAGTTGCTGGAATTGGGTATGTCTAGCTTAATGAAGAGAAAGACGAGGGGTGGCATGAAAGTAGTGTTCCAATATCTCAGGGGCTGCCCCAAAGAAGAGGGAGTCAAGCTATTCTCCAAAGCGCCTGAAGGCAGGACAAGAAGCAACGGATGGAAACTCATCAAGGAGAGAAGCAACCTGGACCTAAGGAGAAACTTCCTGACAGTTAGAACCATTAACCAGTGGAACAACCTGCCTCCAGAAGCGGTGAATGCTCCAACACTGCAAGTTTTAAAGAAGAGATTGGACAGCCATTTGTCTGAAATGGTTTAGGATTTCCTGCCTGAGCAGGGGGTTGGACTAGATGACCTCCAAGGTCCCTTCCAACTTTTTTATATTATTATTACTACTACTACTATTATTATTATTATTATTATTATTATTTGTCTGATGAAGAGCCAGGAGCCATGGAGAAGGTCCTCACATCATAATTGCTGCATGAGTCTAATAAATCTGTTGCTAACAGGCTTCTAGTTAAAGTGGGGGATTTTTTTCACCTATAAAACTGTAGTTGGCTCGGTACTGATATGCCCGAAGGGTCACCTCCTTCAGCTAAGAATCAGTAGCCCAATAAGAACACTTCAGGAAACAATGCTTTGTAGTTCTCCCAAACCATGAAATGAGGGGCACTGAGGCCAGCAGGAAATGTTTCTCGGTAATGAGAAGCTAGATTAACCTCCACATTATTGTCATTTCAGAAGCACATTAAATCAGAGCTCTTCCAGAAGTCTTTTAAAATTGTAGTTTATTGAAAGAACACCCTGTCCGTGTTTATATTATTGTAAGTTATGATTTTTTAACTTGTGTAATCCGACTATTAAGGATAGCTTACGTGCCTATATTTTACAGTGACTTTTCTATATTGCTGACAGTTGTTTGATCGCAAGTGGCGTTGAACGCCGACACACAAGCAAGCCCTTAATTATATATTTGGGGCAGTGTATGCTAAAAAAGACTTTAGTTTTACTTTTGCAATGTAAGTGCAGGCCCTACAGTGCCTCAGGGAAGAGATTGGAGAAGAAACCAGTGAACAGGAAAAGAAGAAACTGGACAGCCATTTGTCTGAAATCGTATAGAGTTTCCTGCCTGAGCAGGGGGTTGGACTAGATGACCTCCAAGGTCCCTTCCAGCTTTATTATTATTATTATTATTATTATTCAGTGAATTAAGCTCTTCCCACATTGATTGGTGCACTTTTAAGGCTGCCCGGCTCAGTAAGTCAATGGAGGTCTGCGGCGAATCAAAAAGCCCGCTGCAGTACCTCCACGTCCGTTGATTTGACCGGCTCAGCGGCCCGGGGACGAGCAGGAACCGATGCCCCCACTGCCCGCCGGGCTTGCTGCCTGGCCTGGGGAAACACAAGGCAGGCTTAGCGCCCCGGGGACGGCCAAAACCCAATGCCCCTGTCGGCCGCACTGCCGCCCAGCCCGGGGAGACGCGAGGCAGGCTCAGCGCCCCGGGGACGGCCAAAATCCAATGCCCCTGCCGGCCGCCACTGCCGCCCAGCCCGGGGAGACACGAGGCAGGCTCAGCGCCCCGGGGACGGCTACAAACAAATGTCCCCGCCAC
Source organism: Crotalus tigris (assembly GCF_016545835.1). Lineage (NCBI taxonomy): Eukaryota > Metazoa > Chordata > Lepidosauria > Squamata > Viperidae > Crotalus > Crotalus tigris. Next base: position 2,916,174 of record NW_024099557.1, read on the forward strand.
TTGCTGCCTGGCCCAGGAAAAAACAAGGCTGGCTCAGCGGCCCGGGGACAGCTACAAACCAATGCCCCTGCCGCCTGCCGCACGGCCCGGGAAGATGCAAGGCTGGCTCAGTGGCCCGGGGACGGCCAAAACCCAATGCCCCTGCCGGCCGCCACTGCCGCCCAGCCCGGGGAGACGCGAGGCAGGCTCAGCGCCCCGGGGACGGCCAAAATCCAATGCCCCTGCCGGCCGCCACTGCCGCCCAGCCCGGGGAGACGCGAGGCAGGCTCAGCGCCCCGGGGACGGCTACAAACAAATGTCCCCGCCACTTGCTGCCTGGCCCGGGAAAAAACAAGGCTGGCTCAGCGGCCCGGGGACGGCTACAAACCACTGCCCCCGCTGCCTGCCGCACGGCCCGGGAAGATGCAAGGCTGGCTCAGTGGCCCGGGGACGGCCAAAACCCAATGCCCCTGCCGGCCGCCACTGCCGCCCAGCCCGGGAAGATGCGAGGCTTGCTCAGCGGCCTGGGGATGGCTACAAGCCAATGCCCCCGCCGCCTGCCGCACGGCCGGGGAAGATGCGAGGCTGGCTCAGCGCCCTGGGGACGGCCAAAAACCAATGCCCCTGCCGGCTACCACTGCCGCCCAGCCCGGGGAGGCGCGAGGCAGGCTCAGCGCCCCGGGGACGGCCAGAAACCAATATCCCCGCCATCTGCCGCCCGGGGAGACACGAGGCCGGCTCAGCGGCCCGGGGACGGCTACAAACCAATGCCCCCGCCGCCTGCCGCACGGCCCGGGAAGATGCGAGGCTGGCTCAGCGCCCTGGGGACGGCCAAAAACCAATGCCCCTGCCGGCCGCCACTGCCGCCCAGCCCGGGGAGGCGCGAGGCAGGCTCAGCGCCCCGGGAACGGCCAGAAACCAATATCCCCGCCATCTGCCGCCCGGGGAGACACGAGGCCGGCTCAGCGGCCCGGGGACGGCTACAAACCAATGCCCCTGCCGCCCAGCTCGGGAAGATGCGAAGTCAGCTCAGCGGCCCGGGGACGGCCAAAAACCAATGCCTCTGCCGGCCGCCACTGCCGCCCAGCCCGGGACGACGCGAGGCTGGCTCAGCGGCCCGGGGAGGGGCAGGAACCGATGCCCCCGCCGGCTGCTGCCCCCGCTGGGCCTACCGCCTGGCCCGGGGACGGGCAGGAACCAATGCCCCTGCCGGCCGCTGGCCCCGCCAGGCCTGCTGCCCAGCCCAGGGAGACACGAGGCCGGCTCGGCTGCCCCTCCGCCTGGTGCAGGTAAGCCCCCTCCCTCCTCCCCACTCACCCTCCATCTCCGGGTCTGCTCCTGCTTGGCCCACTCGGGCCGCAGC